>NW_006408718.1:4058421-4061642 GCF_000296735.1 Chrysochloris asiatica
TTTCCCTTGCATATCATTATAAAATAGACCCTGGAGGGAGAGAGAAAGAAATAGCCATAAATATCACCATTGAAAGCTTGTAAGTCCATCTTCTGCTTATAACTGATTGGAATACCTAAAATGGGGCTACAACGTGCCCAGTGAAGGAGGTTCCTGCAGAGCCTCTGCAATACATAAGACTATATAGGTGGAAGCCTGAACCACATCCAGATCTCCAGATATCGGAAATTTCTACTTGAAAGGACAAGTAGACCAGCCTGGAGTGGCTAGAAGAAAAGATGATACTTCTTGAAAGAAAGACCAACAGGAAAAATACAAAAGAATATAGGCCCATCGACAGATTACTACAAGAACAAGCAAGTTGCTCACCCAGAAGACATCAAGGCAAGTGGTCAGGTCCCCTCAGAGCAAATCCCCTTCCAAGACTAAGACTCAATGGGAATACACACTCTGATTGGTAACCACGTTCACCACCAACAAGGGGAAATGAGGGAAAAACAGCAATGGAGCTGCGAGCTAAGTCCTACAACATTTTATAAACTTCTGTGAACCCTAGTGGAGACCTGGTTGGCTTGCAGTGTGCCAAGACCTGGGGACCCTTGAGCCCAGAGTCAGTGACTTAGCCACAGAAGACTAGAGTGGAAAGTGAATCGTCCAGCTGATAAGAAGAGAGGGTATATTTACAAGAACACCCACACTTGCAGGTAATATCCACTTGACCTGGCTTCAATGACTGGATGAGTAGAGCTCAACCAGAAGAAGAAAGAAGAGGATAAAAAAAGAGTAATCTGATACAATTTGATGAACTTGACCTACACCTATGGATGCAGTAGCTCAAAAGAGGGGCCAAATCTTCACAGCAAGGATCATTCCCACTCCCTTCATACACAGAGTAGACAGGGATGGGCAACTTGAACAGTGGCTACCCAAAGGAGGGGGGGCTACAAAGGCAAGAAGTGAGTGGCTTACAAGCTTTTAAGAGGGAACCTAGATCCAGAGGGTGTGGAGGAAGGTAGAATCTCCACTGAGTCGTATCCAATCTGTCTTGGGGGCTGATGAAATGAAATGCGGATAGGTCTCTTGTGATACAGTGGTGAATAATTGTTATCAGGACTGATTGTGAGGGTTGGAAATGTAAAGGTAGACTTTTTTAGCAAGGAGGGGATTGATTGATTTTGCAGTCTAGGAGTGGAGGTCCCTGGGACTATCAAGGGAGAAGAGCGGAGAGTAGAACCCTACCCAGAGAAGCAGTGATGCCTGAGATGGAGGCAGAGATGATGATGTGGAGAGATGGAGCAGCTGGGGGCTTTAGACCCAGAGAGGGAGAGTGACTGTGTGCTGATGACCAGGGGGCAGGCTTGTAGGGTATACCCTTTGGTTGGTTGATGATGCATGGAGGGGATTGTAACCCTGGCAATGAAATGATATAGGATAGGATGAATGTAAAACTACTGTTCTCATAGTAAACCACCACATAATTCACAATAGAACATTAAAAAAAAAAAAAAAGATTTATAGCCTTGGAAACTCTATAGGGCAGTCCGATTCTGTCCAATGGTGTCACTATAAGTTGGAATGGACTTGAGAACAATAGTATGTGCCAAGTATTTTACAAATTCTATTCTATTTATTTTTTCCCATCATATTGTGGATAAGAACTTATGGATAACCTTATGAAGAATGGGAATATGAGGGCACATCGTTGGGCTCATGCAAAACCTGTTTGAACAGAACAAGGGGATACTGAATGGTTTAAAATCAGGAAAGGTATACACGACATTTGCATTCTTTCTCCATACGTATTCAATCTGTATGGTAAGCAAAAAATCTGAGAAGCTAGATTATATGAAGAAAGCATGGCATCAGGATTGGAGGAAGACTCATTAGCAACCTGCGTTATGCAGATGAAACAACCTTGCTTGCTGAAAGTGAAGAGAACTTATGATGAAGACCAAGGACTGTAGCCTTAAGCATGGATTGCATCTCAATGTATAGAAAACAAAAAATCCTCATAACTAGATCAATAAACAGTATCATGATCGATGGAGAAAAGATTGATTTTATCAAAGACTTCATTTTACTGGGATCCACAATCAACACTCATAGAAGCAGCACTTGAGAAATAAAATGATGTAGTGCATTAGGGAAATCTGCTGCACAAGACCTCTTTAACATGGTAAAGAACAAAGATGTCAGTTCCAGGACTAAGGTGCACCTGATCGAAGCCTTGATATTTTCAATAGCCTCATAAGCATGTGAAAGTTGAACAATGAGTAAGGAAGATTATAGAATAATTGAAGTACTTGAATTATGGTATTAGAAAAGAATATAAAAAATACTATGAACTTTCCAAAGAATAAACAAATCTGTATTGGAAGAATTAAAGTCAGAATGCTCCTTAGAAGTCAGGGTGGTGAGGCTTCATTTCTCAAACTTCAGACATGTTTTCAGGTGTTTGGAGAAGGACATAATGCTAGGTATAGTGGAGGGTCAGTGGAAAAAAGAAGAACCCCAATGAGACGGCGTGACACAGTGGCAGCAGCAAAGGTTTCAAACATTGCAATGATTGTGAGGATGGCATGGGACTTGATAGTGTTTCATTTTTTTTGTGCATAGGGCCACTCTGAGTCAGAACTGACTGGATCTCACCCAAACACAACTATAATATTTAAGTTACACTATTGTTAGCTGGTTTTACCTCTTTGAGAGCTAGATTTATTATATTACAGACTGGGCAAGAGGAGATGACAGAAAGAGACCATAAGGCATTGAGAGACATGAGAGAGAAACTGTGAAGTCACTAGAGCCAGGTCTGTCCCTCGCCAACACCAAGGAGCTGCATACAAACAGAGCCAGTAAAAAGTTGTTTTCTGACTGCTTCCTGGTTAGGACTAGCTATTAGCATTACGCAGAGAGCAGTAATGATTTCTGGTAGATTTTTCTCTTCTCGGTTAAATTCCCAGCTATTGTGCATAACTTTCTAATTGATAAAAAGGGAGAGATAGATAGCTGCTTTGAAATCACCCCCTGAAACAGGAAAATGGTGACGCACACCATGCCAGTAGTAAATTTTCATGATTGTTTGCTGGGCACGAGAAACATAAAAAATACTATAATTTGTCTTTTAAATAGTGATGTTGACTACATTCTTCTTCAGATACAGCCTGCATTTCTACATGTTAAATAAGGCAACCTAAACAAACAAACAAACAAACAAACAA
>NW_006408718.1:4061746-4062666 GCF_000296735.1 Chrysochloris asiatica
TTATAATTTTTTTAAAGTGCATTTGTGGCTTTAACTATTTAGTTGTTTAAAAAAGTGTCATTCTTGACCTAATGTCCCCTTTCCTAGTTTCTTACACTGCACACCCCTCCCCACCATTCCTTTATCCTTCCAGTGTCATAATATAATAATATTTTGCCTGATCCAGGAATAATAATAGAGACTCTCTATTACTCTCACACTAGCATAGTCCAGAGGAGAATTCCTGTCTGTTGAAGTCTGCGTCATTTCTTCAGTCCTTTTATTTATGAATGAAACTTGTCCTTTGGGTGGTGACTTGTTTAATCATCACTGTCCTATCCCATCTGTTTCAGAGAAATGTGCCGTAAACACTCTTAATGCAACGGTCCACTCAAATTGTAGCAGATGTGTATCAAACACCCTTCTAGACCTAAACAGCACCACTGCTTTGCTATTTTAAGTGGTAGAGGCTTCTGGAATTTACCTTCATCCTTCTGATGTTCCCTGAAGGAAATAGTCACATCCTTTGTAATAGGCAAATAATATGATGAATAGATAATGATCCAAACCATTGAAGGACAACTCAACTACTCACCATGTTGATGTGATTTAACAGCTGATCAGGTGTGGCGCTGTGGGTTAATGTGCCAGACTGCAAAGCCATTTGAACTACAAGGTCAGCAGTTCACACTCACCAGTCACTCTTCAGAAACCCTGTATAGGGTCGCTATGGGTCGGATCCAACTTGACGGCACTTCACAATAACAACAAGCATGTTAAAAATAGCATCCATATAGCATAACAGAACAATTTAAATTTTTAAAAAATATTTTATTTGCAGCTAAAATCTTGGTGGTAGATGTAAATAGCTTTAGAGAAAAAAAAAATCTCATCAATTAAAATAATGTAGAGGTTCTTCTTGGATCTGTATCAGTGCATTT
>NW_006408718.1:4066377-4070329 GCF_000296735.1 Chrysochloris asiatica
TGCATAAGGTCTCTATGAGTTGGTGCCGACTTGATGGCACCTAACAACAACAATGGGCTGAATTAATTTTCCATTGTGGGTCACTTATATTGAAGCAGATGCAAAAAGTCAGTTTCTCTTTATTCATCATTTCCTCATTCCCAAATTATTTAGGGAAATGGAACTCTGCATTTGATGAATGACAGAATCATCTTCAAAGATTGTAAAAACAATTTATTGAATCAGAATCTGTAGAAAGTTCCTGCTTGTGGAGTTTGAAAAAAAGCAAACAGAAACTCATCAGGTGATTTTGATGAAGAAATAAGTCTACATTGATTATATGAAGAAGAAAATATTATGTGGCCACAGCTACAATAAAATGCAGAACAATTATTAACTTTTCTCACTAATGTTTAAACACACACACGATTAATTTAAGTACAATTCTAACTGCAGGACACATAGTCTGCTCTATTGTTGTTAACTGCTGTCAAGTTGGTTCCGACCCCTAGAGACCCTGTATAGGGTTTCCAAAGCTTTAAACCTTTGTGGGAGCAGAGATTTTCTCCTATAGAGCTGCTGACTGACTCAAACTGAGACCCTTGTGATTCACAGTCCAGAGTTTATCATATATCACATATTATTTACATGGCTCTCTGCCAGACTATAAATTTAACTCCATAGTATCTTCTGAACTATATTATAAACTAATTGAAAAGTTTCTTTGTTCCCTTTCTTTGTTTCTACTTATTTCCGTTATATCCCACACTACCTCTGATGCAGTGTGAGAGTAGGCTAACGTTTGCTTTTTATGTAACTTCCTCCTTCATGGCACCCAGGAGACCTGGTGGTGCTGTAGGATAAGCAGGGGACTTCTAACCCTAAGGTTGGCAGTTCAAATCCACCTGCTGATCAATGGGAGATAGATGAGGCTTTCTGCTTCCATTAAATATTTACAACTAGACCCTGCCAACAGGGTCTAGTTGGCAGTGGGCTTGGAGTTCATACAACAAAAACTCTGGTAATTCAGTGGGTTAGGTGGTGGGCTGCTAACCACAAGGTCGATGTTTCAAATTTACCAGATGTTCTGTGGGAGAAAGATGAGACAGTCTGCTCCCGTAAAGATTTACAGCCTTGGGGATCCTATGGATCGCTTCTTTCTGTATTCAATGTGATACAACTGAGGAGGCGCCCTGGGAGCTTAGTGGTTTATATGTTGTGCTGCAAATGACAAGGTTAGCAGCTCAAATGTACCAGCTGCTTGGCAGAAAAAAATGAAGTTTTCCAATCCCATAAAAATTTATGGTTACTATCAGTTGGATCCAACTTCATAGCATACCACTACAACCACTACCACAATTTAAAAATTAAATTATATTTGTGAAGTCACTCTGCAAACACTACAGTATCAAAAAAGGTGAGTTTTCAGTAGCTGTTGATTTTTACCTGTAAAATGAGGTTAGCATGAAGGTTGAATAAGGCAATCTGTCCTACAGGGTTGATGCTATGAGTCAGAATTGACTTAATGGTAGTGAATTTTGTTTGTTTCATGACACCATTGTATAGGCTTATCTACTCCTGGCCCTTTAAATGAAGTCAACTTACCCAGTCCTACTGTGAAAAGCAGCTCCTATCTCAGATGTTTACCCAGGCTCACCCTGATTTTCTCATTTAACCCTCTCACTAGTTGACTGAGCTAAACTTCCATGCCTTTCCCTCCTTCATTTCCAAGTACTTAGAAGTTAATTTGTTTATTAATCAAACACTTATCAAATCCCCAGATATAGATGGTCATAAATCTAATATATCTTACTTGCTGGCAAGGATCGTGTTATCTGGTAGCAGTTCTTGGTAAGAGTTACTGCCCCAGTAAAAGAACCCAGACAACCGGTCCTAGCCTGAGTGTTAGGATAGAAGCATATAGCATGCTGTAGCTCACATTATGTCTCTAAAATGTTTACAATTTATGACATCAAATATAACTGAATCTTCTCTGCAACATGCATTGATTTATGCATTAATTTTGTTTCCATAACTAGGCTGTAAGCTCTTGGGGAGGGCATGGGAGCAAGCTATGTTGTTTGTTTCTCTGTAACTCACTCAAGAAACATATAATGTGTTGATTTATTGATTTCCTTAAGAGATGGATTGACTATGAGGCTTGGCTCATATTCCTAAACAATTTCATATTTTTTTTTCTGCTTTGTGAAACCTCACTTTTCTCTCCACCTAACTGACATTCCAGGATTTATTAACTTCACCCCTGTATTTTAGCACTTTTTGTTCTTCTGGCTTCTTAATCTACTCTGCAGATATCAAATCTTGAATCTACTCAACCATCAGCATTTCTGCTCCAAAATACTGAGCAGTTTGGAAAAACACTGAATAATGGCACAAATGAGGACCTAACAAATTCATAATCTCCATCTGCTACTGAGTCTTCAACTCTACTTGGCTAGGGACTTCTATTATTATGTCAATGATTTACTCTCAGCTCCTAACTGAAAGGCTGATGGTTTGACTTCAACTAATGGTGCCATGGAAGAAGGCCTAGAATTCTGTTTCCAGAAAGATTGAAGCCAAGAAACTCCATGGAGCTCAGAGCTCAGCTCTGCTTTCATGGTAGTGGTGGTATGCCATTGAGTCAGTTCCAATATATATATATACACATGAGCTCTGGTAGTGTAGTGGTTACGACTTGGGCTGCCAACCTTAAGGTCAGCAGTTCGAAACTACCAGCCGTTCCACGGGAGAAAGATGAGGCGTTCTGTTCCCGGAAAGATTTATAGCCTCAGAAGCCCTGTATAGGGTCGCTATGGGTCGGAACCGACTCCACGGCACTTAGCAACAACAATATATATAGTTTCTGGAGTCCTGGTGTGGTACTGTGTGTTAATGCTCCAGACTGCAAAGCCATTCGAGCTGCAAGGTCAGCGATTCAAGCTCACCAGCCATTCCTTGAAAACCCTATACAGGGTCACTATGGGTCGGAATCGACTCAATGGCACTTCCCAGCAACATAGGGTTTCTGAGGCTGTAAATCTTTACAAGAGCAGAAACATCTCATCTTTCTGCTTTGTAACATAGTAAATCACCATGACTTGGAATTGACTTGTTGGCATCAGGTTTGGTTTTGTTCATCATCACACCCCATTTATGATATGATTAGATTCCAAAGGCCAGGTTGTTGTGAAAATTGGCATTATATGAACAAGGAAGATGACTGTATCATATCACACAATGTTGCATGAAGACATCATTACATGATAACTGAATTACATCATTACACAACTGAGAAATTTCATTATTACTTAACTTCCAAATCATGACCCGGACAAGTTGTTACATAATTGTCACCACCACAGTCATCGTTATTCTTACCTCACACCTTGACATTCATTATTACCAGATGCACGTTATTAATGCGCAAAATAGCCAAATAGTAGCTATTTTACTAATGCCATAATTTGAAATGTTGGGTAACGAAATACTCTGTATGGAGTAGGTGCTATTTTTCTTGTTCCCTGGGAAAGATCTTCAACTCTATACTCCTGAGGTTCCTTTTTTTTTCTTTCTTTTACCATCTCTCTCTCTCTGATGACAAAATTCATGGACAGAATTTTCTCTAGCACCTCTCATCCTCAATTTATTCCTCTTGTTTGAGGGACAGTTTCTCCTCGCTTCCTCCCCTTACCCCTGACCCTTTCCCCCCCATTTGAAGGCAATCCGTCTACATGCGCCTTTGATCTTCTCTCCTGTTGCCTTCTCCAGGTCCTTTCTTGGTCCACCAATTGATCTCTTTTTTTGCCTGATTCATTAATTCCTCTATCTCTACATGCTATTTTCCCTGAACATAAAAAATTGTTGTTGTTGTTGTCAGGTGCCATCAAGTTGGAACCGACTCATAGCGACCCCATGCACAGCAGAACGAAACAATGTCCGATCCTGGGCCAACCTCACTACCACTGCCACA
>NW_006408718.1:4071979-4074187 GCF_000296735.1 Chrysochloris asiatica
TCTATGCATAGCAGAGAACATAAAAATAAGATATAAATATCTTCCACACTAAAACGATGATTCTGGTACACAGTGACACATCTCAACTTCTTGTTCATGCTACATACAAGATGATAGACTGGAAGCTATGGCTGAGCCAATCAGATAGATGTGAAATTCCAAAGTCAACTGTGAGGCAAACCAAGAACTGATTAGATGTACCAGTTGTTAGACCAAAGCTAGATGGTACTGACTTTCGAACAAGGTAGATAGATGGTACCAGCTGAAGTGGGAAGTGGAGAGAGCTCTCATGGCATCCCTTCTTGAAATCAAGTCTCACCATGCTCACTACTAAAGAGCATTTTGGCTGTACTTCTTCCAAGACAGATTTGTTGGGGTTTTTTGTGGGGGCAGTCCATGGAACTTTCAATATTCCTCACCAGCACAATAGTTGAAATGTGTAAATTCTTGTATCTTTTTTCACATTTATTGTTCAACTTTCATATGCATATCAGGCGACAGAATATACCATGGCTCGGCTCTGGTGCAACAGTTCTCAAAGTGACATCTTTGGTCTTGAACACTTTAAAGATTTGCGGTAGTTTTGCCTAATGTGATATGTCATTGAATTTCTTCACTGCTTCTATCAGTGAAGGGAGCCTCCTTCACTGGGCAAATGCTAGCCCCATTTTGGTTATTCCAAACACTTATAGGCTGAAGACGGACTTACAAGCTTTCTCTGGTGATGTTTCTGGCTATTCCTTTCTCTCCCCTTCAAGTGTCTATTTTACAATAGTAGGCAAGGGAAACCAAGATTCAACAAACAACCATGCATCTTAATATCATTTCCCCACTTTCACCCATTCAAACCATGCCTCAATCTTTGTATCCACGAGCCCTGTTGCTCCACGTTTGTGCTCAGGTTATTATTTACCTCTGTCCCATTTAGCCCATGTAAACCTGCCTAGCTATTCCCCCATCAGCCTTATTTTATCTTTCCCCTTCCCCTTCTAGTGTCTTGCCGCCCCCCAGCACCAAACTGACCTGTGTCTATTCCATACCCTGTGTTCCACTATTCTATGCCTATTCCCTACCCTGTGCTCCACTTTCCCCTCCCTCCCCATCAACCCACCCCCTACACCCCAGTAACCAACAAAAACAACAACAAAGATAATAATAATAATAGACATAAAAAAGAATTTCCCCCCTTTCGGTGTGGATGTTTTTTCTTAATCTTTTACAATAATGGTCCTATACAGTATTTCTCCTTTAGTGACTGACAAATTTCACTCAGCATAATGTCCTCAAGGTTCATTCATTGTTATGCGGTGGCTTGCTGCTTCCTTGTTATTCTTCAGGGTAGTGTAGTATTCCATTGTTTGTATGTACCAAAGTTGGTTTATCCATTCTTCCATAGATGGGCACTTAGGCTGTCTCCATCTTTTGTAAATAGAGCTGCTATGTACATTGGTGTGCATATATCTACTCATGTTATGGCTTGTATTTCTTGTAGATAAATATCAAGTAGAGGAATTTCTGTATTATAAGGTATCTCTATTTCCAACCTTCTGAGGAAGCGTCATATTGTTTTCCAGAGTGGTTGGACCATTTTGCAATCCCACCAGCAATGTAGTAGGGTACCAGTCTCTCCACATCCTCACCAACACTTATTGTCTTCTACTTTTTTGATCTTTGCTGTTATTACTGGTGTGAGATGATATCTATTGTTGTGTTGATTTGCATCTCTCTAATGGCTAGTGATCATGAATATTTCTTCATATGTTTGTTGGCTGCCTGAAAGCCCTCATTGGTGAAGTGTCTTTCACGTCCTGAGCCCATTTTTAAAATTGGATTATTTGTCCTTTTCTTGTAGAGATGTTATAGGTTCCTATATATTTTGGAAATTAGTCCCTTGTTTGATGTGTTGTTGCAAAAGATTTTTTTCCCATTCTGTGGGCTCCCTTTTTACTCTTTTGATAAAGTCTTTTGATGCACATAAGTTTTTAATTTTTAGTATGTCCAATTGACTTGTCTATTTTTGTTTGTGTAAGTTTCAAAATGTTTGGTAGTCTGTGTATACCCTGTACTAGAGCTCTCACATTTTTTCCTATTTTTTCATTGATGACCTTTGTAATTCTGGGATTCACATTTAGGTCTTTAATCCATGCTGAGTTGGTTTTTGTATAAGGCATGAGGTAAAGGTCTTATTTTAGTCTTTTGTGTATCACT
>NW_006408718.1:4075242-4077592 GCF_000296735.1 Chrysochloris asiatica
ATTCTGTTGGCTAGGATTTTATTGAGAATTTTTACATCTATGTTCATGAGGGATATTGGTCTATAATTTTCTTTCTTAGTGATGTCCTTCCTGATTTTGGTATGAGGGTTATGCTTGCTTCATAAAATGTATTAGGAAGTTTTCCATCTTTCTTTATATTCTGGAATAATTTGAGTAGAATTGGTGACAACTCTTCCCTGAATGTCTGGTAGAACTCACCAGTGAAGCCATATGGACCTGGACTTCTTTTGTTTGGGAGTTTTTCGATGACCTGATCAATTTCTTCTTTTGTTATGGGACTGTTCAGGTTTTCTACTTCACTGTGTGTAACTTTAGGTAAGTCGTGTTTTTCTAAAAATGTATCCATCTCTTCTAAGTTTTCAAATGTGTTGGAGTACAACTCTTCAGAGTATCTTGTTATTATCCTTTTGATTTCCTTTGGTTTCATTGTGACATTGCCTATGTGGTTTCTAATGCGTGTTTTTTGTGTCTTCTTCCATTTTTCTTTGGTTAGGTTTGCCAATGGTTTGTCAATTTTATTAATCCTTTAAAAGAACCAGCTTCTTATCCTGTTGACTTTCTAAAGTTTTTCTGTTTTCTATCTCATTTATTTCTGCCCTGATATTTACTATTTCCTTTCTTTTGGTGACTGTGGGTTCCCTCTGTTGGTCTGTTTCTAGTTGCTGGAGATGTTGTATTAATGTGTTGATTTTGATTCTTTCTTCTTTTTGGGTATGCACATTTATCACAATAAATTGTCCTCTCAGTACTGCTCTGGCCGTGTCCCAAAGATTTTGGTATGCTGTGTTTTCATTCTCATTTGTTTCTAGGAACTTTCTGAATTCACATTTAATTTCTTCTATTATTCAGTTGCTTTTCTGCAGGGTGTTATTCAGTATTGAACTTTATTTCTTTGGTCTTCCTTTGTTGATTTCTAATTTTATGGCATTGTGGTCTGAAATGATGCTTTGTAGTATTTTGATGTTTGTAAATTTATGAAGGCTTGCTTTGTGACCTAACACATGGTCAATTCTGGAAAATGTTCCATGTGGACAGGAAAAGAATGTATATTGTGTTGTTGTTGGGTTGAACTCTGTACATGTCTATGAGGTCACGTTGATTTATTGTGCTGTTTAGTTCCTCTGTAGCTTTGTTGAGTTTCTTTCTGGTTGTTCTATCCCTTTTTGAAAGTTGTGTATTAAAATCACCCACTGTAATTGTAGATTTATCTATTTCTTTGTTCAATTGTAGTAGGGTTTGCTTTATATGTCTTGGTGCTCTGTCATTTGGAGTGTAGGTATTAATCATGTTTATGTCATCTTGTTCCATTGACCCTTTAATCATGAGATATTGTCCTTCCTGATTTCTTCTGGTTTTAGCCTTAAATTTTATTTTATGAGAGATTAGTATTGCCACTCCTGCTTTTTTTTTTTATTGCTGTTAGCTTGGTATATATTTTTCCATCCTTGAGCTTTTAGTCTGTTTTTGTCTTTTTGTGTAAGGTGTGTCTCTTGCAGGCATCATATTGAAGGGCCTTGTTTTCTTATCCATTCAGCCACTCTCTGTCTCTATACTGGTACATTTAATCCATTGACATTCAGTTTAATTATCAATAGATATGGACTAACAGCTGTCATTATGTTAAATTTTTGCATTGCTGTTTGTTCCCTTGTTCTGCATGCCTTCTTGTGTTGTGTTCTTGTTTTTTGTACTATTTCTTATCAGTTTCTTCTTTGTTTTAATGTTTCCTTGTTCTGCTTGGATATTCATTTTCATGTTAAGTTGTGAAGTATTAATTTTCTTTGGGGTTACCCTATAGTCTGTTAATTTTTCCCTGTGTTTAAGACAGTCTATTGTATCCTGTCATCTACTTGACCTCATCACCACCTGGATCTCTATTCCTTCTTTTATATTTTTAATATTTTGATCTTTGGTTGGCTCACAGGTCCTCTGAATTCATTGCTGTAGTTTTGGTCAGTTCTGAATTCTGCTATCCATCGACTGAGTTCCAGGTGGGGTTGTCATATCTGTCAATCTCTGGTTGTTGTCTGTTCTTGCTGTTTTTCTTTCTGAAGAACTCTCTTTAGGATGTTTTGAAGTGCTGGATTGGCTTTAACAAAATCTCTTAGTTTCTGTTTATCCTGGAATGTTTTGATTGTACCATTGTATTTGATTGACAATTTTGGTGGCTAGACAATTCTTGGTTGGCAGTTTTTTCTTTTAGGGTTTTATATATGTCTCCCCATTGCCTTCTTGCCTGCATGGTTTCTGCTGAGAAGTCAGAGCTTAATCTGATTTGCTTGCCTTTGTTGGTGACACTTCTTCTTTCCCTGGCTGCTTTTAGGATTCT
>NW_006408718.1:4077850-4082300 GCF_000296735.1 Chrysochloris asiatica
TTTTTAATCCTTTCTTCTGCTTGCTCTCCTATCTTAGCAGTATTGAGAGATTTGTCTTCCAGCTCACTAGTTCTGGCTTCCATCTCTTTCATTTTGCTCCTTTGCCCTTTCAGTGTATTGTCCATTTCTGATATGTTATTATTAATCATCTGGACTTCTTTTTGCAGGTTTTAGATTGTTTCCAATACTGTATCTATCTTGTTTGATTGCTCCTGTAGCACTTTCCTGACTTCTTCCTTATTTTCCTCCACTCCTCTTTGGAACATTTGAATGTGTTTCCATATTATTCTTCTGAATTCCTTCTGAGGCAGACCCAGAGCCTACTCTTCTACTGGAAAGTCTGTGTCTATTTCCAGCTCATTTGTCTCAATTACTTTTTTCTGTTTTTGGACTTGTGTTAATATCTTTAATTGTGTTTTCTTGGACATTTTCAACAGTTATGTGAGTTTTTAATGCTTCAATGAATGTATGCTGCTTTTTGTGAAGCTTGCTTTTTGTGAAGCTTGTGTAATGCCTAGCAACTGGTTTTGGATCTTGTCCAGATGGTGGGGTACTACAGGGTTTGCTTGTAGCTTTGCTCTATGGGCACAGTTTCTGTTTCTTCTTGGGTAAGGTAGAGGGAGAAAGCTCCCACTCCTGAGAGAAAAGTGAAGCCAAAAGAACCAAAGAGAGAAACAATATATAAGCAGAGACAGAAACCACCAATCAAAAACAAAAATAAAATTGTGATTGACACTGTTCACTGCCCTTTGCTGTGCAAAAAGTCCCATCTAGCTAAACTATGGGGCAGGTTCCCAGGGTTAAAACATCATAAGAAGCAGCCTGCGGGTTTCCTCTCTGTGTTATTGGAAAACTGTGGGTGCAATGCTGGACCATTTTGGGGGTGTGCTCCCATTTGCCTGAAGGCATATGGGCTGTGCAGTGAGAACATGATCCGGGTGAAGAGGAGAGACACATGAAAAATGAAAAGTGAAAGATGAAAAATCAGTCCATACCTCTCCCTTCAGGTATGCTGCTCCATGGCTTCTAGCACTGGGTCACTGCCTCTGCTTGGCTGTGGCCATGCCTTCAGGCCTGAGGACTTCTGGCTTCTGGCTGCTGTGGTTGGGTTGATTCAGAAATCACCATATTTTGCTTCCACCTGCAAATTTCTTCTCAATGGGCATGGGGAACTGGCAATCTGAACCTTAAACAAGATCCAAAGCTCTGCAGTTTCTCTGTAGACTGCTCTTTCTCTGCTTTATGGGAGGGTTTTGGCAGAGGAGTTTTCATTGTCTGTCTCTGCTTTCCCCCCACCCCCAAACTGAAAGTCCTTGAAGGCTGTATTGTTGATCTCCAAACTGTAGCAAAGAATTGTTGGAACAATAAAAACGAAAGCTTTAAATAATTCTCAGAGTCTCAGAGATAGAAACCAGGCTATAAGGCTAACACACCTTTTTTTCTTCCACATGTTCAGGGGTCACAACAGTGTTGGGTGAGTGAAAGTCAAGTCAAATGTAACAAGACTAAGCATATTCTCTTCCTTGTCATTTAACAAAGGGTAGACGTGGAGGGTATATATAGTGGCTGTATATGATCTTGCTGGTTTATCAGCCCTTAGCTTATCAGTTAGTGTTAGCTATGTAACAAACTATGCCCCAAATATTGTAGCTTAAGTCATGTGCATTTACACATCTAGAAAAAATATTTAGAAGCCAGAATGGTGAGGCTATATCTCATGTACTTTGGACATGTTATTAGGAGGCATCAGTCCCTCGAGAAAGGCTTCATGCTTGGTAAAGTACAACATAACAAAACACTGTCTGGTCTTCAACCATCCTTCACAATTGTTGTTATGTTTGAGCCCATTGTTGCTGCCACTGTAGCAATCAATCTCATTTCACTGACCCTCCACTTTTCACTGACACCGCCCCCCTTCCCCCCTAACTTTACCAAGCATGATGTCCTTCTCCAGGGCCAAATTCTTCCTAAAAACATGTTCAAAGTATAGAAAAAGCCAAAACAAGACCAGAGACAGATTGTGGAACAGACCACCAATTGCTCATATTCAAGTTCAGGCTGAAGTTGAAGAACTCGAAAACAAGTCCACAAGAACCAAAATATGATGAATTTAGAAATCATCTGAAGAACAGATTTGAGACATTAGACACTAACGACCGAACACCATAAGAGTTATGGGATGACATCATACAGTAAAAAAGCAAACAGCCATTAAGAAAACAAGAAAGAAATAAAAGACTACAATTGATGTCAGAAGAGACTCTGTAGACTGCTCTCCAGTGTAAAGATGTTAAAGTAAATGAAAGAAATGAGTAAGTAAAAGAGCTTAACATAAATTTTCAAAGGGCAACTCCCAAAAACAAAGTCAAGTATAATGGAATGTGGAAAGACCACATTAGAAAAACAAAAGGGAAGAACAAGCTCGACATTTCTCAAACAGAAAGAGCTAAGGAAAAAAATTCCAAAACAGTGGCCCACAGGTAGGTTTGAATCTCAAGGTTGGTGGTTAAATTCACCAGCCACTCCTTGTAAACCTATTACAAGGTCACTATGAGTCAGAGCCAACTCGATGGCACTTAAACACAATAACAACATGGGCAAAATACTGACTGATGCAGAAAAGATCAAGAAACTTATATAGTGCTGGAAGTGTTCTCATCATCTCTGCCAAGAAATCTGGAAGTCACCTACCTGGCCAACTGATTGGAAGATAGACTTACTTGTACCCATTCTAAAGAATGCTTCTTAGAGGCCAGGATGATGAGAACTTGTCTCCCATACTTCAGATATATGATCTGGAGAAACATATCATGCTTGGTAAAGTGAAGGGTCAGTGAAAAAGAAGGCCCTCCCCACCCCCAACAAGATGGACTGGCACAGTGGCAGCAGGAATTGATTCAAGTGTAACAACAGTTGTGAGGATGGCACAGGATTGACCAGTGTTTCATTCTGCTGTTCATAGGGTCACTATGAGTCAGAACTGACTAAAAGGCATCTAACAACAACAATCACATCTCTTCTCTATTTCACTGAAAGCTTCTCATATTATTGTTGTTGTTGAGTGTCCTCAAGTCAGTTTCGACTCATAGTGACCCTGTATAGGGTTTCTGAGGAGTGGCTGGTGAGCTTGACCTGCCTACCTTGCAGTTCAAACTGACTTTGTAGTTCAGTACATTAACCCGTAGCGCCATGCTGGGACGCCCATTCCAAAATGTGGCTTTGCCTTCCAAAAAATATCCATGAGCCTGATTTTCTTTTGTAGATTCCATAAGAATTTAGCAAGTTATTTCCCATATTGGTACATACGTAAAGTTTTCAGTTCTGTCTTTGTTTTTGATTGTGTTATTGTGTCACTCTTCAGTTCCTCTCCGTCCCTTGGAATAGAGCAGCAGTTCTTAAACTTTGATCTTGGGATGCTTTTACTCTGTTAAAAGTAACTGCTGACCCCAATTAACTTTGGTTCATGTAGGTTGTATCCGCCACTGTTTAAATACACTAAAAATGAAAACTTAGAAATGAACAAAATTCAAGAATAACAAGAATAAATATATTGCATGTTAATAAACATAAATGTTTTAATGAAATATAATTGCATTTTTCAAATAAAAAAAGAAGCGAGAAGAATGTTTTTTATTTTGCAAATTTCTTTAGTGGCTGGCTTAATACAAGACAGCTGGATACTAATCTACTGCTGCATTCAATCCTTTGTAATATATTGTTTTCAGTTGGAGTTTATGAAAAAATCTGCCCTCACACACATAAAAGGAGACGTATGTACAATTCTTTGATATTACACAAAAACTCTACTGTACACATGATAACATGAAAAAGACATTTGCCAAAGCATTATTATGAAAATAGATTTCCAAAGCCACACTTTGGCAACTACTGAGGTAGAAGAGACCTCTCTTCCTTCCTGGCAGGCTTTGGCGGTTGGGATGTGGTGGAATAGAGCCTGCAGTGTACTGCTTGTTTTCACTTGACTCTTGTACATCTGTGGTCTGCCATGAAGAAAGCAAGTCTTGGACTCCTGAACACTCAAGGAGAATGTGGGAAAGTTGAGATGACCTGAATCCACCCCTTAGAAGGAAGCCTGGGTCCCAGAGTCCAGATCACACTAGCAACTTGCAGTTTATTTGGAGACTTGTGAGCAAGAAATAGCTCAATATTTTGGTGGTAATTTGTGAAACAGCACTATTAAAGCTATTGTTGTTGTTAAGTGTCACGGAGTCAGTTCTGACTCTTTGTGACCCTGTATAGGGTTTTTGAGGAGTGGCTAGGGAGCTTGGACCAATGATCTTGTACTTCAAACTGACTTTGCAGTCCAGTGCATTTACCCACAGTGCCACACCAGGACTCTCTTAAAGCTATTGTTGTTGTTAGGTGCCATTGAGTCGATACTGACCCATAGCGACCTTATGCACAGCAGAACGAAACACTGCCCGATCCT
>NW_006408718.1:4084620-4090253 GCF_000296735.1 Chrysochloris asiatica
GATTTCAGATAACCACAGTTTGGCCATTCAAACCCACCATTCACTTTGAGCGGGACAGATGTTTTCTGCTTCTGTAAATATTTACCGCCTGAGAACCCTACACCGTGTTACCATGAGTCAGAACTGAGTCACCAGCACATTACAACAACAGTCTTTATAGTAGCAGATCACCTGCAGAGTTGGTGGGTGGGTGGGAATCGCCAACTTTTTGCTTATTGTTGTTGTTAAGTACCTTTGAGTTGGTTCCAACTCATAACAACTCTGTATAGGGATTTTTAGGAGAGGCTGGAGAGTTTGAACCACTGACCTTGTGGTCCAGTGCTTTATCCTACAGTGCCACACATGGTTAGCAGCTGATTAGCCATTGTGTCACCTGACAAGATTTCTAGACGTATTCATCGATGATAAAGTATGGTACCCAGATTGAACTATTGCATTATTCTTGGCACTACCCCTGGCAGTCATGGAATACTTATGCCAAGTGCCATGCTATAAGCAGAGGTGAACAGGGACCTAGCTTTTCTAGGTGTAATAGTCCATTTCTGTAAAGGTGCTATATCACACTTTTTCTGGACTCTGAATTCTCTACATACCGTATTCCATCTTTAGGAAATTTCATCCCTTCTTTGGCACTAGTCACCAATGTTGCTTTCTTTCTGTAAGGAGGCCTCCTCTACATCTGGAGGAGGTAAAAATCCCTTTTTAGATGCATCCATAGCATTTGGTCTGTGTCATAGTTTCCATACGTGAATGATTAGTTTAATGTCAGTTTTCTTTACTAGACTACTAATCTAAGAGGGGTAAGTCATGTTTGCTATGTTACCCTCAGCAGCTAGCTTAGCACAGGACACAGAGAGGACTCAGCAAACATAGAATGACTTGCAGGAAACGAATGTATCTCACAATTTGGTAATGTGTGTGAGAGAGTAGACATGGTGGATATAGGGAAGAGAGTTTGCAGAAAGCAGATACATAATTAGTTTGTTTCCTAGACCCTGGAATAAATTCCTAAATTTCTACCCGAGTTGAACCCTGAAGTTAGAAAAGAAGGAAGTGGAGGAGACAAAGAAAGAAGAGGGAGAAGCAAAAGAAATCCAATTTGGGTCTCCAAGGAGCTCAGCCCCACTTTGCTTCGCTGAGTACTCTCCCACAGCGAGTACATTCCATTCATAAGCAGCTTGCCCCACTTATGACTCATGACGCAGGCAACATTTGGCGAGAAACGTTTCCTGGAATTGGTACGTAGGGGAAATGTGTGAGACTCTGGGCTCTCTTGTAATTCACAAGGCTACAAGTCCTGACAGTACAGCATTTGCTTTTGAATCACAGTTTCCCGAACAGGCAAGGTGGTAGAAGGCCATGCCCTCACTCTGCACCCCAGTTCTGGAGGCTCCTGGATGTACAGAACCAGCCACTGCTCGGACCCAACGCTTGTCCTGTTTGTTATTGTTACCAGGCTGCTTCTGGTACGCTGCTCACATTACCCCATTCTTTCTATTTGTTTGTTGAAATCAGAAAATAAAACATTAAACCTTATCTTTAAATTCAACAACAATTCAGCTCATTTAATTATATATATAATTGCCTTGAGCACCACACTCTTTTCAAGAACTATCTGTATGACATTCAGTGGACAACAGTAACTTCTCTAAACCTCAGCTGAGAAGCTTAAGGGCCAAAGAGTCACAGAATGGACAAGGATAGGGAGAATGGTGACGCAGTGGGAAGCTTCTAACTGTTGTCAGTGAGCTGGCCATGTGAAAAATACTTTTCTCCAAAAAATAAAATAGAATAGAATAAAAGAAAATAAACTGTTATCTCCTGGAAGCCAGACTTTACTGTATAGGTACTGATGTGATGGTTTTAAAGGTTTCTTGGGGTGAATAGAGGTGCTCTGTTCACAAAAGCTAATCTTCATATCCTCAGCTGGTTTCCAGGCATCCTGACCACATGATAATGAGATTCACAATGGAAGACATTTACTTGATACCAACTCCCCATTCTGTATGGACGAGCAAAAGTTTCACTTATGGGACAGATATCTGTCAGGTCAACCATCTGCAGCCAGTGTTTGTACAGTGGGAGAGTTTAGACTGGCTTTTACATTTCTAAATGACTGAGAAAAGTAAATAGAATAGTATTTCTTGACAAGTGAAAAATATATGGCACTCAAATTTAAGGACACTAACTAAAAGGAACCCTAGTGGCACTGCAGTTTAAGAATTGGACTGCTAACAGAAAGGTCAGTGGTTCAAACCCACCAGTTGCTCTGCAGGAGAAAGATGAGGCAATCTGCTTTTGTAAATATTTCCAACCTTCAAGACCTTTTGGGGCTGTTCTACTCTGTTCTAGAGGGTCACTGTAAATTGTAATCAACTTGACGGCAGTGGCTTTGGTCATTGGATAATGGAAAGGTTGGAGAGCCACCCAGAGGCACCTTGGAAGAAAGTCCTGACTACCTATTTTAGAAAAAGCAGTCACTGAAAACCAATAGTGCAGCATAGTCCCACTTTGACACACATGGGTCCGCCATGAATTGGAATCCACTCCACTCCAGGCAACTGGTTTGTATGACTTTGGTATAATTTTACAGAAGCATAATCACAACCCATTTGCTTATGTCTCCTCTCTGGCTACTTTTTTGTGACCATGAGAGTGTGCCGTTGAGTAGCTGTGGCAGAGATATATGGTTGGCAAGGCCTAAAATAGCTACTCTCTGGCTGTTTACCAAATAAATAAATAAATAAATGAATGAATGAATGAATGAATGAATGAATGAATAAATAAATAAATAAATAAATAAAATGCTGACTCCTCCCCCCCCTCCCCCCCAATTAGAGGTATATGGACTCACTAGAGGCATATAGTTATATAAACTGATTCAGCTTAAATTTATCAGAGACTTGCTGGAGAGCCTTTTCCCCCATCAATTAAACTTGTTCTCATCCTCAGAGGAAAACTGCGACAGAAGACATCTCTGTTTGTTCTTCAGCCATTCTTCCCTCCTCCCCACCCCAATTTAGGGGGTGTATGTGGCACTGTGGGCTAATGCACCAGACTGCAAAGCTGTTTGAACTGCAAGATCGGCAGTTCAAGCTCACCAACTGTTCCTCAGAAACCCTATACAGGGTTGCTATGGGTTGGAACCGATTCGACAGCACTTAACAACAACATGTGATAATTAGCATTCCTGGTGGTGCAACTGTTATTTTATGAGATGCTAACCAAAAGGTTGGTGGTTTGAACCACCTAGTGTCTCCATGGGGAGATGACCTGACAATCTGCTTCCGTAAAGAATACAGCCTTAGAAACCCTATGGGACAGTTCTGTTCTGTCACACGGGGTTGCTATGACTTAGCAGTGACTAGACCCCTAATGATCTCATGTGTTAAAGAATAGAGCTGCTCCATAGGGCTTTCTAAGCTGTAATTTTGTCAGAAGCAGTTTGCAACTCCTTTCTTCCGTGGAACCACTGGTTGAGTTCTAACTGCCAACCTTTAGCAGCTGACCAAGCTTCTGCATCTCCAACAAGTTTCCAATCCCAGGTGAAGCCTATGTTCGGATTCACACTTTAACCCAAGACTTTAAAACTTCACTGTTCTAAATGGTAGCAAATAGCCACATGTGGCTAATTAAATGCAAACTCATTAAAATGGAATGGAATTTAAAATCCATTTCCTTGGTCACACTAGCCATATCTAAAGCACTAGCATAGCAGCCAGAAACATAACATGACAACCAACCTTGGCAACTTGAGGGATGGAAATGTTAAAAACAACAACTATTTTTAGGGTGAAGAGAAGATGAAATGAACCAGGAGGTTCTCTCCTGTTGTCTAAGTTTTCAGTGAAGAGAAGGGAGAGATGGGAATGGAGCTAGCAACAGAGAACAGAAGACCCCTTGCACCAAGGAGCAGCTATCATTCAGTCATAGGCATGTGCCTACTGTACTGTGTAACTTGATAGCTCTTTAGGCACTGCTTACAGTCATGTGCTCTCTGAGTGCTATTGATTTCTTGGGGAAGAAAAACAAAAACAAATCTTCTCTTTGATGCTGTGTTTTCAGGAGAAAGAAAATAGATTGGCCAAATTGGACAAAAAAGATCAGGGTGAGAAAGGAGGCTCCCAGGATCTGGCTTCCCTGAAATAGGATCTCGTGAAATGATCCACAGAGGAGAGAGCAATGATTAGACAAGACTGGGATTCGTCCTGTATCCAGATCCAATTTCACATTGGTTTCCCGCAGAGCTTTGTGTGTTGGGACTCATCTCTCAGTTCTCTGATGGGTTGTTTTTGATATCAGCAGCTCTGTCTGCCTATTTTTTCGCCAAGCCCATTCCTCCAGTTGCCAAGGTTTATTGTCATTTTATGTTTCTGGCTGTTACGTTAGTGCTTTAGATATGGCTAGTGTGACCAAGGAAATAGATTTTAAATTCCATTCAATTTTAATGAGTTTGCATTTAATTAACCACACAAGGCTAGTTGCTACCATTTAAAACAGTGACGTTTTAAACTCTTGGATTACAGAAGTGTGAATCCAGAACACAAGCTTCACCTGGGATTGGAAACTTGTTGGAGATGCAGAATCTTGGTCAGCTGCTAAAGGTTGGCAGTTAGAACTGAACCAGCGGTTCCACAGAAAAAAGGACTTGCAAACTGCTTCTGACAAAATTACAGTTTAGAAAGCCCTATGGCTGAGCAGCTCTGTTCTTTACCACATGAGATCATTAGTCAGAATTGGCTCCATAGAACTGGGCTTGGTTGATTTGGTTTAGACTTCACCTTAGACCTACTACTCAAACTCAAAAGTTTAACAAGACCCCCAAGTATTTAGCATACACATTGTACTTTGAGAGATACTGCTTTAAATGACTAGATCTAAGAAGAGCGCATGGTATCAATCAGGGTGGTCTAAGCGATGCTAAAGTAACAAGCCCCAACTCCTATTTGCTTAAAATGTTTGTGATGCCATTAAGCTAATTTTCAAAGCACAAGGACTCAGAGTGACATAGTAGAACTGCCCTGGAAGGTTTTCTAGATTATAATCTTTATCATCACCACTCGTCTGTCAGTTGGTCATACTGTGGTGACTTATGTATTGCTGTGATGTTGGAAGCTATGCCATGGGTATTTTAAACCCAAGGATCATCCACGGTGGACAGGTTTCATCAGCTCTTCCAAACTAAGACAGATTAAGAAGGAGATTTGGACTACTTCTGAATGATTAGCCACTGAACATCTTATGAATACTGGCAGAATATTGTCAAATACAGTGCCAGATGATGAGTCCCTCAGGTTGGAAGGCACTCAAAATGTGATTGGGAATATCTGATTCTTCAAGGTAGAGTTGACCTTTGTAAGGAAAAGAAAGAAAGAGATGAAGGAGAGAGTCTTGGCTTCAACAGCAGGCAGGTTTATTGAGAGTAAACCTGGGAGGGGGTACTCTTACATCACCAAAGGAGACCAAGAGCCCTTCTGTTCTCTTACAGACTGGGGTAGTTAAGGCAGTGTGGTCTGGTACAGTTCTGGTGAGTTTACAGTGGGCGGGGGTGGGTGGATGGTAGTGGGGTGGTGGTGGTGGTGGTAATGGAGATTTGGGCAGGGGTATGGAGATTTGCCTGAAACCTGGACTTT
>NW_006408718.1:4092518-4093596 GCF_000296735.1 Chrysochloris asiatica
ATATGAAGAAAACTTCAGGTTGGAGGAAGACTCATTAACAACATGCAATATGCAGATGATACAACCTTGCTTGCTGAAAGAGAAAAGGACTTAAAATACTTAACTGAAGAAGACCAAAGATCACAGCCTTCATTTTGGGTTGCACTTTATTGCAAAGAAAACAAAAATCCTCACCACTACACCAGCAGATAACATCAAGATAAATGGAGAAAAGTTGTCAAAGATTTCATTTTGTTTGAATCAACCAATAGCATTCATGAAAGCAGCACTCAAGAAATAAAAAAAAACATATTGCTGTTATTGTTAGGTGCCATGGATTTGATACCGACTCATAGCCACGCTATGCACAACAGAACGAAACACTGCTCAGTTCTGGGCCAACAATTATTGCCATGCTTGAGCCCATTGATGCTGCCATATTGCCAATCCATCTCACTGGGGGTCTTCGTCTTTTCTCTGACCCTCCACCTTAACAAACATAATATCCCTCTCTAGCAACTGGTCCCTCCTCACAATATGTCTAAAGTATGAGAAACAAAAACTAGCCATCTTGGCCTCCAAGGAGCACTTTGACTGCATTTCTTCCAACATAGATGTGTTGGTTCTTTTGGCAGCCCATGGCACTTTCAATATTCTCCTCCAATACCATAACTCAAAAGCATCAATTCTTTTATGATCTTCTGTATTCACTGTCCAACTTTCACATGCATATGAGGTTATTGAAAATCCCATGGCTTGGGTCAGGCGCATCTTAGTCCTCAAGCTGACATCCTTGCTTTTCAACACTTTAAAAAGGTCTTGTGCAGCAGATTTGCCTAGTACAATGTTGTTGTTGTTGTTAAGTGCCGTCGAGTCGGTTCCGACCCATAGCGACCCTGTACAATAGGTCATTTTATTTCCTGGCTGCTGCTTCCATGAGCGTTGATGGCTGATTAAAAAAAAAATGAAGTCTTTGACAACTTCGATCTTTTCTCCATTAATAAGAATGTTGTTTATTGGTCCAGTGGTGAGGATTTTTGTTTTCTTGACATTGAGATGCAATCCATACTGAAGGCTGTGCTCTTTGATCTTCATCAGT
>NW_006408718.1:4095861-4104124 GCF_000296735.1 Chrysochloris asiatica
TGTCTTTGTCTGGAAGCTCATCTGAAACCTGTCCACTATGGGTGACCCTGCTGGTATTTAAAATACCCATGGCATAGCTTTCAGAATCACAGCAACTCACAAGCCACCCCAGTACGACAAACTGACAGAGCAAACAAAGTACAACAAAGTAGAGGGTCTGTGAAAAAGAGGAAGTCCCCAATAAGCTGGATTGAGTTAGTGGCAACAATTGTCTCAGACATAA
This sequence comes from Chrysochloris asiatica, assembly GCF_000296735.1. NCBI lineage: Eukaryota > Metazoa > Chordata > Mammalia > Afrosoricida > Chrysochloridae > Chrysochloris > Chrysochloris asiatica. The sequence continues at coordinate 4,096,085 of NW_006408718.1, forward strand.
TAATTGTGACTCAGGACCAAGCAATATTTCCTTCTGTAATACATATGAGTTGGAATCTTAATGGGAGCAGTTTGCCATGTGTTTCTCCAATGGAGCAGCTTGGTGGGTCTGAAATACCATACTTCATTTCTCACCAATGCTGCTTGTCTACTCTGAATCATAGTTGGCTTTGCTTGGCATCATCTTCCCTACAAGTCTCATAGTAGCAGATCACTGATTAATGGATTTTATTTTTTTATATCGGTGGGAATCAAAAATGTAGTCTCTTTATACTCTCATTTCATTGGCCAAAGAAAGTCACATGACTGTACATAATGCCAAGGTGATAAGGAAATGTAATCCTATCATATGCACAGAAGGAGGAAATATCTGGTGACACTAATTACTGCCACATACACGGATAATTAAAGCTTTTGATTTTTTAAAAAACAATTAGTTGAGATCATCATTTCAAGCTTGGGCTTGCAGTAGCTTCCTAATTGGTCTCTCTGCCCTCCTTACTTCCTTCACATCACTGCCACATTAATCCTCGTAAGGCATAGCTCAGGGTATGTCATTGCTCTGCTCAAATCCCTTCCATGACACCTCAGTGTTTACCAAATTAAGTAAACGACTTTTAGTATGATGTAGTGGAAAGAGTTTCCTTTGTGAGCTTGGACAGAGTTGCTTAAGTTCTCTGATTTCAGTTTCCTCATCATTTAACTCAGAGATAAGATACTCACTAAAGAGCTGCCATGAATCTTAAAGGAAAATAAATAAATAAAATGTCCAATATATTAGACATTGAGAAAATGACATTGGTATCAAGTGCTCTTTGAGCATACCATGCACATTCATTTCATTATACTGAAGCATATTGAAATAACTTGTTCATGTGACTTGAATATCTTAAGGGCAAAGGCTGTGTCTTTGATGTTATCAGTATTGAATCTAGGACAAGGTTCTCCACATGTAGAAGGTTCTTACTAAATGTTGCCCATGTTGGTCAAACTGCACATCTTTAGTCAAACATTGAGAACTCTTTGTGTTAAATTTATGAGGCATTGGTGGCTTACTGGTAGAGTTCTTGCTTTTATGAAGGAGACACAGCCCAGGGTCAGTTCCTGGCTCGTGCACTTTGTGTACTGCCATCACCTGTTTGTCACTGGAGGCCTGTGTGTTGTTATGATACTGAACAAGTTTTATTGGGGTTTCAAAATTAAGTTAGACCAGGAAGAAAGGCATGGGAATCTATCTCTGAAAATAAGTCAATGAAAATCCTTGGATCACAATAATTCAATTGCAATGGATCATGAGGATGGTGCATGACAAGTCAACACTGTGTTCCATTGTAGATGGGGTTTTCATGTGCTAAAGGCTGAATTGGGCAGCTACTAACTATGAAGTTTGCCTTATGAATACCCTGCCTTTTTAAACAAGATGGAACACATCCTACTTCTTGAATAACAATACGTTCTCAACTCTGTAACTTTGTTCATGATGTTTTTGTTTTTAATATACAAGATTTCCTTCTTCTATCAATTAAATCCTATAAAATGGTACTTCTACAAGTACATTTCCCCCCCTAAATCCTACAAATGAAAGTAGCAGCTCCATTCTTTGAACATTCTAAGTGTTCACAGAAGACTTTCCATTTTTGTTGTTGTTGTTCAGTGCCATTGTGTTGGTACCAACTCATAGTGACCCTAGGAATAACAGAACAAAACACTGAGTGATCCTGGGCCAACCTCATACTTGTTGCTATGTTTGAGCACATTGATACTGCCACTGTGCCAATTCATCTTGTTGGGAGTCTTTCTTTTTTTCTCCGACCCTCCACTTTATAAAACATGATATCCTTCTCCATTGATTGGTCCCTCCTTACAATATGGCCAAAGTATGAGAGATAAAGTCTGGCCATACTGGTTTCCAAGGAGCACTCTGGCTGTACTTCTCCAACACAGATCTATTTGTTCTTTTGGCAGTCCATGGTACATTCAATATTCTCCAACACCATAACTCAAATACAAAATTTCTTCTATGGTCTTCCTTATTCACTGTTCAACTTTCACATACGTATAAGGTTACTGAAAATACCATGGCTTGGGTTAGGTTCACCTTAGTCCTCAAAATGACATCTTTTCTCTTAAACACTTTAACAAGGTCTTGTGCAGCAGATTTGCCTAATGCAGTATGTCATTTGATTTATTTTCTGTTACTTCCATGAATGTTGGTGGGTGATCCAAGCAAAATGAAGTCATTGACAACTTCCATCTTTTCTTCATTTATGTGAATGTTCTTTATTGGTACAGTGGTGAGGAACTTTGTTTTCTTTACACTGAGGTGCAACACATACCAAAGATCTTTGATCTTCATCAATAAGTATTTTAAGTCCTCTTTGCTTTCAGCAAGCAAGGTTGTATCATCTACATATTGTAGGTTGTTAATGAGACTTCCTCCAATCCTAATGTCACATTTTTCTTTATATCACTCAGCTTCTCAGATTATTTGCTCAGCATACAGATTGAATGAGTATGGTGAAAGAATACAACCCTGACACACACCTTTGGTAATTATAGACCATTCAGTGCTCCCACGTTCTGTTTGAACAACTACTTCTTGGTTCACATACAGGCTACTCATGAGCACAATTAGGTGTTCTGTAATACTCATATTTCACAATGTTGTCCATAGCTTGTCATAGTTCACACAATCAAAAGCTTTTGCCTAGTCAATAAAGCACAAATAAACATCTTTCTGGTATTCTCTGTTTATAGCCAAGATCCATCTGACATCAGCAGTGATATCCCTTGTTCCATGTCCTCTTCTGAAACCTTTTTGAACTTCTGGAAGTTCTCTATCAATGCATGATTATGAACAGACTTCCCATAGAGTGTGACAATCTGGGTTCCCTCTGGGAAATTGATGTTCAGTATTTCCCCTAGGAAGACATAATTGAGGGTAGGGCACAGCGAGGATCTTCCAGAGTGATCAGAGTCTGCTCAGACATCAGCAAATGACTGGGGTGTAGGGAGTGAAGTAAGAAAGCAGAAACCAGGAGGAGAAAGGTAGGCCATAGGGAAGACTGGGCTTATAGGCTGGAGTTTAAACTTTATCCTGAAACAATGGAGCTGACTTTAAATAGAGAAGTGACTTGATCGTATTTATGAGTTAGAAGAACTTGTTTATTAAGACTAAGGGTCTGATTTAGAAAGATACGCTCAATAATTAATCTCTAATTCTCTACATTAAGTCAATTAACATTCACTCTGTTTTCTGATCATGTTTGGTGGTTTCCATTTCCTCCTATTTATTTATGATATTTATTTATTCCTATTACCTATATTCCTTTAAAGATATTTGCCCTTCCGACCCCTTGTTATTGTTTGTTGTTTAAGTGCCATCGAGTCAGTTCAGACCCATAGTGACTTGTGTAGAGTTTCTGAGTAGTGACTGTCGGGTTTGAACCAGCAACCTGTGATTAGCAGTCCTGTGCTTATCCTACAGCATCACACCAGGATCCTTTAGGCCTACATTATAAGCAAGTGTCATATCCTGATAGCTGAAATTGTCTATAAATTCATGTTATGGATTGGATTGTGTACCCAAACATTTGTCTTGCAGTCCTGGCCCTCATACACCTGTATGTGAGGTTGGTTGGAAATAGAGTTATTCTATTGTTATATTAATGGCCACACCAGAGTAAGATGAGATCTAAATCTAAGTACTTCTAAGTTACAGAAAGAAGGAATAGATTTGTAGATGCTCAGATGGGGAAGATAGATAGCAAACAATCCCAGGGAACTCCAAGGAATGCTCTGGAATGCCAAGGAACTCCTAGCAACTCCCAGAGCTGCTGACAAGGAAGGACACTGTCTCAGAGCCAAAGCCCTTATATGGACATCTAGCTTTGAAAACTATAAGGAAGTAAGTTTCTGTTATTTAAAGCCAACCATTTGTGGAATTTTGATTGTCACAACTGTGAAGGAAGAAGATGTGTAACAAACAGTGGGAAGTAGTTGTTCTTTCATTCCAGGAACAGAAGACCATCAAGAGGAAAGAACATGAGTGAAGTGTGGAATCAGAAGCAGAGAAGCAGCGAGACCAGAGATGGAAGCAGGGGTGATGGTCCAGAGAGACAGAGCTGCTGAGGGCTCTAGACTCATGGAATGAGAAAGGCTGTGTGCTGGTGGGCAGGAGGCTGGCTTGCAAAATGTTCCCTGTGGTCATTTTGACTAATTATATTTTCTGTGTGTTTTGTGTACATCCCCCCCTCCCAAAAAAAGAAGAAAGAATAGCAGCAAATACTATTAACTGATGGTGCATGGAAGGGATTACAATCATTGCAATGAAACAAATACAATTGGCTAAGTGCAAACCTAATGATCTGTCCTGTAAACTATTATACAATTCACAATTAAAAATATATTGACTCAAGCTCTGGTATTTCCAATTGCCTCATATGCACATGAAAGTTGGACAATGAATAAGGAAGACTAGAAAATTCAATGCATTTGAGTCATGGTATTACAGAAGAATATTGAAAATACAATGGACTGTCAGGAAAATCAACAAATCTGTGTTGGAAGAAGTACAGTCAGAATGTCCCTTAGAAGCTCAGATGGCGAGACTACATCTCTTGTACTTTGGACACGTTGTCAAGAAGGACCAGTACCTAGAGGAGGACATAATACTTGGTAAAGTGGAGGGCCAGAAAAAAGGAGGAAGGCCCTCACTGATACTGACACAGTGGCAGCAGCAGTGGGTTCAAACATAATAGCAATTATAAAGATGACGTAGGATCAGGCCATGTTTGGTTCTGTTGTTCATAAGGTTGCTATGAGTCATTATGAACTCTTTGACACCTAACAACAACAGCATAGTGACTCTATATGACAGAGTTGAACTACTCCCTAGGGTTACAGGAGTGTACAACAGAGTGACTGGTGGGTTTGAACGGCTGACCTTGTGATTAGCAGTCCAGTGCTTATCCTACAATCCCCCATTTATATTAGAGTAGGGTGTGTTTTAAATCTGATAACTTCTGATTTATAAAAAGATCATATCAAGCACAGAAATATGCTCACATGGAGGACAGACAGATACCATGTGAGGATTGTCTATAAGGAGCTCAGGGGTGCTGGGGAATATCTACAAGAAAGACATCATCATGACCTTTGATTTAGATCTCTAGCTTCCAGAACTGTGAGAAAATAAAATTCTATTATTTAAAATCACCCACTTGTAGTATCTCTGATAAAACAGCACTAGTAACTAAGACAGCTGATCTGATGTAGATGTGGAGCTGTGAACGGTCATATCCCTTATCCATATGCTGGGAAACCAGGTGCAGTGTGAACGAATGATGCCAAAAAGCAGAGCCAAGCAGAGATAAAAGATTAGAGAACAAGTGAGTCTGAGCGGCACTAATAGTTAAGGCCTCATTCCTGTATGTAGCTCTTCCTTTAATTCTTCTAGTCATACAATATTCCTCCTAGCCACCAGCACCAGGGAATTTCCTTTTTGCTTTGCAATAACGTTTTGTTTGAACTTGTTTCAATAACATTTCACCAAAACGCTACTACTATGATTAGAAATTGTAATATTGGTAGAGGTAGGTTTCATTATTCATCAGTTTGTTTAGAAATAAGGCAAAGGTACTTTTTTGAATTTTGTACTATCCTATTCATTCTGGTAGCGTAGTGGTTATGAATCAGGTTGCTATCCTCAGGGTCATCAGTCTGAAACTACCAGCTGCTCCATGGGAGAAAGATGAGGCTTTCTGCTCCCATAAAGATTTACAGCCTCGGAAACCGTGTACAGGGCCACTATGAGTCGGAATCGATTCCACAGCATATAACAACAACAAAATTAATTATGAAAGGGTTAAGAATTGCAGTAACAGATATGGTATTTGGAATAATGCAAACGATAAGTACAAAATGGAACGTTTTATCCTAATAGGCTATGGGTACACTGGTCCTTTGGACAGTCTCTCTAGCTCATCAAATCTTCATAGACTTTTCTTGGAAAAGTTTCCTGGCGTCATTGTGTGACTGATTCAATAGACTTTTATTCTCCCAAGGCACAAATCAAGAGTACAGGTCTGAGAGGAAGAATTCAGTAGGCACTGCCATTATCTGTCTGGAATAAGTACTGGTTTGATGAGAAAATGAAAAATAATGTCTGTAACAGCACTTTTCTACATGTTATGTATGTAGCTAAATAGGTATGTTTGTCGTTTGCTAAACACAATTTACTAGCACTTAAAGCCAAGATTTGAGGGAGAATCAGAAGATAAGGAAGGATACATAGGCTTCATTTGTCAAACAACATAATGGACAAAACTAAATCAAGAGTTAAAACGTATCTAACTTAGTCCAGTGGGAATTTATCTGGTAGGTTAACCTCCCAGACCCAGATAAATTCCCATTAGACTAAATAAGAAGGACATTGGTTAAATACTTGTTTGCTACCTGAATGATTGGTGGTTTGAACCAGCTGCTCTATGGGAGAAATACGTGGCTTTTTGTAAAGATTATAGCTCTGGAAACACCAAAGGCAATTCTATTCTGTCCTACAGGCTCAGAATTTGAATCAAATCTGTGGACAGGGCTTTTTTTCCCCCCAGGGAAAATGGGCTGCATGAATGAGGAGGTTAAAGAGTACACAAAGGTGGTAGGAAATATTGCAAATTAACTTTCTGACACCTCCTAAGAGAGTAGTGAATGTGTGCAGTTAGTTTCACTTTAAATACTGCCTAAGTGATCAGAGATTTTATAACGAAAACATCTTCCCCAGAGATCGGCAAGCATCCCGCTGAGAGCACAGATACACAAATGTTCCACGGAGTTGGCTGAGTGCTCATCACTGGCAATGTTCTCTGTAAGCATATTTCAAGATGCCTCCAGCTTCTTCTTCAGTCAAGCTCATGGCTTTTTGAAATCGTGAGCCTTTACTAAAGAGGAAATCTTAGATGTCACAACAGAGCTGAAACCGTAAATTCTGTGGATGCTTGGGTTTAAATAAAATCCTCTTAAGATACAGCTTCATAATTGAGTTTTTATTTTTATTTTTTATTTTTGTGAATTTAGTCACATTAATCCATGTCTCCGTTAATTATGCAATAACATTTACATGCCTGGAGGCAAATTTACCATCTTTTTCTGAAAATGTGTTGTTAGGCTCTGAAAACAGTGCCAAGTTGTTAATTGGAAAGTAGATTTGGGGGAATTAGAATTTCTGGTTCTGGCTGTATTACATGTTAAATATGAGGGACAGTTCTTGCCTCAAGTTTCCCCACTTGACACATCCATGACACTAGACACTGGACAAAACTTGTGTCTGCTTATTTTACATCTTAAAAAGTTTCTTTTATTCTTACTGCTTACAAGAAATAGATACAGATGTAAATATTTTAGCTGAGCATCAATTATCTTAGTTTCAATGCTAGAGCCTACGTCTCATACTGTGCTAAGGGAAGTGACCCTCTCTGTGCTGAGATGGTAAGAGTTTGAAAATGCTTGGTGAGTGTGTGACATCTGAGTTTTGGGAGCCTGAGTGTGATTTGTGTTGACCTGCCCTGGTAGTGGAGTGGGTTACACATTGGGTGGCTAACCCCAAGGCCATTAGCTACTCCATGGGAAAAAAGATGGGGCTGTCTGCTCCCACATAGATTTGTGCTTTCTGAAACCCAAAAGGGTAGTTATACTCTGTTTTCAGGGTCACTATGAGTTTGAATTGACTTTATGGCTGTGGATGGTATGTCCAGATGGAGAGATAAAGGTGTTTTTCTAATTTTTAAGTCTTTCTTCAGAATATTGATTTTATAGAAGCCTAATAGAGACCTCCACCACTTGTCTGTCAGTTTGTCGTACTGTGGTGTCTTGCATGTTCCTGTGATTCTAGAACATATGCTACCAATATTTTAAATACCAGCAGTGCCACACATGGTGGACAGGTTTAAGCTGAGCTTCCAGATGAAGACAGACTAGGAAGAAGAAGAGACAAACCACTTCTGAATATTTAGTCACTGAAAACCTTATCAATAACAGCAGAACA
>NW_006408718.1:4105186-4107132 GCF_000296735.1 Chrysochloris asiatica
AAAGTATGAATCCAGGAAAATTGGAAATTGTAAAAAATGAAATTAAACACAAACATCGTTATCTTAGGTATTAGTGAGCTGAAATGGACTTGTATCGGCCTTTTGAACAATTACATGGTTTACTATGCTGGGAAAGACAAATTGAAGATGAATGGCATCACATGAATCATCAAAAAACATATCAGATTTGCTTTGAAGTACAAATCTGTCTGTGATGGAACAAAATTCATATGTATACATGGAAGACCAGTAAATACCACTATTATTCAAATTTATGCACCAACCACTAAAGTCAGTGACAAAGAAATTGATGAATTCTATCATCTTCTTCGGTCTGATATTAATCAAACATACAATCAAGATGTATTGATAATTGGTGATTGGAATGCAAAGATTGGAATAAAAGAGGAAACATCAGTCTTTGGAAAACATGGCCTTTGTGATAGAAATGATGCTGGAGATATCATGATAGAATTTTGAAAGACTGATGATTTCTTCATTGCAAATACCTTTTTAAAACAACATAAAAGACTACAATACACGTGGCCCTCACCAGCTGGAATACTCAGAAATCAAACTGACTACATCTGTGGAAAGAGATGGTTGAAAAGCTCCATTTCATCAGCCAAAACAAGGCCAAGGGCAGGCTGTGGAACAAATCATCTATTAATCATATGCAAGTTCAGACCGAAACTGAAAAAAAAAAATGTAAACAAGTCCACAAAAGCCAAAATATGACCTTGAGAACATCCCATCTGAATTTAGAGATCAAAAAGAACAGATTTGATGCATTTCAAACTAAGACCGAAGACCAGAAGAGTTGTGGGATGACATCAAGAATATCATACAGGAAGAAAGCAAAAGGTCATTGAGAAGACAATGAAGAAGGAAAAGACAAAAATGGATATCAGAAGAGACTCTAAAACTTGCTTTCCAGTGTAGAGATGCTTGTAAATGGAAGACATGAGGAAATAAAAGAGCAGGACAGAAAATTTCAAAGAGCAGCTCGAGAAGACAAAGTCAACCATTATAACAAAATGTGCAAAGACCTGGAACGAGAAAACCAAAAGGGAATAACACACTCAGAATTTCTCAAACAGCAGGAACTAAGGGAAAAATTCAAGCCTTGACTTACAGTATTGAAGGATTCTATGAGTAAAATATTGAATGATGCAGAAAGCATCAAAAGAAGGTGGAAGGAATACACAGAGTCATGTGCCAAAAAGAAATGGCCCATGTTCAGCCATGTCAAGAGGTTGCATGTGATCAAGAGACAATGATACTGAAGGAAGAACAAGGCTCCAACAATCAGAACTGAATGCAATTTTAAATCTTTCAATAACTGATGAAACACTGGAGGCACTCACCCATCTATGGCAAGAAATTTGGAAGACAACTATCTGACTACTGAGACCCATATTTGTGCCCATTCCAAAAGAGTTGATGCAAAGGAATTCAGAAACCATCTGATAATATCATTAAAATTCCATGCAAGCAAAATTCTAAAGATAATTTTAAAAAGCCTGCAACCGTAGAGTAACAGAGAACTTCCAGAAGTTTGAGTCAGATTCAGGTGAGGATGTAAAATGAGGGATATCATTGTTGATGTCAGATGGATCTTAGCTGAAAGCAGAGAATACAAGAAAGATGTTTATCACTGCTTTATTGACTATGCAAAGGCTATCAATTATATGGAACATGACAAGCTATGGAGTACAAGTGGTGAGTGAGTGTTTCAGAACACTTATTTGTGCTCATGAGGAAGCTGTACATAGACCAAGAGGCAGTTGTTCGAATAGAACAAGGGAACACTGAATGGTTTAAAATTAGGAAAGGTGTACACCAGGGTTTTATTCTTTCACCATACTTATTCAACCTGTATGCTGAGCAAATAATCCGAGAAGCTGGGTTATATGAAGAAAAATGTGGCATCAGGATTGAAGGGA
>NW_006408718.1:4109202-4110456 GCF_000296735.1 Chrysochloris asiatica
ATACTTTGGACATATTGCCAGGAGGGAACAGTTGCTGGAGAAGGTTGGTAAGATGGAGGGTCAGAGAAAAAGAGGAAGACCCCCAATGAGATGGATTGGCCAGGTGGCATCATTGATAGACTCAAGTGTGGCAGCGGTAGTGAGGTATGCCCAGGATTGGACATTGTTTCGTTCTGTTGCACATGGGGTTGCTATGAGACGGTTCCAACTCGATGGCATCTGACAACAACAACAACAACCACAGGGAGGAAGAGGGACAACTGTTTTTGCATGAAGAGGATTGCAATCATTGAGATAGAATTATAATTAAAAAAAAAAAAAAGGAAAAAACAAAAGAAAGAAAGAAGAAAAAAAAGCAACTGCATTAGAAGATGCAGCCAAACTATAAAACCAAATATCAAATAAGTTTGCTGATGTTCATTTCCTCAAGATTACACCCACACCAAAGAGTAGATCCCATTCTTGTAACAATTTGGTACAGCAGATACACCTAGGACTGCAGCCTTACAGAAAGAAGGAGAAAGAGACAGACTTCCCAGTTTTTTAGGGAATTTACTTAAAGAATGTAGCATTATGAACACCATCCAGATATTAGGCAGGAGGATTGATAGGGGAGGAGCAAGAAGAAAGACTTGAGAAAGACTTCTCTTGAGGGTGTCTTTCCATACAGTTGCCTAAGGAGTAAGTGATAATTGTTCCTTCTTCAGAAAATCATCTTTAGATTGGACATGAAGTAAGTGCTAGTGAATATAGTCTTGGATATATAGTTTATACAACATTGTGATTATACATATATAGTATATATTAGTTGTTGTTAAGTGCCATCAAGTCAGTTCTGACCCATAGCGACCCCATATAGGGTTTCCAAGTAGCTGCTGGTGCCACATATCTCATGTGATGGCCTTCTGTGACCTTCCCATGTGACATCCACATGCATGTGATGTCCTGTGTCCACATGTAAAGTCTCATGTGTGATGTCCTTGTGTGATGGGACTCCCTCTATGGCCACTTGCCCTGGCGGAGTTCAGAGGGTGGGGCTATAGCCAGACCGACACAGGAAAGTGTGATAAAAGCAGCACAGTGACATTGGCAAAAGGAGGCATGGGGAATTCTACACAATTTTTCCTCCTTTTCCCTGTCACGCCTTCTTTGCCCAGACCAGACGCCTTCAGGTGAGTGGGTATGCACCCCCCCAATAAAACAAAGTCCAATGCTGAGCCCATAGTTTTCCCATGACACAGAGAGAAAGAGCTT
>NW_006408718.1:4133079-4134483 GCF_000296735.1 Chrysochloris asiatica
TGCATCAAATCTGTTCTTCAGATGATCTCTAAGTTCAGATGGTATATGTTCAAGGTTGTATTTTATCTCTAGTAGACTTGTTTTAATTTTCCTCAGCTTCAGCCTGAACTTGCTTATGAGAAATGGTGATCTCTTCCACATTCTACCCCTGGCCTTGTTTTGGTTAATGATATGGGGCTTTCCACTACCTCTATCCACAGATGTAGTCAGTTTGATTTCTGTGTATTTCATCTGCTGAGCTTCATGTGTATAGTTTTGTCTTTTATGTTTTAAAAAAGGTGTTTGTAATGAAGAAGTCACTGATCTTGCTAAATTATATCATGCAATCTTCAGCATCATTTTTATCACCAAGGCCATATTTCTGACTACTGATCTTTTGTCTTTGTTTCAAACCCATATTGATTGCATGTTTGATATTCTGACTGCAGATGTTGGTGTGATTCTTCAATTTCATCACTGACTTTAGTTATTGCTGCATTAATAGAATACTAATGGTATCAACTGGTCTTCCTTATAGGCATATGGATATTATCCTATCACAGACAGCGTTGCACTTCAAGACAGATCTTGATATGTTCTTTTGATGGTGAATGCAATGGCATTTCTCTTCAATTTGCCATTTTTGGCATTAAACAATGTGATTTAAAATGGCCAGTTCAAGTCCATTTCAGCTCACTAATGCCTAGGATATTGATGTTTATGCATTCTATTTAATTTTTGACAGTTTCTAATTTTCCTAGGGTCATACTTTGTACATTCCATGTTCTGACCATTAATGGATGTCTACAACAATTTCTCTTCATTTTGAGCTGAGCCCCATCAGCAAATGAAGGTCCTGATTGCTTTACTCCATTTGTGTCATCATGGTCAACTTTACTTTGAGGAGGCAACTCCTCCCCAGTCATATCTTTAGTGCCTTTCTATCTTATGTCACTATAGCTGACAATTTTCTGGTTTTCTTTATCATGTTTCAATATTAAATATTCTGGTGCTTGCATTGTTCTTTCTACTGTTATTCATAAGGTTTTCTGTGACTAAATATTCAGAAGTGTTTTGTCGCTCCTTCTTCCTAGTCTGTCTTCATCTGGAAGCTCAGCTGGAACCTGTCTACCATGGATGACACTGCTGGTACTTAAAATACCCATGACATAGCTTCCAGAATCACAGCAACATGCAAGTCACCACAGTATGACAAACTGACAGACGAGTGGTGGCTTTGCATATTGCAGTTTGTTAATGAGTCTTCCTCTAATCCTTATGCCGTGTTCTCCTTATATTCCAGTTTGCAGATTACTTGCTCAGAAAACATGTTAAATTAGTATGATGAACAACTTTAGCTCTTACACATATCTTTCTTGATTTTAAACCACTGGGAATCCCCTTGTTCTATTCAAACAACCATCT
>NW_006408718.1:4136468-4137614 GCF_000296735.1 Chrysochloris asiatica
GAGATCAATATTTGTTCTCATTCCAATGAGAGGTGACCCAATAGAATGTGGAAATCATTGGACAATATCATTAGTATCATGTAAATAAAATTTTGCTTGCAACAGTACATTGACAGGAAACTGCCAGAGGTTTAAGCAGGATGCAGACGAGGGCATAAAATGAGGGATATAATTGCTGACATCAGGTGGAAGTTGGTTGAAAGTAGAAAATACCAGAAAGATGTTTACCTGTACTTTATTGACTATGCAAAGGCTTTCAGTTGTGTGGATCATGACAAGCTATGGACAAGAGTGTGGAGAATGAGTATTCTGGAACACTTAATGGTGTTCATGATGAACTTGTATATAGACCTAGTGGCAGTTGTTCAAACAGAACAAGGGAACACTGAGTGGTTTAAAATTAGTAAAGGTGTGCACATTGTATTCTTTCACCATACTTATTCAATCTATATGCTAAGCAAATAATTCAAGAACCTGGATTATATGAAGAAAAAAGTGACATCAGGGTTTGAGGAATACTCATAAAGAACCTTTGATATGCAGATGATGCAACCTTGTTTGCTGAAAGCAAAGAGGACTTAAAATACTTACTGATGAAGATGAAAGACCACAGCCTTCGTTTTGGGTTGCATCTCAATGTAAAGAAAACAAAAATCCTCACTACTTTATCAATAAATAACATCAAGATAAATGGAGAGATGTTGTTAAAGACTTCATTTTGCACAGATCAACCATCAACATTAGTGGAAGCAGCAGTCATGAGATAAAAAAAACATTGTTGTTGTTTTTGTTAGGTGCCATCCAGTTGGTGCTGACTCATAGCAACTCTAGGCACAACAGAAAGAAACACTGCCCCATCCTGGGCCAACATCACAACTGTTCCCACACTTGAGCCCGTTGATGCTACCACTTTGCCAATCCATCTCACTGGGGGTCTTCCTCTTTTTCTCTGACCCTCCACCTTACCAAACATGATATCGTCCTCTAGTAACTGGTCCCTCCTGGCAATATGTTTGAAGTATGAGAGACAAAGTTTGGCATCTTGGCCTTCAAGGAGCACTCTGGCTGCTCTTCTTCCAAAACAGATCTATTGGTTCTCTTGGCAGCCCATGACAGTTTCAATATTCTCCTCCAACACCATAATTC
>NW_006408718.1:4138629-4140358 GCF_000296735.1 Chrysochloris asiatica
ACTACTAAAGAATTGATGCATTTGGATTATTGTGTAAGAAGAGAATACTAAAAGTACCATAGACTGCCAAAGAACAAACAAATCTGTGCTAGAAGAAGTACATGAATGCTTCTTGGAAGCCAGAATGGCCACACTTTGTCTGTCATACTTTGGACATATTATTAAGAGGGACTAGTCCCTGGAGAAGGACATCATACTTGATAAAGTGGATGATCAGTAAAACAGAGGAGGACTCCCAATATTGGTACAGTGGCAACAAAAATGGGTTGAAGTCTAACAATGATTGTAATGTTGGAGGAGGACAAGGCAGTGTTTCATTTGTTGTGCATATGCTTGGTTCACTGGTACCTAACAACAAGAACAACATGTTTAAAATGAGCCATCTTGGAAGCGTCTTGGAATGAGACTCTCACTTCTATCAAGAAACAACTAGAAGTGGAACACATCATTTAGCCCTAAGATCCCTGCCAGGAACTGCCTGGATCCAGGAGATAGAGATCTGTGATGTCAGAGATGGTGAGAGATGGTAAAGATGCGGCAGAGAAATGGAAGCAGCAGTGCCAAGATCATGGAGTGGAGTGAAAGATTTCTGGGTCCCATGAGTAAATAAATTGAGTATTTTTCAGAAATGAGGCTCATTTGAAGATTAGGTTGCCTCCAGTCACTTAATTGTGTGAGCTAGGGTTTCTGTCCATGGAGCTGGAGCCCAATGCCTTCAGGGTCAGGCTTACACTTTTGGGCATTTGTTGAGAGGGATAAAAGTTAGTTGTAACATTGCCTAAGCTGGACAAAGGCTAAGAAGCCACATGACTGGACCAGAGAGAGGTATACCTGTGGGCATGGTTGAGGAGTTCTCCTGACTGGAAGAACTGTATTTTGAGCATTTCTGCTCCCTGTCCATAATCTGTTAACTTCCCTAATAAGTCCTATAATCGTGAATATTGTCTGTGAGTTCTGTGTGGCCATTGCAATGGATTATAGAAACTGGCAAAGAAGTAGTATGCTGTGGGGAAAACAGTTGTTGGCAGGATTAGTAGAAAGGAGTCATGTCTGACATAAGCCTCATCGGAATCAGCATTTGACTGGTGCTATGTTAATTCTCCTTTCCCTCAATTTTGAAGTCAGAAGAGGTCAGATATGGTCCCCAAATCACTCTTGAGTTCACTAATTGTTTAAGTATTTGATTAAATTATAATTAAAAGAAAAACTTTAGAAAAAGGAGATGACAGATAGTCTTATAGGTATTAAGAATTACTATGAAACCATGTAATTAAGGTATGTAACTTTGGTTAAGAGAACAAATAGACCAATGCAAGAAAGAAAGATAAATGCTAACGTGGAAACTAGCTATATGACCCATGTGGCACTAAAAATTAGTGGCAAAATTTATCAGGCACCATATTATTTGAAAAAATTAAAATTTAAAAAATTTAATCTACCACACATTAAACACAAAATGGTTAAAAACCAAAAATATGACTAGCAAAATGTTTACATAGTTAGGTGAAATTATAGGAGAAAACCTTTATGATCTTGAGTTAGAAAAATATTTCATATAAAAGAAACAAAAACATAAACTATAAAGGCAAAGATAAATGGTTGGGTACAGTCTACTAAAATGAACATGGTTCATTATGTGGCAGCATAGACAAATCACAGAATAGGCAAAGATATTTACAACCAGGGAGAAAAATGAAGTTGTCTGCTCCCATAAAGATTTACAGTCTCA
>NW_006408718.1:4141223-4167084 GCF_000296735.1 Chrysochloris asiatica
TCAATAGGACTCCTGGTGTGGTGCTGTAGGATCAGCACTAGACTGCAAACCACAAGGTTGGCAATTCAAACCCACCAGCTGCTCCTTGGAAACCATATACAGGGTTGGTATGAGTCAGAATAGAGTCAACACATGTATTAATAAGAAAAAGGCAAACAAACACCTTTTAAAGGAAATAAGTAGGCAATCCATGGAAATCAACAGACTGAAGGTCAATGTTACTAGTAAACAAGGAAATGCAAAATAAAATGATAATACCATCCATTTTAACTTTCATCAGATTGAAATCCACCAATTTAAAGCCAGTTAATTTTAAGGTTTGGAGTGAAGGGAATGTGAGGATTTGGGAACTCTTGTAACACTGCTGGTGGTAGTATCTAGTAGTTCAATCAGTTTGAGGAGCAATTTGACATATCTGGTAAATTTGAAATGTGCCCTATCTTTGATCAGACCTGGAAGTTAACCTTGAGTTGAGAATTTGTGTCTGAGTGGTTTATAAGAAAGTGCTCTCAAGAGAGATTAGTGAGGAAGTGGAGAAGGACAGGGACTTGGAGGAAGACAAGGAATGTGAAATGAAAAGCAAAGTCTTGTGTAGGCTACATCATCAGCCTGATCCACAGGGGAGCTCTGGAGTGTAAGTTACACCTTGGAATTGTTCTTACTAGGGTAAAGGAAACTGGCTTTTCATGCCTCTCCACTATTCATCACAAGGGAATCAGTCATCAGTCAAGGGCAGGCGGGGTGGGAAAGTATACGCTTGATACTTCAGGCCTCTGTGTATTCGCAAAGAAGATCTTGAGGAAATGGCTGTTATCTTTCACTTACAACACCTGGAATGGAGGAGGACAGATGAAAATGAAAAAGGTTGGTGGTATCAATAGTGCCAATATAAGTCTATACCAGTGGGCAGTTATTCCACTTCCTGATGTAGTCATGAGAAATCTGTGCTTCTTGTTTATTAAGATATGCACAGAGAAGCATTCACAGCACTACTGTTTATAATAGGGAAACACTAGAAATAACCTGAGTGAACACTGACAGGATAATAGTTAAGTCAATTGTCATGTTTGGATGCTAAGAATGCTTCATAATGGTAAAAAAAGAAAAGGAACAAAACTATTATTTCTTCATGGGTGCATCTCAAAAACACAAAGCTATGTAAAAACAGTAATAAAAAACAAATTGTAGAATAAAAAATTCAGTATGATAGATACCATTTAGATAAAATTTGAAAAAATAAAATAATTTTATTTTTTATGGATCCATGTTGTTGTTTTGTTATTTGCCTTGAGTCCACTCAGATTCATGGATAACAGAACAAAACATTCCCTGGTCTTGTGCCATCTTCATGATCATTGGTATGTTTGAGTCCATTGTTGTTGCTGTTGTATCCATGAATCTCACTGATGGTTTCCTTCATTTTCATTGGATCTCTATTGTAACCAAACATGATATTCATTCCTAGTGATTGGTCCAAAGTAAGGAAGTAAGTCAGAATCTTACCATCTTCTCATCTAACGAATACTCTGGTTGTATTTCTTCTGAAAGTTGTTTGTTCTTTTGACAGTCCACAGCATATTCAATGTTCTTTGTTAATAATGCAGGTCAAACACATTGATTTTCCTTCTGTCTTCCTTTTTCATTGTCCAGCTTTTGCATGTGCATGAGATGATTGAAAACACCATGGTTGGATCAGATGCACCTTAGCTATGCCTTATCAATTACTTTATAAACATGAGAAAGATATGTGAGTTCTCTATCCTTTGGAACATTGTCTTAATACTGACAGTGTGTCCCCACAGTCCTGTGTGTTGTGAGAAATAAGATGTGAAGCAAGAATTTAAAAAAAGATAGAGGCTGTTACTTTTAACCCTAATTACTGAATAAAACTCATAACCTTAGTTCCAATAGCACAAACTCAGGGCCTTTGCCGATTCCTGAGGAAGTGCCTGTGACAAGTGGAGTGCAAGTTGAAATGGGATAAATCCCTAATCAATGGGTGGCTGGTATCTCTGGGAGATGGTAGCAATGGATCACAGAAGGAATGTCCCTTATAGATTGGTATAGTGATACCATTTCAAGATGATGAAAAATGAAATAATTTGACTATGTTCACATAGCTAGGAACTGTTTGAGCCAGAAATGAAACCCAAGGCTCTTTCCTGCCAAATCGATGCTAAGGACTACGATGCTGTTTAAGGAACCTTTGTGGTACAATGGTTTAGGTGCTAAGTCACTAACTGAAAGGTTGATGGTTGGAACTCATCATCAGATCCATGGGAAACAAGACCTGATGATTTGCTCCCTTACAGATTACAGCCTAAGGAAACCCTAGTGTGGCACTTATACTCTGTTATATAAGGTCACTTTGAGTTGGAATAGACTCAACCGCACATAACAATTGCACAATACTGTTTGTCTTAATTTCCTAGTACAGCCATAACACAAATATCACAAGTGGGTGGTTTTAATAGATGGAAATTTATTTTCTCACAGCTTAGAAGGAGCTTGGCTGTAGAGGAAGTTTCTATTTCTGTTGGGTCAGGAAGAAGATATTTCTCTCTGCTTTGATAGCTGAAGCAGTCCACAATTCCTTGGTGACCTTCACATGGAATATGTCTTCTCTCTCCATCCCTCATTTGTGTTTGTGGCTGTGTCTAATCTGCTCTCTTTATAGCTCAGAAATGACTAGGTCAAGTACACAGACTACTTGACATGGCTTCACTGTCTTAAAAAGACTTTGTTCCCAAATGAGATTACATCCACAGATATAGGTAGAGGTTAGGCTTTATACATATTTTAGGGAGGGAAAATAACTCAATCCATAATACTACTTTTCCAGGAAATAACCATCATCATTTTAAGCTCTCTCTCTCTCTTTTTTTTTTTTGAAAGTACCTTTTCTCAGTTTAGAATACACCACTGCTGGATCCAATGTAAACTATACTGTGTGGTTTTTGTAAGATACTTAGATTATTGTCTCTCAGCTAAAAACCTACTGCCCATTTGCTGTACAGTTGTGACTCTGTAAATCGAAGCTCTCCTTTCGTGGTGCTGTTGGTTAGGTGTTGGTCTGTTAATTGCAAGCTTGGACGTTCAAATTCATCAGCTGGAGGATAAAGATAAGACTGGCTGCTCCCATAAGCATTTACAGTCTCAGAAGCCCTATATAGGGTGACTCTGAATAGGAATTGACTTGATGGTAGTGAGGTTTTAGGATTTTGTCCTTTGCATTTCTATAAGGTCCCACCATTGGAGGCACTAGAGGGTTTGGGAAGATGGGGGAGGGAAAGTTATACATGCCTTCCTATTTGGGTGTTTCCATTAACAGTTCCACCAAAGGACACTTTGGCTGCAGTCTGTTGCTTCTTTCAGCATCCCCAGAAACCAATTTCATCACAGCTGTCAAAGAGATTGAGCTTCATCTGTCTCAGGTCTCCACTTCAAGCTTCTGAGGCACCGACACTGGCACACAGAACCTTCTGAGAGGTTTCTTCTCAGCTTGGTTCAATTACTCCTCAGAGCTGCTAGGTTTAGAACACCAGAAGCTCGTTTCTCTTCCCTAATCCCTGTGCCTGACCCAAACCATGGTGTTTTCAGTAACCTCATATGCAAGGAGCTCGGGTAGCATAGTGGTTACGAATTGGGCTGCGAACCGCGAGGTCAGCAGTTCAAAACTACCAGCTGCTCTGTGGGAGAAAGATGAGACATTCTGCTCCTGTAAAGATTAACAGCCTCGGAAACTCTGTGCAGGGTCGCTATGAATCGGAACCGACTCCATGGCACATAACAACACAACAACATATGCATGTGAAAGCAAATAAATAAGGAGGTAATTAAGAAGGACCGTAGAAGAATTGATGCTTTTGAGTTATGGTGTTGAAGGAGAATATTGAAAATGTCATGGACTGCCAGAAGAACCAATAGATCTGTTTTGGAAGAAATGCAGCCAGAGTGCTCCTTGGAGGCCAAGATGGCCAAACTTCGTTTCTCATACTTCTGACATATTGTCAGGAGGGACCAGTTGCTGGAGAAGGATATCATGTTTGGTAAGGTGGAGGGTCAGAGAAAAAGAGGGAGATCTCCAGTGAGATGGATTGGCCAAGTGGCAGCATCGATGGGCTCAAGTGTGGCAACAGTAGTGCGGTTGGCCCAGGATCGGACAGTGTTTCATTCTGCTGTGAATAGGGTCGCTATGGGTGGGTACCGACTTGATGGCATCTAACAACAACAACAACAATCCCTGTTATGTTCTATCTCAGTGCTTCCTTTTTATATTATGGATTCTCCAAGCTGTTTGACCAAGACCTAATTTTCAGTGCCCCAGTTGAAATACCTGGGGTTTTCCTATCTTGACCTTGGTTGACACAAATAATGAGCTGTTGTTTCACCTGCTTTGATCAGCAGCTCTTTAGAAACCCTATACAGGGTCACTGTGAGTTGGGACCAACTTAATGGCACTTAGCAACAACAAGGATGCTGAATAGAGCAGAAGCTGAAAAGAAGTTAAAGTTTTCCATTTAAAGAAACTGAGGTTCAGGAAATTAAAGCAACTTGTTGTTAAGTGCTGTCAAGTCAGTTAAAATTCATAGCAACCCTGTATAGGGTTTCTGAGGAGCAACTGGTGAGCTTGAACTTCTGACTTTGTGGTTTAAATCAACTTTGCAGTCCAGTGCATTAACTCACAGGACCACACCAGCACTCCTGGAGGTAAAATTATAGACAAACGTATTTACCCCATGTACATATAAGTCTTGGTTCCATCTTTTTCTATTGCTTCATATTGACTTGTAACATATCCTTTCCAATCTTGGTTTTTCCTTATTGTGAAACTCTAGCACTTATATTTAGGTGTAGCATATGGTTTAGCACAGAACCGCTAACTGGTAGGTTTGAAGTTCAAACCCACCTAGATGTGCCTCTGAAAGTTCACATCCTTGAAATCTCTACAAAGCACTTCCACTCTGCACACTTGGGGTCACCATGGATCAGAATAGACTCAATTACAACTAACAACAATATTGTTGTTGTTAAATGCCATGGATTCAATTCCAACCCATAGTGACAATGTATAGCATTTGCAAGGAGCAGCTGGTGGGTTTGAACCTCTTACCTTGCAGTTAACAGTCCAGTGCTGATCCTAAGCACCATACCAAGAGTTCCACAATAGTACATATAAATGTATTACTGAATACCAATAATGCATACAAATGTATTACTGAATACGAAAATTTTGATGTGAATTTGCATATGTCACTAGTCTTTCAGAAGAGTAGAAGTGAAGACTTTTGCAATAATGCATCCTGGGAGGAAGTGATTGTAAGATAAGCCTGATCCTGAAACTGTATTCAGTCACTGCTGGTAAGGAGGAGTGGAGATGAGTATGTGAAGGGCTGATACACCAAGGCTTAGTCTTAAATACCACCTGACAATGACTGAACATCTCTGAAGTATCAGACACTGGGTGCATGGTTTGCAAACATTTTTACATTTAAAACCACATTTCAAGATAGAAATAGTAGAACTGCATCATCCGATCATGCACACATCATCTTGGGTGTATTTCAACTTACATGGGAAGAGAGGGAGTGGACAAAGTAACAGAAGAGGGTGAGAAAGAGGATGGGGAAGAAGTAAAGGAAAAAGGAAGGAATTTGCACAATATTTAATGCATTCCATTTTGGTTACCTCTCCACGGGGACACATGAAGTTATTATTCTTTCACATGTCCTTTGTTTCAAATGCTTCCTACATTGTGAGAACCGGTTGTGCTGAGTGTAATTTTAATGATTAAAGCTATATATTTTTCATTCAATACAGCTCAAAATGCAAACTAACTGCTTCATCTTGCTCTCAAGGAAAGAAACAGCCACCTTTTCTAGCACTCAGGGGGAAAGCTGGCTCTGTAGGACTTATGAAATATAATGGAACAGTGATTCTAAACTAGCAGGCTTATTAGAGGTTCCTTTTAAATTCACATGAGTTTGCCTTGTGATCAACTTTAGAGTTTTATTGCTGAGTGTGCCATTAATATTGTTTTCCTTAATTTTAGCATGTTGCAACTGAGGCCCAGAAATAAAATTATAATTTTTTTCTCCAAGGTCACAAAATGATTAAATTGAACTGGATTAGAGTTTGAATCCAAGTACCTTTATAGCTTCACAAAGGCTTTCGGTTGTGTGGATCATGACACGCTATGGACAACATTACAAAGCCTGCGTATTCCAGAACACTTAATTGTGCTCATGAGAAATCTGTACATGGACCAAGAGACAATTGTTCAAACAGAACATGGGAACACTGAATGGTTTAAAACTGAAAAAGGTATGTGACAGGGTTGTATTCTTTCACCATACTTATTCAAACTGTATGCTGAGCAAATAATCCAAGAAGCTGGGTTATATGAAGAAAAATGTGGCAACAGGACTGGGGGTAGACTCATTAACAGCATGTGACATGCATATGATACAACCTTGCTTGCTGAAAGTAAAGAGGACTTAAAACATTTACTGATGAAGATCAAAGAGCGCAGCTTTCAGTATGGATTACATCTCAATGTCAAGAAAGCAAAAATCCTCACCACTGAACCAATAAACAACATTCTTATCAACGGAGAACAGATTGAAATTGTCAAGGATTTCATTCTTCTTGGATCAACTACCAACACTCATGGAAGCAGCAGTCAAGAAATCAAATGATGTATTGCATTAGGCAAATATGCTACACAAGACCTTTTTCAAGTGTTGAAGAGCAAAGATGTCAGCTTGAGGACTAAGGTGCTCCTGACCCAAGCCATGGTATTTTCAATAACCTCATATGCATGTGAAAGCTGGACAGTGAATAAGGAAGACAGTAGAAGAATTGATGCTTTTGAGCTATGGTGTTGGAAGAGAATATTGAAAGTGCCATGGGCTTCCAAAAAAAAGGCAACAGATATGTGTTGGAAGAAGTGCAGCCAGAGTGCTCCTTGGAGACCAAGATGACCAAAATTCATCTATTAAACTTCAGACACGTTGCCAGAAGGGACCAGTCACTGAAGAAGGATATCATGTTTGGTAAGGTGGAGGGTCAGAGAAAAAGAGGAAGACCCCCAGTGAGATGGATTGGCCAAATGGCAGCATCGATGGGCTTAAGCATGGCAAAATTGTGAGTTTGGCCCAGGATGGGGCAGTGTTTCATTCTGTTGTGCATGTTGTGTGCTATGAGTCGGCACCGACTCGATGACAACTAATAGCAACAACAACAAACCTTTCCACATAATCCCTAGGTAGCACAAGCAGTTTGTAATGGGATGCTGACCTAAAGGCTGGCTGTTCGAACCCACCCAGAAATGCCATGGAAGAAAAACCTAGAAAATTTCTTATGTAAAAATTATAGCCAAAAAGACCATATGAAGCAATTCTACTCGGTAGCACATGGGATCGGTATGAGTGGAATCCACTTGAAGGCAGTGGTTTTGCTTTGGTATGGCTATCTTTTAAGATCTGTTCTCGTCTTATCTGCTGTGTCTCACAGCAGATAGAAAAGCAAAGTTTGATAGGTGGATTCTGGGTGTCAGAGAGGCAAATGTCAATACAGGCATACCACAAATGATATTGCAGGTTTTATTTGAGACCACCACAACAAAGTGAATGCTGCAAGGAGATAAGTCACACAACTTTTTTGTGTGTGTCCTGGGTGCGTATAAAAGTGGCATTTGCATTATACTTTAGTTGATTAAATGTGCATTAGCATCATGAAAACGTTTGAAATATTGTGAGAATTACCAAAATATGACATAGAGACATGAAGTGAACACGTACAGTTAGAAAAAAAAATGGCACTGTTACATTTATTTGATGCAGGATTGATACCAACCTTTAATTTATGAGAAAACAACAACAACAACAACACAATATCTCTGAAACACAACAAACCAATATAACTCTTATTCAAGGTTTACAGGGTTTTTAAGGTCTTAATCATAACAGAGGTGCCAGCTGACCTCCCAATACTGGATTCAAAACCAGCATCATCGCATGTAAAACTCAGCACCTTAATGCTTGCCGAACAATCCATTTCCTTAGATTTTGCCATTCCTTTGATGGAATAGCTTCCAAGGGCCAGTTATTATTTTCTCCAGAGAGGACAGAAAATTCCCTAGGAATAAAACAGGCCAATTAGTCACTTGCAATGACCCAGTGCCTTAGAATAGCAGTGCTTATTTCTGCAATCTGTCTTTCCCTTGCCTTCACTTTGGCCATTGGTGTTTAATACCCTGGGTGGTGGTAAAATGAAAAGCATGTGTGTTTTTCCTTTCAGTTGTCTAAAGCAAATTTCCTGCAAGGCGTGCTCTTGGAATCAGAGAAGGATGAAGTTCTTGAAACTGTCACCAACGTGGCCACAGGCTGACTCCTGGATCTCCTGAAGGGATGGTCCCCTGAAGGGCTGGCATGCAATTTGTCTGTAGGAGAGATGAAGTGGTTTCATCATGTTCTATTAAATCCACAGTTTTCAAACAAAGTGAAGGCTTCTGATACCACTTATAACTCCAGAGCTCCCATTGAAGTGATTTTAATCTCAGGTAAGGATTTTACTGTTAAGAAAGAAGGCACCAAATACATTACCATTTTTGAGACATTTAGGGGTGAGGGATGGTAAGCACTTGTCAAATTCTTATCATACCTGTTCGAATGTTTGCTTATGTGGAGTGGGAAGAGAAAGTGAGTTTTGTTTATAAACAGTAAAAAAGCAAAGTCACTGCTGTCAAGTTGATTATGACTCATAGAGAATCCAATCCATAACATAGAGTAAAAGTGCTCCTTGGAGTCTCTGAGACTAACTATTTACGGGAGCAGACAGCCTCATCTCTCTCCATCAGAGTGTCTGCTGGGTTTCAAGAGCAGACCTTGCAGCCAGCAGGTCAGTGCTTAGCCCACAGTAACATCAGGGCTTCCTCTTTGTGGACTTATTGTTGTTAGGTGCCATTGAGTCAGTTCCTACTCATAACAACCCTGTGTACAACAGAACGAAAGACTGTCTGGTCATGGACTATCCTCACAATTGCTACGTTTGACAAGCCCATTGTTGCTGTCACTGCACCAGTCCATCTCACTGGAGTCTTCCTCTTTTTCTCTGACCCTTCGCCTTACTAAGCATGATGTCACTCTCCAGGGACTGGTCCTGACAATGTGTCCAAAGAGTGAGTGACAAAGTCTCACCATCCTTGTTTTAAGAAGCACTCTGACTGCACTGCTGCCAAGACAGATTTGTTTGTTCTTCTGACATTCTATAGTGCTTTCAATACTCTTCTCCAGCATCATAATTCAAAAGCATCTATTCTTCTATGGTCTTCCTTATTCATTGTCCAACTTTGTTGATTAGTGCCTTTGAGTTGATTCTGTCTCCTAATGACCTTGTATAGGGTATCCAAGGAGTAGGTGGTGGAATTAAAAAGCCAACCTTGCAGTTCAAACCGATCTTGTGGTCCAGTGGTTTTCTTTTTATGCCACACTAGGAAAGTACCATGGCTTGAGTCAGGCAAACCATAGTTCTCACACGACATCTTTGCCCTGGAACACTTAAAATAATTTTTTTTGTGTGTGTGTAAATTTGCCTATTGTATTGTTTGCTTTCTTAACTGCTGCTTCCATGAGTGTTGATTGTGGATCCAAACAAACTGAAGTCTTTGATAACTTGATACTTTTCTTTGTTTATCATGATGTTATTTATTGGTCTAGTTGTAAGGATTTATTTTTCTTTATAGTGAGGTGCAAACCATGCTTAAGACTGTAGTCTTTGATCTTCATTGGTAAATATTTTAAGTCTTCTTTGCTCCCAATATGCAAGATTGTGTCATCTGTATATCACAGGTTGCTAATGAGTCTTTCTCCAGTCCTAACGCCACGTTCTTCTTCATATACTCCATTTTCTCAAATTATTTGTTCAATGTACTAATTGAATAAGTATGGTGAAAGGATGAACTTTGGTGCACACCTTTCCTGATATGAAACCATTCAATATCCCTTTGTTCGGTTTGAAGGAGTGCCTCTTTGTTTCTCATGAGCACAATTAAGTGTTCCTTGTGATGCTATTCACAGCTTGTTATGATCCACGTAGTTGAATGTCTTTGTATAGTCAAAAAAGCACAAATAAACATCTTTCTGGTATTCTCTGATTGTAGCCAAGATCCATCAGATTTCAACAGTGCTATCCCTTGTTGCACATCCTCTTCTGAAAGAGCCTTGAACTTCAGGCAGCTCCCTGTCAATGTAATGCAGCCACAGTTTTTGAATTATATTCAGCAAAATTTTACTTGCATGTGATATTAATTATATTGTTCAATGATTTCTGCATTCGCTTGGGTCACCTTTCTTTGGAATGTTCACAAATATTGAGATCTCTTTCCACCAGATTGCCAAGTAACTGTCTTCCATATTTCTTGACATAGAAAATGCCTCCAGTGTTATATCAGTTGGTTGAAAATTTTCAGTTTGTATTTCATCAATTCTTGGATCATTGCCTTTCTCCAGTGCCTTCAGTGTAGCTTGAATTTCTTCCTTTAATATCATTGGTTGTTAATCATGTGCTACTTCTCGAAATGGTTGACTATCAACCAGATTTTTAAAATACAGTGACTCTATGTATTCCTTCCATCTTCCTTTGACTCTTCCTGCATCATTTAATATTTTGCTCAAGATGTTGTTGTTGTTAGGTGTTGTCATAGTGACCCTATGCAAAATAGAACAAAACAATATCCAGTCCTGTACCATCCTCACAATCATTGTTAAGCTTGAACCCATTGCAACTGCCACTGTGCCAATCCAACTTGATGGGGGGGGGGGGGTTTTTTTTTTTTTTTTTTTTTTTTTGCTGACCTTCTACTTTACCAAGTGTGACGTCCTTCTCCAGGAATTGGTCCATCCTGAAAATATGTCTGAAATATGAGATATGATGGCTCACCATCCTGGCTTCTGATGATCATTCTGAATGTACTTTCAACACAAATTAATATGTGTTTGTTATCTATTGTTGTTTTTGGTAAGTGCCGTTGAGTTGATTCTGACTTGACTCATTGCATATAGGGTTTCTGAGTAGTGGTGACTGCATTTGAAACACCAAATTACAGTTACCAGTGCTTATCCTATGGCACTACACCGGGATCCCATTTATTATCTAGTTACTGATTTTCCGCTCCTCTCCCACCATTCCTGGTAACCATAAAAAAAAAAAAAAAAATGCTCTCTATATATACTGTTCTTGCCTTTTCATAATAGTGAACTCATGTAATATTTATCATTTTGTGACTGTTTTATTTTACTTAGCATAATGTCCTCCAGATTCATTCATGTTATGAGGTGTTTCCCAGATTTTTGTTGTTGTTGTTGTTGTTGTTTCAAGTTATATAGTGTTCCATTATATGTATGTACCATAGTCTGTTTATTCATTCATCCACTGATGGGCACCTAGGTTGTTTCCATCTCTTTGCTAATGTGAACAATGCTGCAACAAACATGGGTACATATATCTGTATTTGTCCTGGTTCTTATTTCTTTAGGATTTATATATAGTAGTGGGATAATTGGTTCAGATAGTATTTTTGTTTCCATCTGTTTATGGAAGCACCATGCCATTCTTCACAGTAGTTGAACCACTCCAGGCACATCTTGTATATTTTCTGCCCCAGTCCAGAGTATAATCAGAGTAGAATTAGCCATGGTTCCTTTATTTGGAGAATTGTATTAGATACCAAGATATGGTGCTAAGGGTACTTGTGGCTATTGGGATGTTGTTTTTTCTAGACTCACTAGTTGATGGAGCAAAGAACTGTATCTGTTAGTTTCTCTGTCGTTAAGTGTCATTGAGTCCATTCTGACTCATAGTGACCCTATAAAGGGTTTCTAAGGAGTGGCTGGGGCGTTTGAATTAATTAATGACTTTGTGGTTCAAAACAACCTTGTGGTCCAGTGCATATCCTACAGTGCCACTCCAGTTCTTTTGTTGTTGTTTGGTGTCTTCGAGTTGGTACTGACTCATAGCGACTTTATGCACAAGAGAACAAAACAATGCCTGATCCTGTGCCAACCTCAAAATTGTTATGATGCTTGAGCCCATGACTGCTGCCACTGTGCCAATCCACCTCATTGGGCATCTTCCTCTTTTTGGCTGACCCTCCACTTTACCAAGCATGATGTCCTTCTGAAGGGACTGGTCTCTCCTGAAAATACGTCTGAAGTGTGAGAGAAGAAGTCTGCCTATCCTGGCTTCTAAGAAGAATTCTGGCTGTACTTCATCCAACTTTGATTTGTTGGTTCTTTCGGTTGTCAATAGTAATTTTATTATTCTCCTCCAACACTATAACTCAAATGCATCAATTCTTCTAAAATCTTCTTTGTTCATTGTCTATATCTCACATGCAAATGAGGTTATTGAAAATACCATGACTTGGGTCAGGCACACCTTAGTCCTCAAACTGACGTCTTTGTTCTTGAATACTTCAAAGAGGTCTTATGCAGCAGATCTGTCTAATGTAATATGTCTTCTGATTTCTTCACTTCTGCTTCTATTAGTCATGATGGTGGATCCAAGAAAATCAAGTATTTTACAACTTTAATCTCTTATCTGTTTATCTTGATGTTATTTATTGGTTCAGTGGTGAGAATTTTAGTTTTCTTTACATTGAGATGTAATCTGTGGGATTTGATCTTCATCAGTAAGTATTTTAAGTCCTCTTCACTTTCAGCAAAAAAAAAAATATATCATCTGCATACCTCAGGTTGGTAATAAGTCTTTCTCCAATCCTGATGCCATTTTTTTCTTCATACAATTCAGCTTCTCAAATTATTTGCTCAGCATATAGATTGAATAAATGTGGTGAAAGAATACAACCTTGGTACATACTTTACCTAATTTTAAACCATTTAGTGTTCTCTTGTATTGTTTGGACAATTGCCTCTTCATTTATGTACAAGTTCCTCATGAGCACAGTTATGTGTTCTGGAATACTCATTCTCTGCAATGTTGTTCATAGCTTGTCATGAGCCACTCAATTAAAGGCCTTTGTGTAGTCACTAAAGCACAGGTAAGCATCTGTCTGTCATTCTCTGCTTTCAGCCAAGATTTGTCTGACAGTAGCAATGATAGATAGCCTTGGTTCCATGTCTTTGTCTGAATCTTGCTTGAAACTCTGGAAGTTCTCTGCCAATGTACTGTTGCAGCCATTTTTCAATCATCTCTAGCAAAATTTTACTTGCATGCTATATTAATGACATTGTCTGCTGGTTCCCACATTATCATGGGTCACTTCTATTTGGAACGAGCACAATTATGGATTTCTGCCAGCCAGTTGACCAGGTTCCTGTCTTCCAAATATCTTGGTATAGATAAGTGTGTGCCTCCAGTGCTGCATCAGTTTGTCGAAGGATTTCAATTTGCATTCCATCAATTCCCAGATCCTTGTTCTTTGCCAATGCCTTCAGTGCACCTTGGACTTCTTCTTTCAGTATCATTAATACCTCATCATATGCCACCTCTTGAAATGATAAAACATCTGACCTCTTCTTTTTCTTACTCTGTGGTCTATCCATCTACTTTTGATGCTTTCTTTATCACTCAGCATTTTGCTCAGAGAACCCTTCAATATTGTAAATTGAGGCTTGAACTTTCTTCAGTTCCCATTTCTCAGCTTGAGAAATGCTGAGAGTGTTCTTACTTTTGATTTTCTAACTCCAGATCTTTGCACATATCATTTTAATATCTGACTTTTCTTGAGTTGCCCCTGGAAATTTTCTATTCAGCTTTTTACCTCCCATTTACTATAGCATCTCTTCAATGAAGAGCAATTTTTAGATTCTCTTCTAACATTTATTTTGGTCTTTATATGAAGAAAAACACGACATAAAGATTGCAGGAAGTCTAACAGCCAGTGATATGCAGACAATGCACCCTTGGTTACTGAAAGTGAAGAGGACTCAACATACTTACAGGTGAAGATCAAAGACAACAGCCTTATGTATGGGTTGCACCTCAACGCAAAGAAAACAAAAATCCTCAACACTAGACCAATAGATATTATCAAGATAAATGGAGAAAAGATTGAAGTTGTCAAAGACTTCATTTTGCTCCCTTCAACCATTCACACTCATGTCAGTAGCAGTCAAGAAATCAAACTATGGATTGCATTAGGCAAATCTGCTCTATAAGACCCCTTTAAAGTGGTCAAGAGCAATGATATCAGTTTGGGGACTAAGGTGCACTCGACCTAAGTTTTAGTATTTTTGATACCTCATATGCATGTGAAAGTTGAACAATGAATAAAGTAGATCTTAAAAGAATTGGTACATTTGAGTTGTGGTGTTGAACCCCAAAAGAACAAACAAATCTGTGTTGGGGTAAGTATAGCTAGAACACTCCTTAGAAGCCATGGTGGCTAGCTAGACTTTGCCTCTCATACTTTGGACATATTGTCAGGAGGGACCAGCCCTTGGAAAAGGGCCTAATCCTTGGAAAAGTGGTGGGACAATGAAAAAAATGAAGGCTCCCAAAGAGATGTACGGGCACAATGACAGCAGCAATGGTCTCAAGGATAACAACGGTTATGAGTTTAGCGCAGGACCGGGTAGTGTTTCGTTCTGTTGTTCATAAGGTTGCTATGAGTCAGTACTGACTCAATGGCACCTAACAACAACAATAACAACAATATTTTATATACTTTCATGTTGTTAAATGCTGTCGCATTGGTTCCTACTCATAATGACTCTGTATAGGTTTTCTGAGGCTTTACAGGAGTAGAAAGCCTCATCTTTACTTCACATAGTGGCTGGCCAGTTTGAACCTCCAACCTTGTGGTTATCCTATGGAGCCATTGCACTTCCCAGAATTACACATAACATAGAAGAATTCACTATTTGCAAAGCTTATTTGTATCTTATTCTCAGGTGTATCTGACTATGTAAAGCTAAGGATACTTTTTTTTCTTGTAAACTTCTCCCACTCCTCCATTACGACTAAGTATTCTAAAGATCAAGGGAGAATTCATGAGGCTTATATTTTCCTTATAGTCCTGGTGTGGGACTGTAGGATAAGTACTCATTCTCAAGATTGTTTTGAACTGCAAGGTCAGCGATTCAAACTCACCATCCACTCGTTGGAAACTCTATCCAGGGTCACTATGTGTTGGAATTGATTTGATGGCACTTAACAAACAAAAGAAACAATATTTTCCTTAACAAGTGTATGTTGACCTTTTGAATGGTGCCGAAATAGCTCTAAGGTGGAGAGTAAGATGTTATCTGAACTTAGAGAACAAGTATTAAATTCCACAAAAGATGGGGGTTTGGAGAGATGGCAGTCTTTTCAACATGGTAGGGGCCTGTGTGACACTCCCATAAAGCCCTTCATGGTGATCAGATAGGCCTCTGGTATGGAAGGTTGCTGAGACTGTATTCAGTGTTCCATTTCTAGAAAGCTTTGACTCACCAACCTTCTAATGGTTTAGAAGACCATGGACATTAGGTATCCAGGATAGACTGAAGACCAGAGGCCAGACCTTTATTTTATAGATGCAATTCAGACATCTGATGTGGCACTGTAGGATTAGCACTGGACTGTGAATCACAAGGTTAGCAGTTCAAACCCACCAGCTGTTCCTCAGAAACCCTATACAACAAGCATTCAGACCCCTTAGATTGTTGTTGAACCTCATGAAGTAAGAGGGACATGGGATATGACACATGATTGTGGATTTTCTTGTCACTCTTGTGAGTGACCTCCAGGTTAAGCAGATTAACTATAATTATTATGAATAAAGCAATAAACTACACGTTATCTCTTCACTTGTGAAGTGAATAAGTCCACTATAATAACTTCAGTCTTTATAATAGTGCCTCAGTGCTTTCTGACAACCAATTTCTTTGAAATTACAGTAATTTTAAAACATAAGGAATCTGAGAAGTCCTCCTGGGAAAAAGTTATTTTTTCTTCAGAGATGAGAAAAATGATTTGCTCAACAACATATAGTGAAAAACAAAGTTAAGGCTAAAACCTAATCCTCTCAGTCTTCTGTTGTTCTTCCCTTGATTCTATATTTTATATAGCCCCATTCTAGCACTTTATATAGCTCCATTATTTAATTTTTATGCATTAAATAGTTTTCCCTTTTAGAAATAAATTCCGTCATGTTTATTTAAATGAACATTAGATTAAAGATAAATCATCACCTATAAACCCTTCATCACTGCACAATGTTTCCATTTTTTTGCACATTCTTTTTGCATGTAGTTCTTTCCTTGAAGACATATTTTATACAAGAGACTTAATTGCTTCTCAAACCACTTGTTTGTGCTAGACTTCAATTTTTTTCAGTGTGCTCAAAATGTTCTGTTCATCTAACTGGTTTATTTTGTTGTTTGATTTCATGCTCTGTGCTTTTTTTATTACTCTTCTCTGTATTCTTTGGGAGTGCCATTGGTGTCCCCCATTTGCTATTCAGAACTGAGGTGCTGCTATACATTAAAGAACAGTAGTTCCATAGTCCTGGGACGCATAATGGTCTCAGCTGCAGCTGGTAGTTCTAAAAAAAAAACTTGAGGAAGTTTCTCTGCTTCTAGTTCTTCAACTGTAAGGCCTGCACATCTTATTCATCCAGCTTCAGGGACAGAAAAGACAAAAATGCACCTGTGGTTTGACTCCTCTGTGAATCCTGAGGGTTACAGAGGGATCAGTTGGTCCCCAAGATAAACTCACATGAATAAGTCCAGTTATTTTTCCTATGGATGCTTGGTTCTTCCAGGCCAGGCTCTTTCTGGAATTTACCCTTCAGGTTCTAAGGGTCACAACAGGACTGATGTCAGCTTCTTATGGGCCCCAGGGGATAAAAATTCTGTCTCACAGTTCAACTTGCTGGTTCTGGATCTCAGCAGAGTTTTGGGATTCTATGCTTAAGAACTCCTAACCCTAATTTCAGGGTTCAACAAAGTTAGGTGACATTCTAGGATTTTCATATTAGATTGTCAAAGTTCTCCAGTATGGGAGAACTTCAAACTGGGTCTGATTAGAGATTAAAATTTGAAAGATGTAAGAAGGATATTTTAGGCAGGGAAGAATACACAAACAAAGGTTGAAAAAAAATCAAAGTTGTGACCTGGGAGTCAGGAATAAATGAACCTGACTATAGCCAAGGCACTCCATACTCATAAAATCATGACCCATCTGTTCTACAAAATCTATGATGAGGAGTAGCTACTTTGAAAAATCCTTATGAATTGCCTTATTAGAGATATAGTCATTTAATATACACATTAAAAAGAACAACAGAAGAAGGGGACTCTGCATGGTCTAAAATCAGACAGTTTGTGCACTGAATACTTATTCAGTTTGTATGCTTAGCAAATACCCAAGAAACTGGAGTATATGAAGAAATAGCTTCAGGATTGGAGGAAGCCTCATAGGTAGTCTGTGATGTGCAGATAACACAACCTTGCTTTCTGAAGATGAAGAGAATTTGAAGTACTTACTGATGAAGATCAAAGACCAATATAGATTATACTTCAACATACAAAAAAAAAAAAAAACAAAAAAAAACAAATCCTCACAACTGGATCAATAATCAAAATGGGAAATAGAGAAGTATTTAAGTTCTCAATGATTTTATTTTGCACTTACTATTCACTTATGAGTCGAGCTGCTAATCTTAAAGTCAGCAGTTCAAAATTACCAGCTGTTTCGTGGGAAAAAGGTGAGGCTTTCTGCTCCAGTAAAGATTTATAGCCTCAGAAACC
The DNA here is from genome assembly GCF_000296735.1 of Chrysochloris asiatica. Taxonomy (NCBI): domain Eukaryota; kingdom Metazoa; phylum Chordata; class Mammalia; order Afrosoricida; family Chrysochloridae; genus Chrysochloris; species Chrysochloris asiatica. The sequence goes on from NW_006408718.1 coordinate 4,158,980, forward strand.
CAATACAGGGTCACTATGAGTCGGAACCAACTCCATGGCACATAACCACCACCATTCACTTATCAGAGTCTTGGTGTGATGCTGTGGGTTAATGCACTGTACTACAAAGTTGGTTTGAACCACAAGGTCAGTGGTTCAAGCTCCCCAGCTGCTCCTCAGAAACTCTATACAGGGTCTTTATGGGTCAGAACCAGCTTGAAGGCACTTAACTACAAACACAGTGACAACTCACTTACCGACTTCCTCATATTTGAACATTTTGCATTTGCACTGTTTATAGTAGCAAAACATCTACTACCCTACTCTTCTTTGCACCAACAATTTGTCAGTAATGAACGCTGAGGTGTAAGGCAAGAGAAACACTTTTGGGTAAGATTATATATATCAGCCTGGCTGGGTCATGATTTTCAGGTGGTTTGAAATTTATGTAATTATGGAATTTGGCAATTATGAAATTATGAGTCAGTCTCCTTTTTGTTATTTGCCTGGTCATCCTCCATTTTCACATAATGTCAATTTTTGCATAACGACCTTGTCTTTGGAACCTAACTATATCGAGAATTAAGGAATGGGTTTGCTTACATCCACAATCAATACCCATTTAAACAGCAGTCAAGAAATCAAATGACATATGACATTGGATAAATATGTGGCAAAGAATATCTTTAAAGTATTAAAAAACAAAGATGTCCCTTTGAGGATTACGGTATGCTTAACCCAAGCCCTGGTATTTTCAGTCACCCCATATGAATGCAAAATCTGGACAATAAGTAAGAAAGACAGAAAACTTGAGGCATTTGAATTATGGTGTTGTCAAAAAATATGCCATGCAAGGTAAGCACTGGTTACTAACCACAAGGTCAATGGTTCAAACCCACCAGCTACTCCTAAGAAACTCTATTCAGGTTCAGAATATGAATCAGAACTGACACGACTGAGGCACTTAACAGAATTAACAGCATTATGGACTACCAGAAGAACAAACAACTCTATCTTGGAAGATGTCAGAATGCTCCTAATCATCCAAGGATGATTAGATTTGGTCTCAGTCATGCTAGACATGCTATCAGGAGGGACCAGTCCCTGGAGAAGTTCATCATATTTGGTAAAATAAAGGATCTCTTAGTTTAGGAGGCTAGAAGTCCAAATTCAGGGTGTCAGCTCTTCAGGAAGACTTTCTCTGTAGGCTCAGAAGAAGATCCTTGATTCCTTTCAACTTCTGTGGTCTTGGCATCCATTGGAGATCTCACGTGTCTTGACATCCATCTTACCTTGGGTCTAGGAGTTTCCCAGTACAGATTCCCTGGATACAAAAGTTGTGCTCTGATCACGGCTCTTTTTTCTGGGTGACAGTAAGTCCTCTTTACTACTGGAGTCATCAGTGATTTTAAGACTAGCCAGACTTGAAAACAAATTTACAAAACTCATTTTATAATTTTGTTTTTCTAGAATCAGTGTAGCATTTTTCAAGGTAAAAGAATTAAAAAATCCAAGCTTTGACTTACAATATTAAAGGAAAACTACAAGGTCACCAATCAAAACTCATCAGCTGGCTCCTTGGAAGCCCTATACAGGGTTACTACGAATTGTAACAAACTTGACACAACCTAACAACAACAACATGGGCAAAATATTGAATAATGCTGTTAAGTATCAAAAGAAGATGGAAGGAATACAAAGTCATTATACCAGAAAGAATTGGTCAATGTTCAACCATTTCAAGAATTAGTATATGATCAAAAACTGATGGTAAAGAAGGAAGAAGTTCAAACTGCACTGAAAGGATTGGAATAAAGCAATCTTTTATGGATCCTGATGGAATATTAATTGAAATCTTTCCACAAACTGATGCAGCACTGGAAATGCTTACTTGTCTATGTCAAGAAATTTGGAAGACAGTTACCTGGCCAAATGATTGGAAGAGATCACCTTTCCAAAGAAAGGTGACTCAATAGAATGCAGAATTCATCAAACAACATCATTAATATCATATTCAAGTAAAAGTTTGCTGAAGATAATTAAAAATGGTTGTAGCATTACTTCAACAGAGAACCACCAAAAATTCAAGCCAAATTCAGAAGAGGATGTAGAATGAGGATTATCAGTGCTTATATCAGATGAATCTTGATGGAAATCAGAGATAGATACTTACTTGTGTTTTATTGCCTATGCAAAGGTTCTTAATCTTTGTGGGTCATAACATACTATGGCTAATATTGCAAGGAACACTTAATTGTGTTCATGAGGAACCTGTACATAGACCAAAGGGCAGTTGTTCAACAGAACAAGGGGATATTAAATGATTTACATCAAGAAGGTATGCATCAAGATTGTATCCTTTCACCATGCTTACTCAATCTGTATCCTGAGCAAATAATCTGAGAGTCCAGATTATAAGAAAAAGAACACGGCATCAAGATTTGAGAAAGACTCATTAACAACTTGCGATATGCATATGGCACAACTTTGCTTGCTGAAAATGAAGAAGACTTAAAATACTGATGAAAATCAAAGACTACAGATTTTAGTATGTATTGTATCTCAGTGTAAAGTAAAATAAGTCCTAAAAACAAGTCTCCATCCTGATAAATGGAGACAATATTGAAGTTGTCCAAATCTTCATTTTATTTCTCTCCATAATCAACACTTAAGAAAACAGCAGTCAAGAAATCAAATGACTTATTGCATTAGACAAATCTGCTGCAAAAGACCTCTTTATAGTATTAAATAGCAATGATGTCAGTTTGAGGACTAAGGTTTGCTTGATCCAAGCCATAGTGTTTTCAGTTGTTTCATATGCCTGTGGAAGTCAGGCCATGAATAAGGAATACCACAGAAGAATTCATGCATTGAAATGGTGGTGTTGGTAAAGAATATTGATAGTACCATGGATAGCCAGAAAAAAAATCAAATCTGTGTTGAAAGAAGTACAGCCAAAATGCTCTTCTCATCACCAAAGGATGATGAGACTTTGTCTTTTACTCTTAGGACATGTTGTCAAGAGGCGTCAATCCCTTGAGAAGGACATCATGCTTGGTAAAGTGGAAGGTCAACCCAAAAGAGGAAAACCTCTATTAAGATAGGTTAACATTAGCAGGAACAATGGGCTCAAATATAACAACAGTTGTGTGAAGATGGTTCAGTTCAGGGCAGTGTTAGTCCAAGGTCATCTAAGGAGCTAGATGAGGGTTAAAGGTCTAGCAAAAAGCTAGAGAGTGTTACCATTTCCATATGTATTGGATGCAGGCCCCAACCCTGAGGAAACACCCTTTCAACTTGTTGGTTGCTTGTTGCAGATCTCCTCATGAAAGTGACTACATTTTATTTAAACTCATCATGCAGGTGACTCATTGTGACCCTGTATAGTGTTTCTTAGGCTGTAAATATTTATGGGAGCAGAAAGTCTCATCTTTCTCCAGTGGAGTAACTGGGGGGCTTGAATCAATTGGCAGTGCTTATCCTACAGGATCATAGCACTCCCCACAATATCATTTGTTATTAGTGATGTTAAGTGTTGTTCAGTTGATTCAGTTTCTTAGTGACCCTGTATAGGAGTCTGAGGCTGTAACTCTTTGTAGGAGTGGAAAGCCTCATCTTTCCTCCATCGAGCAGCTGGTGGGCTCAAACAGCACACCTCGTGGTTCACAGTCCAGTTCTTATTTTATAAAACATTGTTGTTGTTGTTGTTAAGTGTAGTAGAGTTGGTTCAGACTCACAGTGACCCTTGTATAGGGTTTCCAAGGAGAGACTGGTGAGTTTAAACTGCCAATCTTGTGGTTCAAACCGACCTTTTGGCCCTCTGCTTTATCCCACAATATCCCATAAGCATTGCATAACTGCCACACTACATTGTAAAAGCCAAACTTGAAAATCAAGGCCCAGACAAGTTGACATACAACATTTACCATCACAAGGTGTAAGAAATCTTGCAAACATGCCAAGGAGTTTACTTATATTTAAAATATTGAAATATCAATGTTTAATAATCCAACATCATCTTGGATACATTTTGATATAACAATGATCAGAAATAGTGCTTATTATATAGAAGGTGGAGTCCTTATGTAGCACTGTAGACTAAGTCCTGGACTGCTAACTGCAAGGTTGGCTGTTCAAATCCACCAGTAGCACCTTGGAAACCCTATACAAGGTTGATATAAGTCAGAACTGACCCAATGACACTTAATAACAACATCTAGAAGAAAGATTAAAGATAAATAAATTTAGCAGTTTGTTTAAATTATCTTGAATAATTCTTCTTTTTGATGCATTTTGCAAAGTATTTTATACCTTACACAGAAGAGTGTGGCTCTCTCTTTCTTTCTCACTCTCTCTCTCCCTCCTCTTTTCTTCCCTTTTCAAATCTTGAATAATTCTTCTCTTTGTTGTATTTTGAAAATTGCTTTATATCGTCCACAGGAGAGTGTTTTCTTATTCCCTCTTTCTTTCTTTACCAGACAAGCCTGATTCTGAATGGCAATTGTTATCAATTTTTGGTGGTCCTCACTAACATAAAAGCATGATATGGTTCTGCCATTGCCATGATCTCTTCATCTGTTTCCTTGCCTTCCATCTCAGCTTCTCTCATCCTTTCCCAAAACAACTGCCAGTTGCTGTCTGAAAACAGATCATTCCTTAAAATCTTTGGTAAGTTTCTTCTTCTCACAGTGCACCAGGAATTTAGATTCAGTTCTTCTTGACTTCGAAGCAGGCAGAACTTCCAACTTATAGGATCCTGTCTTCCTCCCATGTGTGAATTAAATAGATAATTAAAACATATGCTCTTCCAATTTTGGAAATAATTTCAGCTATATTCTTAATTAAAATCTTCGTTGTTGTTATTAAATGCCATTGAGTCAGTTCTGACCCATAATGACCCTGTCTAGGGTTTCCAAGTAGCAGCTAATGAGCTTGAACCACCGACCTTGTGGTTCAAACTGACTTTGCAGTCCAGCACATTAACTCACAGTACCACACCGGGACTCCATGAAATTCTTAAGTTCTGACTAAACTCAGAAATTTATTTTGTCCACTTACTAAACCTTTATGGTGAACCCAACATTGTACGGGCTAAGTATTTTTCCCATTTCCTGAAAATAATTTATAGTTTGACACAAAGGAACAAACCAACTAGCATGTAAAAAACAAACAAAATACAAAACTATGAGAGAGAATAGGAAGTCAGAGAAACAAAGCACTCATTCACAGATGAAGTAGACATTTCCTGAGATTCAAGGACTAAATACCTTTGTTTTTCATTTAATAAAGTTTTTACAAATTCTATCATTAAACATGAGAACACTTATCAAAGCATAAACTTAGAAAAACTAGAAATTGTACTATAGAAATAACTTGAGTTTTTATGCTTGGTTTTCCAAATGGAAGTCCTAGTATAGCACTATAAGGCAAGCACTGAACTGCTAATCACAAGATCAGCAGTTCAAACCCACCAACTACTCCTTGGAAACCCTACACAGGGACTGACTCAATGACATTTAACAACCACAGATTCTAAAATTATTCTGTATATCTTACTTTCTTTCATTGGGCCTCCTTGTTTTCATCTATAAAACAAAGCGTTGGGCCCAGGCGATCTTAGGAATTCTGTCTAATACCGTTATTTTAGGATTACCACATTCTGTGGACACATAAAGTACACTCAAATTATATGTTTGTAAAGTCATCTAGGGGGCTATCTCTATGAGCTCCAGGTGTTTGAAGCCTTTATTAATTAATTTCTTGGTCCCACAGGCCATTTCTGTTGTTGGGGGGGACAGAGAAGCAGAGAAACCCCTCAGATCACAGCACTTCCACTTCTCAGCACAAAATATTCACCAGGACTTGGGGGCCAGATGGCAAGGCTTTTGATGCTGCAATAAAAATTGGATTTCTATTCTGTATTAAAGATCACATGTAAATTATTAATCTGTAGCAGATGTAAACGTATATCATTACACTGCATTAAACATTAATTTTGTAAAGAGCAGTCTGTGGACCACCTATAGATGCTGGTGGACCACCATTGGGGTTCCAACTAGAATCCAGAAATAGAGTTCAAGTAACTGAAGAAAGAGGCTTAGAAGAAATACTTATTATGAGGGTTATGTACAAAAAAATCTTAATATAAGGGACTTAAAAATGTTTGTGGGAGAATGGAATGAAAAGAAAATGGATCCTTCCCTTGAACTTTCTGAAGCTAGCACTTACTGAGGCCTTACTATGTGTTGTGTACTGTTCTAAGTGCTTTATACATCTTCCTAACAACACCATATAGTTAATGATTACTGCTTACTTTTGTTATTTTTGTTTAGTCTTTATTAAGTACCAACAATACAGTGGGAAAGATTCATGGAAGCAGCAGTCAAGAAAACCAAAGGATATATTGCATCAGGCAAATATGATACAAAAGACTTCTTTTGAGTGAATGCTCACTAATTCTTTTTTATATGGTAACTCTATGTCTTTCTTCCATCTTCTTTTGCTGCATTGTTCAATATTTTGTCCATAGAATCTTTCAATATTGCAAAACTCAAGGCTTGAGTTCTTTCAGTTTGAGAAATGCTGACCACATTCTTCCCTTTTGGTTTTCTAACTCCAGGTCTTTGCAAATTTTATTATAATCCTTTGTCTTCTTAACTTGCCCTTTGAAATTTTCTGTTCTGCTCTTATATTTCATCATTTCTTACAATTGCTTTAGCTATACTGCATTCAAGTGGAAGTTTCAGAATCTCTTCTGACATTGACTTTCGTCTTATCATCCCACAATCTTCTGATCTTTGGTCAACGTAGCATATCTGTTCTTGAGAATGTCTTTAATTCAGTTTTCTTCAGTTTCAGCCTGAACTTTCAGATGAACAATTGATGGTCTTTAGCACAATTGGTCCCTGGTTTCGTGTTTGCTGAATATATAGAGTTTTTTCTTTGGTCACTTCCCATAGATTTTAGTCTCATACTTCGGATATTTTGTCAGGAGGGACCAGTCGCTGGAGAAGGACATCATGTTTGGTAAGGTGAAGTGTCAGAGAAAAAGATGAAGACCCCCAGCAGGATGGATTGGCAAAGTGACAGCATCAATGGACCCAAGCGTGGCAATAATTGTGATGTTGGCCCAGGACAGGGCAGTGTTTTGTTCTGTTGTGCATAGGGTCACTATGATTCGGTGCTGACTCAATGGCACCTAACACCAACACCAACAACACATGACTTTTATGTATTTGAAGAAAGTTATTTTCAATGAAGAATTCTTCTGTCTTAAAAAAAGAGAAGGCTTTTGTCTTATAAAATTTTTATTATATTATCTCCAGCTTGGTTTCTATCACCAAAATCTTATTTTTCAACTACAGACCCCTAACCTTTTTTTCTAACTCACATTCTAATCCCTAGTAATTTTTGAAGCATCTTGATTAAGAGTTTTATCAATGTCAAAATGAAGAAGTTGGTAGAAATTTTCAATATCATTATCATTGGCTTTAGTGGATGGAGCCTAAATTTGACTTGTAATGGTATTGACAAATCTTCCTTAAATGGAAGCAGCAGCCATGAGATGAAAGGACAAATATGCTGCACAAAACATCTTTAAAGTGTTCAAGAGTAAAGGTTTGAGAAATAGGATGCATCTAACTCAGGTCATGGTATTTCCCATAACTACATATGCATGCGAAAATTAATCCATGAATAAGGAAGACTGTAGAAGAATTGATTCATTTGGATTACTGTGTTGTAGAAGAATATTAAAAGTGCCATGGGAAGCAGGGCTTGATGGCAGCTAGGGTAGAGGTGTACTGAGGTTCGCCATCAACAATACCACAGAATACCAGGCGAAGCAGATTCAGGACATAGCGCCAAAATTTGGAACCACATAAGTAGGAATATTTTAAAACTTTGAAGGCTTATAGCTAGTAGAACTTGTAGCAGAAGTAAGAAATTGCATACTTTTGAATCTGCCTGGCTCGGCAGCCCAGAGCCAACTTGGGCGAGACCAAACAACAAGACCAAGTGGGGGGAGCAGGCACACCATCAAAAAATGCCGTGGGAACCTCGGTTTGTCTTGCATTGTCCTGATTTTCTTTCTTTCTTTCTTTCTTTCTTTCTTTCTTTCTTTCTTT
>NW_006408718.1:4168038-4171344 GCF_000296735.1 Chrysochloris asiatica
CTTTACAATGGAGTTGAGAAAAATAAGGAAGAAGTCAGGAAAGTGCTACAGGAACAATCAAATAAGATAAATACAGCATTGGAAACAATTCAAAACCTACATAAAGAGGTCCAAACAATCAACAATAGACTATCAGAAATAGACAATACACTGAAAGGGTAAAGGAGTAAAATACAAGAGATGGAGGGCAGAACCAGTGAGCCAGAAGACAAATCTCTCAATACCACTAAGATAGAAAAAATAATAGAAAAAAGCATTAAAAAAAATCTGAAGAAGGTCTAAGATTTGTGTTGGACAACATGAAAAGGAATAACTTAAGAATTATCGGCATTCCAGAGCATAAAGATTCACACAAGTCCACAGAGGAAATAGTTGAAGAACTGCTGGAAGAAAATTTCTTTAACATCCTGAAAAGTGACAAGATAAACATTCAAGAAGCTCAACAAACCCTAAGAAGGATAGACCCCAAAAGAAAATCACTAAGACATATTATTATCAAGTTCTCTAAAATCGAAGATAAGGAGACACTCCAGAAAGCAGATAGAGAAAAGAGAAGTGTTACATACAAAGTCAAGTAAGTCATATCAAACTTGGATCTCTCAGCAGAAACCGTGCAAGCAAGAAGACAATTGTTGTTGTTGTTGTTAAGTGCCGTTGAATCAGTTCCAACACATAGTGACCCTGAACAGGGTTTCCAAGGCTGTAAATTTTTACGGGAGCAGAAAGCCTCGTCTTTCTCCTGCAGAGCAGCTGGTAGATTCGAACTGCTGACCTTGTACTTCGCAGGCTGATTTGTAACCACTATGCTACCAGAGCACCTTAAGAAGGCAATGGGGAGACAGATATAAAACCCTGAAAGAAAAAAACCTGCCAACCAAGAAACCTTTATCCAGCAAAGCTATCAATCAAATACACCAACATAATCAAAACATTCCAGGATAAACAGAAGCTAAGGGATTTTGCCAAAGCCAACTCTATGCTACAAAACACCCTAAAGGGAGTTCTGTGGACTGAGAACCAATAAGAACAGACAACAACCAGAGATTGACATACGTGGCAGCACCTCCAAGAACTAAATCGACAGAAGGAAGAGTTGAGAAGAGAACAAAATTATAACAAACTCAGAGACTATGGGAGGTCAGTATATGATTAAAATAATTACAAGGTAAAAGAAGGTAAACATGTAGGAAAAGTGATCCAGATGGTGAGAAGTTCAGGTAGATTACAGGATAAAGTAGACTGCACTAAATGGAGGGAAAAGTTAATGTAACCTCAAGGAAAATTAACACTTCACAACATACCAAGAAAATGAAACTCCAAGATGAACAGAGAAACATTAAAATTATGAGGAAACTCACAAGAAAAAACATAAAAAACATGAAATCAGCAAGGAAAACACACAGAACAAAGAAAGGAGCAACACCACAAAAAACAAACAAACATAATGGCAGCAATTAATCCATACCTATCGATAATTGCACTGAATGTAAATGGATTAAATACACCAGTTAAGAGATGGAAGGTGGAAGAATGGATAAGAAAACAAGATCCTTCAATATGCTGTGTGCAAGAGACATTTCTCACACACAGACAAAAACAGATTAAAAGTCCAAAGGATGGAATAAAAAACATACTTTCTAAAGCTCATTGCAATAAAAAACGAACAGCAATGGCAGTACTAATCTCTAATAAAATAAACTTTAAGGCAAAACTCAGCATAATAGTTAAAGATGGACATTGTCTCATGATTAAGGGATAATTGAACAAGATGACACAGCCATAATAAATATCTATGCTCCCAATGAAAGAGCTCCAAAATATATAAAGCAAACTATAATAGATTTGAAGAAAGAAATAGATGAATCTACAATAACAGTGGGTGATTTTAATACACCGCTTTCAAAAATGGGCAGAACAACCAGAAAAAAACTTGACAAAGACACAGAAGAACAAAACAACACTATCAGACAACTGGACCTCATAGATATGTACAGAGCATTCAACCCAACAACAGCACAATACACAGTCTTTTCCACTGCACAGGGAACATTCTCCAGAATAGACCATGTGTTAGGCCACACACACACACACACACACACACACACACACAAAAAAAAAAAAAAAAAAAAAAAAAAAAACACAGGGAAGGACGTCACTAAGAAATAAAATTATAGACCAATATCCCTCATGAACATAGATGCAAACATTCTCAACAAAATCTTAGCCAACAGAATCCAGCAACACATCAAAAAGCCATCATGGTCAAGTGGGATTCATATCAGTGATGCAAGGATGGTTCAACATTAGAAGAACGATCAATGTAATCCACCAAATAAATAAGAAGAAAGAAAAGAATCACATTATCATATTATTGATGCAGTAAAGGAGCTCTGGTAGCGTAGTGGTTATGAATCGGGCTGCGAACCACAAGGTCAGCAGTTCGAAACTACCAGCTGCTTCGTGGGAGAAAGATGAGGCTTTCTGCTCCCATAAAGATTTACAGCCTTGGAAACCCTATACAGGGTTGCTATGGGTCAGAACAGCACTTAACAACAACAACAACAAAGATATTTGACAAAATCCAACACCCATTCCTAACACTCAACAAAGTAGGAATTGAAGGGAAATTCCTCAACATGATCAAGAGCACACATACAAAACCAACAACCTTCATTACTCTCAATGGAGAGAAACTGAAATCCTTCCCTCTGTGGACAGGAACCAGAAAAGGATGCCCTTTGTCACCACTCCTATTTAATATTGTGATGGAAGTTTTAGCAAGAGTTGTACATCAAGACAGGGAAATTAAAGGCCTTCAAATTGGCAAAGAGGAATTAAAACTCTCTCTATTTGCAGAAGATATGACCCTATATGTAGAAAACCCCAAAGACTCAGTAAAAGAGCTACTAGACCTCATTGGAAGAATCAGCAAAGTGGCAAGATATAAGATCAACATACAAATATCAGTTGGATTCCTCTCTACCAAAAATGACAGAGCTGAACAGGACATTAGGGAAGTAATACCAATTACAATAGCCCATCAAAGGATGAAATATCTAGGAATAAATGTAACCTGAGAAACAAAGGACTTATGCAAAGAAAACTACAAAACACTACTACAAGAAACCCAAAGAGACCTATGAAAATGGAAGAATGTACCATGATCCTGGATAGGAAGACTTACAATTGTGAAAATGTCAATACTACCCAAAGCAATTTACACATATAATGCAATCCCAATCCAGATTCCAACAACATTCTTCAAAGAGATGGAATAAACAGTTACAAACTTTATATGGAAAGGAA
>NW_006408718.1:4171634-4173405 GCF_000296735.1 Chrysochloris asiatica
CAGACTACCAAAGTTTTCAAAAACTACACTAAAAATCTGACAAAACAGATGATTGGGACATACTGAAAATTAAAAACTTATGTGCATCAAATGACTTCACCAGAAGAGTAAAAAGGGAACCCACAGAATGGGATAAAATCTTTTGCAACGACACATCAGACAAGGGACTCATTTCTAAAATATATAGGAAACTACAATACATCTACAAGAAAAAGACAAATAATCCAATTAAAAAAATGGGCTCAGGATGTGAACAGACACTTCACCAATGAGGGGTTTCAGGCAGCCGACAAACGTATGAAGAAATGTTCATTATCACTCACCATTAGAAAGATGCAAATCAAAACAACAATGAGATATCATCTCACACCAGCAATAACAGCAAAGATAAAAAATGTAGAGGACAATAATTTCTGGTGAGTATGTAGAGAGACTGGGATGTTCCTGAGTTGTTGGTGGGATTGCTAAATGGTCCAACCTTTCTGGAAAGCAATATGGCACTTCCTCAGATGATTGGAAATGGAAATACCTTATGATCCAGCAATTCCTCTACTTGGTATTTACCCACAAGAAGTACGAGACACAACATGAGAAGATATATGCACACCAATGTTCATAGCAGCACTATTTACAATAGCAAAAAGCAGAGACAGCCTAAGTGCCTATCAACTTAAGAATGGATAAAGAAACTGTGGTACATACACACAATGGACTATTATGCTACCTTGAAGAACAACAAGGAAGCTGCAAGCCACCACATAACATAGATGAACCTTAAGGACATTATGTTGAGTGAAATTAGTCAGTCCAAAAGGAGAAATACTACATAGGACCATTACTGTAAAAGACTAAGAAAAAGAACCCATATAAAGGGGGGCAGGTATTCTTTGCTGATTACTGGGATGCGGAGGCTGGGGTGAGGGGAGCAAGGGGAAGTTGGAGCACAGGGTAGGGAATAGACACAGGATAGTTTGGGTGCTAGGGAGGGTGGCAATACAAAAGAAGAGGGAGAGGAATGGAAGAACAAAGCTGATGGTAAAACTTTTAGGCAGATTTGCATGGGCTAAATGGGACAGAGGTAAATATTTGGAACAGCAGGGCTCTGGGATACATGGATTGAGACATGGTTGGAATGGGCAAAAGGGGGGAAATAATGTTAAGATGCTTGGCTGTCTTTTGACTCTTGGTTTTTCTGGCAAAGCATTATAAAATAGACACTTGAGGAGGAGAGAACAGAATAGCCAGAAATATCACCATAGACAGCTTGTAAGTCCGTCTTCTGCTTATAACTGATTGGAATACCTAAAATGGGGCTACAAAGTGCCCAGTGAAAGAGGCTTCCTGCTGAGCCCCTGCCTTACATAAGACCATAGATGGAATCCTGATTCCCATCCAGAATCTTCTGAGGTGGGAAATTTCCACTTGAAAGGACGATCAGACCAGCCTGGAGCAGCTAGAAGAACAGATGATACTTCTTGAAAGAAAGACCAACAGGAAAAATACAAAGCAATAAAAGCAGTCTGACTGACTACTACAAGAACAAGCAAGTTTCTCGCCCAGGAGACATTAACCCAGTTGTCGGGTCCTCTCAGGGAAACCCCCTTCCAAGACTAAGACTCAATGGGAATACATACTTTGATTGCTGACCACGTTCATCACTGATAAGGGGAAGTGAGGGAAAAACAGCAATGAAGCTGTCAGCTAAGCCCTACCATGTTTAATAAACTCCTGTGAGCCTGGCTGGAGACCTGGTTGGCCAGCAATGTGACAC
>NW_006408718.1:4173948-4174470 GCF_000296735.1 Chrysochloris asiatica
ACTTTGCAGTCTAGGAGCAGAGGTCCTTCGGACCATCAAGGGAGAAGAGCACATAGTGGGACCCTACCCAGAGAAGGAACGATGCCAGAGATGGAGGCAGAGACAATGACGTGGTGAGATGGAGCGGCTGGGGGCTTTAGACCCAGAGAGGGAGAGGGGCTGTGTGGTGACAACCTGGGGGGCAAGCTTGCAGGGTATACCCTTTGGTTGGTTGATGATGCATGGAGGGGATTGTAACCATGGCATTTAAATGATACACGATAGGCTGAATGTAAAGCTAATATTCTCCCATATAAAATATCACATAATTCACAATAAAACATAAAAAAAAAATGTGCCATGGACTACCAGAAGAACAAACAGATCTGTGTTGCAAGAAGTACAGCCTGAATACTTTGTAGAAGTCAGGATGATGAGACTTTGTCTTTAATACTTTGGATATGTTCTCAGGAGGAACCAGTCTCTGAAGGAGGACATCGTGCTTAGTAAAGTGGAGGGTCAGGAAAAAAAGAAGACTTTCAG
>NW_006408718.1:4176158-4180805 GCF_000296735.1 Chrysochloris asiatica
GGACTACATGTCCAAAATAGGAGAGACTATAGAGAGATCATAATAGTAAATAAGAAGCAAAAAACTTTTAAGTAAAGAGAAGTCATCATCTGCCTAAGACTCCCAACCCATTGACTCTGTCTCTGTGTGTTTTTCACCGACTCCGTATCCCCCTCCAAGCTCTCACAAATTGTCAAGGCTGGTCCCCGGCAGTTGCTAGGAGTCAGAACTGAATCAATGGCACATAGCAACAACGACATCTCAGAACTGGACCACCTATTCATTTTTCCTAGACTGTTGTTAGTCTGGAATCTCTGCTGAAGCCTGTCCACCATGAGTGACCTTGCTGGTATTTGAAACACCAAAGCCATAGCTTTCATCATCACAGAAACATGGAAGCTACTATAGGATGAGAAACTGACAGATGTTTCATGACTTAATAGTATAGTATATGCTCTACTTTCTTTTCTAAAATCGTGTCGAAATGATTGAACTTGACAAAAATATTTCACTTATTTATTTATTCCTTTATTAAACCATCAACGTTCATTGATACTCAACGACATCAGATTTGCATTCAGGCAATTAGGCTTAACATAAAATGCTTTCAGAAGTCCTTGTGACACATGTGTTAAAGTACTTAACTGCTAACAGAACCCACCAGCCACTCTGTGGGAAAGACATAACGGTATGTTTCCTTAAGGATTATTGCCTTGGAAACCTTCTCGGTAGTTCTACTCTGTCTTATAAATTTAGTATATGTTCGAATCAACTCATTGCTCTGAGGCTTAGTTTGCTTTCAAACCCACTGCCATTGAAAACCTGAAGGCATATTAAACTAGGACATACAATGTTAAGTAGACTGAATTGAACTTGAAAAGGGTATGTGAGACAAGGGATAATTATTCTAAAAGATTTAATGAATATATACTTGAAAATTTTTGAATAACTGAAGGACTGGGTAGCTTGGATTCTGGTAAATTCCATCATGCATTTTTGCTTTAGTTAAAAACTAACAAAAAAATTTAATATTTTTCATTTGGAGAGAGCTATGAATTCAACTGAAGAAGAAGAAAAAAAAAAAACTAAAAATTTCCAGTGCTTGAGCCCAAAGAATCAGCTTTCTACACAATAATGTGTAGATTTGGTGTGGTAGTTCTAGAATATATTGTTTCTTTTCTTTTCTTTTTTTTTTTTTTTTTGTATTAATTTCTTCTTTTCTATCTTTACTTTCTCCAACCCAAAGTCTTTAATGAGGTTTGGAATCTATATCTTGGTGTTTTAATTCAGAACTACTCTGTTTGGTTTTGGAAATATCACTTGTTTTCTTTATTTAGATGATTTAATAGTAACTATTGGTTGAGTTCATGTTTGTGCAAGGTTTACCTTACCTTATAAAATCTGCCCGATTCCTGTAATTACTAAATTACTATCAGCACAGAAAAGTGATTATTTTACATCAAGTAATCAGAAAACATTTGACTCAAGCGTGGCAACAGTAGTAAGGTTGGCCCAGAATCGGGCAATGTTTTGGTCTGCTGTGCATAGGGTCACTATGAGTTGGTGCTGACTCCATGGCACCCAACAGCAACAACAACAACAACAAAGTCAGTGAAAGAAAACAAACAAACAAACAAACCAAAAAGGTCATTAGCCAAGGTAAGCTTAGCTATATTTTATTTTATAAATTTTTATTTGTTAAATGTGTTAAAACTGAAAGCATATTTTGCCAGCCACCTCCTCCCTTGTCTTTTTGAAAGCCCATATGGTCTTTAGGGAAAAATTGAAAAGTTGAAATTTGCATCTTTGCAACATTTTAAAAGACCTATTTCATGTGCAAGATTTCTAAGTCTTTAAAAATCAAACCTAAAGCCCACTATTTGGGTGGAGTTCAAATCGTAGTATTCCAATACTTAAAAAAAAAAAAAGGGTTGGATTCAAAAGTTCAATCCCTTTGAGTGATAATTGGAGATAGAATCACACACTGGCAAGGCATATTTATACATTGTTTATTTTCCAATAGATTTTAGGAGGTCATGTATTCATTCTGTCCAGATTCAGTATTCAATAAACATGTTTTGCTTTAAACTGGCATATGGATGTTGTAGCTTTTGTGACTCTCCTTTCTCACTGGGGAAAGGGGTGCATTTTCTCCATAGGAGAATAGATTTTTTTTTTTTTTTTTTTTTAATGTAAGCCAAGCAATGTTGGGAGAAAAACCAGTTGAGAATTGTCAGAGGCACTGCTGTTCTTGTATGACTTCAAGTAAATTTCAACTCACAATGACTTCATATGACAGGGTAGAGCTGCCTCATAGGGTTTCCTAGACTGGTCTAAGCCTTCTAAAAACGACTTATACCTGCTCTGGATTGAACAAAAATGTGATCATCTCAGTGTTTGATTTCAACTTAAAATGGTTTGACAGAGTAAGCTGAAGTGTGCTGAACTAGTAGTGGGGAGGAAGTTGAGTTCTAATCCTTTGCTTCCTCACTACCTGGTTGTTTGTAAAAGTTTGTTTGTTGCTGTCTTTAGTTTTTTGTCCTTGGAACTGAGTTTTCTCATTGGAAACAGGAGTTGATCACATCCGTGATTTTCAAACTGGGCTCCTTATGGGCATGAGGTTTCATACAATTGTCTCAAGAGCTCCTTGGATTGTACAAATTCTATGTATTAAAATTCTTCAGATTATTAGATTACAGCGATTCTCTTGCTAGAAAACATAGAACAATATCCAACTCTGATGTGCTATGATTTTTTTAAGCTTGTTTATTTTAATGTATTAAGTAATTGCTAGGTCTTACCATGGATTTTCAATGACCTAGAAGCAATAATATCTGGGTTAGAACTGAAAATGGAAATTTGGTTTTATTTGTTGACACTGATCTGTTATATCTCAGGGGATGCAAGACTAGAGTTGCTTTCTGATGCGTAAAACAGACAACTGGTTTTAAGAAATGTCCTACATTATAAATACCTTGGAAAACCTGAGTGTCAATATTTCCTATAGCTGACCATTCCACTCGTAGGCTGATGTTCAATAGATATACATATATATGTGTGCTAAAAGGTATGCACAAGAATGTTCATAACAGCATTATTTGTCATATCGTCTGATGGAGACAACTCAAATTACTTTCAGCAACAGAAAATATAAATATATTTTTGTTGCATTCTCACAATGGAAAATTATTCAGCAATGAGAGTTATTGCTATGAAACTGCACTCAATTATATACATGAATCTCACAAATGGAAAGGAGTATATCATTATGAGTTCTTTTATAAAATACAAAAATAGGCACAACTAATCTATGTTGTTAGAACTCAGGATTATGGTAACCATTGTTGGGAGAGATGAAGTAACCACCAGAAGGGAGTGAGAGATGGGATTCTGGGATACTGGTATTTCACTGTTTCTTGGCCTGGGTGCTGATGATACAAGTGCTCAATTTGTGAAAATTGATCAAGCTGTACACATTTTTGTATGTAGATTATATTTATTAAACATTAAAAATTATCCTACATTGTCTTCTGATATTTGTTCCACCAAAATTAGTTAGTATAAACAAATACCGCTATGAATTCTAGTTGTTGTTGTTATGTGCAGTGGAGTCGGTTCCAACTCATAGCGACCGTGCACGGGGTTTCTAAGGCTGTAAATATTTATGGGAGCAGAAAGCCTCATCTTTCTCCCACGGAACAGCTGGTAGTTTCGAACTGCTGATCCTGAGGTTAGCAGTCCACTTTAAAACCACTATGCTACCAGTGCTTCGTTTTTATATCATAGACAAAGTGGCATGTTTTAAATTTCAAGTATTAAATTTAAATACCAGGAAGAACTGATCAGTTAATCTCAAAGTCAGTGATTCAAATCCACCAGCAGCTCCTTGGATACCCTATATACTGGACAGCATTTAATAACCAAGAATACATGAAAGATTGCAAATGATTCCCTGACACATTTGCCATTGTAAGTCTTGGTTGTAGTGTCGCTGCCATTTGTAGGATTAAAAAGTGCTGGATGGCTTAAACTCTGATAGATCTGTTGATAAGCCTTTCTCTCTTTTTCTTGTTGAATGTTTAAAATACAACCAGTAAACCAGTTGCTGTTTGTGTTGATTCTGACTCATGATGACTCCACTATATCTGTGTAGAATTGTTCGCCATAGAGTTTTCAATGGTTGATTTTTCAGTAGTAGACTGACAAGTTCTGAGAATCTCTGAGTGGACTTGAACCTCCAACCTTTCAGATAGAAGCTCAGCTGAGTCCATTAACTGTGTGCACCACTCAGGGATTCCAACTCTTAGAAACTCTTTTCTTCCCAAGAAAAATTAATTACTGCAGGAATTTCTTTCTTGCCATAAAGAACTATAAACTGGGAAACAGCTTATGAATCAACAGTTTTGAAACACTTGACATCAGGTAATTTGAGATTATTATGTTAAGAAAAGTAACATAGACATGGTAAGCCCTAGTTTTGAAATAGAACATGTAGACATTTATATCCAAGGCATTAGTTAGCTGAAATGACTGGGATTAGCCATATTGAATCAGACAACCATAGTTTACTATGCTGGGAGAGACACATTGAAGATAAATGGTGTTACATTCATCATCAGAAAGGACATTTCAAGATCTATCTTCAGGTACAATGTTGTCTGTGATAGG
>NW_006408718.1:4186948-4187783 GCF_000296735.1 Chrysochloris asiatica
TCATTTATACCAAGAAATTTGCAAGACCTGACCAACTGATTAGAAGAGATTCATATCTGCACCCATTCCAAAGAGAAGTGACACGACCAATTGTGGAATTTGTAATACTGAAGGATTCTATGGGCAAAATGGAGTCCTAGTGTGGCACTATAGGATAAACACTCAAACATAATGCTGATTTGATCCGCAAGGTCAATGATTCAAACTCATCAGCCATTCCTTGGAAACTCTTTATAAGTTCACTATGTGTTAGAACTGAATCAATAGCACTTAACAACAACAACAACATCAATGGACAAAATATTGAATGATGCAGAAAGCATTAAAGAAGGTGGAAGATCATCCATTTCAAGAGATAACTTATGATCAAGAATAAATTATTCTGAAGGAAGAAGTCTAAGGTGCACTGAAGGTGTTGGCAAAGAATAAGTCTCAGGAAATTGATAGAATACAAACTGAAATCTGTCAATAAATTCAGAAAGTACTGGAGACACTCACTCATCTATGCCAAGAACCAATGATAAGAATCCATATTTGTCCCCATTCCAAAACGAAATGACCCATCCAAATATGGAAATCTTCAATATTGCTAATAGCATATGCAAATAAAATTTTGCTGTAGAGAATTCAAAATTAGTTGTAACAGTACATTGACAAAGCATTGTAAGAAATTCAAGCCGGAATCAGAGAATGTGACATTAGATACATCTTTGCCCATGTCAGATGGATCTGGCTGAAAGCAGAGGATACCAGAAAAAAATGTTTACTTGTGCTTTTGTGACTATACAAAGACTTTCAAATGTGTGGATCATGACAATATTTAGATAACAATGTA
>NW_006408718.1:4189603-4190407 GCF_000296735.1 Chrysochloris asiatica
AGCCTCATCTTTCTCCCGCGGAGCAGCTGGTAGTTTCGAACCGCTGACCTTAAGGTTCGCAGCCCGATTCGTAACCACTACGCTACCAGAGATAAGAGCCAAAATTTTACCTTGAATATATCCGACCTGAATTTAGAGGTCATCTGAAAACCAGATTTGATTCATTAGACACTAATGCCTGAAGACCAGAAGAGTTGTGGGAAGACATTCAGGACCAGTCAGTGGTAGAATATTTTTTAAAATGAGAGCAAAATAATGTCTTTTTTTTTTAGACCAACAAACACTGAGAAATGTTTTCTCTACAAACTTACAGTACAATAAGTTTTCAAGCAAGAAAGTCGTACAGGCAGAAGGAAAGTGAAAACAGCTGAAGACAAAAATAAGCTACAAAAGTGATGAAGAGGACTATAAATGATAAATTTGTTGGTAAATATAAAAGACATTGTTGTCATTTAAATAAAAATTAAAAGATAATTGTTTAAGACAAACGCAAAAACAACAGTTCAATCACCTACTTACTTGAGTCACTTTAGCATATCATTTGAATGCATGTTGGTAATTGAAGCTACCCTCTTAGATAGAGATGAAGTAAGATCAGTAAGCATGAAGTTGCTGTGTGAATTGATTGTCATGAAAATTAAATTCTGCGGTTACTAGTGCCAGCGCAACAGTGCCATCAGGTTTAGGGATTTCTCAGCTGGGTTCTGAAAGTGAAGAGGACTTGAAACATATACTTATGAAGTTCAAAGAGCACAGACTTCGATATGGATTACATCTCAATGTCAAGAAAACAAAAATCCTCAC
>NW_006408718.1:4191785-4192839 GCF_000296735.1 Chrysochloris asiatica
TATGTCAAACTTATCGAGTTGCATACTTGAAACATTCAGTTTACTGTATGTTGATTATACCACAATAAAGCATTTTTCTTTCTTACCCTATTCATTCAAACAGTTAATAATGGATCACAAAGGTAGCTAATGTATGCTTTCATTTCATGTAGGAGCAAAGTTTACTTTCTTAGAGTTAGGCTGGGTATCATATTGACAGTTACAGGCATTGAGATAATTTTATTGCAGAAGAAGTAAAACAGGAATTCAATTTAGGTTGCTAGAACTTTCTGAAAGTTGAAGGGAAGTTTGGTTTTAGAAACTTTGTAGGAATGGCAGCTTCTTTTTCCCAGTTTTTTGCTCAAATCTCTCTTTCCAGGGCTCTCTTGGTGCTCATAGTCTCAGGTTCCTAGCATTTAACTGGCTGGATTTCACCTTCCAGATTCTACTCCTTGTTGACCTATAAGGAACATATGCAAATCACATGCAAATGAACAATATTCACACATTTAATCATATTCGAGTTCAAGATGAAGCCATTTAATTTTTAATTAGACTATTGCAGTTATAAAAATAGTCAGTTGAGTTAGAAATTTATTATTTCTCATAATCATATCATAAGACTATTTGAAAATGGATGAGCTTTTACTATTATTATTAATTAAAGTTACAAAGTCCCTTCAGGATGTGAGGCATTGAAAAAATAGGAACATTTAAATGAGAGATCTCTCTTTGTCTTCTTTTTTTATTTTTTTTTGGAGAAAGACCTACTGACCTGCTTTCTGAAAAATCTGGGTTGGAAACTCCTGTGATGTGTTTCTGCTCTTTTACATGGAGTTGCTAGAGTCTGAACTGAACTGACTTGTGGGCACCCACCACCACCAATAGGCCTTTATTCCAATCTCTCAGAGAGAGAAATCTGCAGCAGTCAGCAAGTTTAAATTTTCTGCATGGTAGGTTCCTCAAATGCTTTTGGAAATAATGAAACTGTTAAAAATTACCAAAACCCTCTGAAGTTTGAGCATATAGTTTATTTTACTTACATATAGGGAGTCCCAGAAAGATGTTTACCTGT
>NW_006408718.1:4194019-4196069 GCF_000296735.1 Chrysochloris asiatica
GGTAAACATCTTTCTGATATTCTCTGCTTTCAGCCAAGATCCATTGGACATCAGCAATGATATCCTTTGTTCCACGGCCTCTTTTGAATCTGGCTTGAACCTCTGGAAATTCTCTGTCAATGTATGCTTGCAACTGTTTCTATATTACCTTTAGTAAAACTTTACTCGCTTGAGATATCAAAGAGATTGTCCGATGATTTCCGCATTCCATTGGGTCACCTCTCTTTGGACTGGGCACAAATATGGATCTCTTCCAATCAGTCAGCCAGATAGTGAGTGGTCTTCCAAATTTCTTGGCAGAGGTGAGTGAGTGCTTCCTGTGCTGTCTCACTATCTTGAAAGATCTCAATTTTTATTGTATTAATTCCTGGTACCTTGCTCTTTGGCAATTTCTTCACTGCACCTTGGTCTTCCTCTTTCAGTATCATTGGCTCTTGATCATATGCTACCTCTTGAAACGATTGAACATTAACCATTTTCTTTTGGCACAGTGACTTTGTGTATTCCTTCCATATTCTCTTGATGCTTTCTGCATCAGTCAATAATTTGCCAGAGAATGTGTCAATAATGAAAGTTGAGGCTAGAATTTTTTCTTCAGTTTCCTCAGCTTGAGAAATGATGAGTGTGTTCTTCCTTTTTGGATTTCTGATTCCAGATCTTTGCACATTTTGTTCAAATATTTGGCTTTATCTTCATGAGCTTATGGGAGCACTAAATGGTTTAAAATTAGGAAAGGTGTATGACACAGTTGTATTCTTTCACCATACTTATTCAACCTGTATGCTAAGCAAATCATCTGAGAAGCTGTGCTATGTGAAGCAAAACGTGGCATCAGGATCCGAGGAAGACTCATTAACAACCTGTGATATGCAGATGATACAATCTTGCTTGCTGAAAGTGAAGGGGACTTAAAATGTTTACTGATGAAGATCAAAGATCACAGCCTTTGGTATGGATTACATCTCAATGTACAGAAACCAAACATTTTCACCATTGGACCAATAAATGACATTCTTAACAATGGAGAAAAGATTGAAGTTGTCAAAGACTTTGTTTTTCTTGGATCAACCATCAACAATAATGGAAGCAGCAGCCAATAAATCAAACGATGTATGCATTAGACAAATCTGCTGCACAAGACCTTTTTTTAAAGTATTGAAGACCAAAGATGTCAACTTGAGGACTAAGGTAAACCGGACATAAGCCATGGTATTTTCAATAACCTCATATGCATGTGAAAGACCCTCCATAGGGAAGCTCTTTTTGTTGGTGAGAGTTGTTTGACTCAGAGTAATCCTGTATTTGTTGTTGTTAAGTGATATTGAGTCATTTTTACCCATAGTGACCCTGTATAGGGTTCCTAGAAGTGGATGGTGTGCTTGAACCACCGACCTTATGATTCCAAACATCTTTGTAGCCCTGTGCATTAACCCACAGCACCACACAAAGATTCCGAAAAGGAGCTCTGGTAGCGTAGTGGTTATGAATCAGGCTGCTAATATGAAGGTCAACAGTTAGAAACTACTAGCTTTTCTGCAGGAGAAACAAGAGGCTTTCTGCTCCCATAAATGTTTAAAACCTGGAAAACCTGAAGTAGGGTCACTATGAGTTGGAACCTACTCCATGGCCACACCACCCTCTCTCCCTCTTTAGGGTTTCCAAGGAGCAGCTGGTGAGTTTGAACTGCCGACCTTTTGATGCTGATCCTAGAGCACCACACCAGGAGTCCAATTTATTTTCTCACTCTTTCTTATAGTGAAGTATCTGGTTGTGAAGTGCCATAGAGTCTGTTGTGACTCATAGTGACCCTGCATAGGATTTCTAAGGAGTGACTGTTGAATTTGAACTTCCGACCTCAAGGTCAAACTGACATTTCTGTCCAGAGCTTACCCTACAGTGCGACACCAGCACTCCATATAGGGAAGATTATGGAGAAATGCAGAAAAGCAACCATTGGCTAATCTTAACATGAGTGATTGAGCCCTGCCTGCCTCATCTGCTGAGAACAACTGATACCAGGTTACTTCTGGCTGTTGTTGTTGTTGTTGTT
>NW_006408718.1:4197084-4210136 GCF_000296735.1 Chrysochloris asiatica
GTTTGAAAGGCTGACCTTGTGTTTAGCAGTTTAGTGTTTATCCTGCAATGCCACATCAGGGCTCCTAATATAGTTTAAAAACACAGATTGCATGACTTTTTAAAAAAATATTTTTTAATGATGCAGTTAGGACCAGGAATTTTGAATCCTGTTTGTTTGTTTTTTACCCCCATACTCACTCACTCCTTTATTCATACCTATAGCAATTTCCTTAATTATTTTACACTTGACAAGTGAAATATTAATTTCAGCTTTTTTTAGTTATTCCTTAGAAGTGAATTTTTCCTTGCTGCCAAGTCCCCATCCCACCTCCAACCCCACCTAGGTCTCATTTTCCTTTGTCTCCAAATCAAGAAAAAATGTTGGCTATGGGAAATATTTATTGGGTGTCATTTAGAGAAATATAAGAATCTGATTGAATGCTCTCTACAACCCTCTGCTGAAACTAACCATGGAGTTGCCATGGATACTGGTTGCTTGGCCTCTGCTCCAACATATTAGAGCCTTTTTAGTTCAACAATGTGCAAACCACAGATGTTGCCATGCATTGTATTCATAATCAGCTTGGATCTCTCCCCAGAAGAATATCTTGGATATGCTTTAGCATAGAGAAGAAGGGAAAACAGAATGTCTTGTACCCTTGCAGTACCTCCTGGTATAGGAGTGATCTCTGAAGACATTATCTTTGCCTTTCTTTCTGCTTTATTTCATCCAGATAGATTATCTTTCTTTTGCTATTTATTGGGAAATAAGAATCCCTATTGCATATTTTGTAAAACACCACGGGGCATCTGCTAGTAAAATTGCACACAGCTTTGAGTACTGGACTTGAAACAAAGCATAAAAGAAGGAGAAGGAATATTAAAAAAATCCCAGATTCCCTGTGAATATAAGGAGTCACAGCAGAGAGAGACCAAGTTGACTACAAATTTTTGGTTTTGCTTTAACTAGCTATCTGTCCTTGGGCAAATTATTTAAACTATGTGAAGCATGAGAGTCCATGTATGATTAAAACAGTTATGCACTCAGCTACAAACTGAAAGTTTCCTGGCTTGATACCTTGGAAGGAAGTCCTGGAGATCTGGTGTTGTTTTTTTTAAATAGCCATTCAGGGAGGGAGGTGGAAGAACAAGGTAGCTAGGGAGGCACTGAACAGGGTTGCATGGCCTAAATGGGACAGAAGTAAATAGTGATGTATGCTTAGCCTTGGAACAACAGGACTCTGTGATACATGGATCGAGACATAGTCTGAAGAGGGGAAATAATGTTAAGATGCCTGACTGTCTTATGAATATTAGTCTTCCTTGCCTATTTTTGTAAAAAAGACACTTGAGTGGATTAGAAAGGGAAGTCAAGAACATGATTGCAGAAAACTTGTAAGTCCTTCAGCCTATAACTGATTGGTATACCTAAAAGTGTTTCTAGCACTTGCACAGTGAAATAGGCCTCTTGCATAGCCTTTGCAGTGTATAGGACCTTAGGTGGAATCCTGAGCCCCATCCAGAGCCTTCTGAGGTGGGACATTCCCACTATAAAGGAAAAGCAGACCTGCCAGGAACAGCTAGAGCAACAGAAAATACATCTTCAAAGAAAGATCAGCAGGAAAAATCCAAAACAAAAATGGCAGTCTGATAGGCTACTACAAGAACAAACAGGTTGTTCACCAGAAGCCATTAAGGCAAGCAATCAAGTCCTTTCAGAACAATCCCCCCTCCAAGACCGAAACACATGAGCAGGCACATAAACTTACTGGTGACTGCATTGGTCTACTGGTGAGTGGAAGAGGGGGAAAGGCAGCAATGAAGATATGGGTTGAGTTCAACCATGTTCCATAGACTCCTGTTGACCTGGAGACCAGAGAGAGGACAGGAAAGGCTGGTTGGTCCGAAGTGTAGTGAGACCTGGGGACTCTTGAGCCCATGGGCATGGACATAGCCATGGAGGACTAGAGTTGAGAGTGAAACATCCAGCTGGTATGAAGTGAGGGGAGAGGCACAAGAACATCCAAATCTGCAGATAATACCCATTTGACCTAGCATTGATGGCTTGTTAATCAGAACTCAACTAGAGGAAGGAAGATTAAAAACAAAAATTTTGATGAAGGAAATGAGTGTAAATTGTTACAATTTGATGAACTTGACCTATACTTATGGATATAGTAGCTTAAGGTACCAACTGAGAGGGAAGAAGTCTTCACATCAAGTATCAATCTTATCCCCTCTGTATACAGGGTAGATAGGAACAGACAACTTAGGCATTGGTTACCTAAAATGAGGGGGCGATAGAAGCATGAAATGACTGGCTTACAAGTTTTCAAAGGGAGTTTAATTTAAGAGTGTTTGTGGGAAGGTAGAGTTCCCATTGAATAGTTTCCATCCTGTTTAGATGGATGGTCTGGTGAAAGGAGATGGAGATAGGATTCTGGTGATTCAATAGTGAGTAATTGTTATCCTGACAATTTGTGACTGTCACAACTGTAAAGGTAGAGATTTTGTAACAAAAACAGGGGGGTAGTTAATCTTACAGTCCAGAAGCAGAGAACCCTAAGACCATCAAGGGAGAAGAGCACAGGAAGAATGTGGGACCCTATCCAGAGAAGCAGTAACACCAGAGATGGAGGCAGAGATGAGGACACGAGAGAGAGAGTAGTGAGGACTCTGGATTCATGGAAAGAGAGGGACTAGGTGCCAGCAGCCAGGAGACAAACTTGCAGAATGTGTCCTTTGGTTGTTTAAATTATTATGTATTCCTGAGTGGTTTTGTGTACCTCCACCCACAAAAACAAAACAAGACAAAACAAAACAACAACAGAGGGAATGAAAGGAAATACTGTTGAATGATGATGCACAGAGGAGATTGTAATCATTGCAATGAAATGATGGTATAAAGTCGATGTTCTCCCATGTAAACCATCACTCAGTTCATAATAAAAACTTATTAAAAATCAGTATTATAAAAAAATAGTCATTGAGAACTTCATGGAACATAGCACTACACATAGGCTCACCTTAAGTGGGAATCAACTTAACAGCAACTGGAAAAGATATCAGTCCTATTTTTTTTATTTGCAAAAGGGACATTATGATGGTATCTTCCTTGAGAGATTAACTAAGATCATACAGGATTTATGTAACATATACATTATCTGTTATCATTATTGCTAATTATTATTGTTAATAATTATTAATGTCTGAAGGAGAGATGCAAAGAGTTAGTTATTCTTTTAATTTTAGTTTGCTGTTATTGAGAATATATAAGGGAAAACATGCACCAATTCAACTGCTTCTACAAGGAATATATAATTAAGTGACACTGATTATATTCTTCTAACTGTGCAACCATTAGTACATTCCGTTTCTGAGCTGCTCTTCTCTCCTTAACATAAATTCACTGTCCCCTAAGAACTCCGTCTAATATTACCATTTGCTATTGTCATTTTGACTCTACATACATAGTTCTTAATACAGCATAATGCTCAAGGTAGACAATATTTATGAGATTAGCTAAACTGTTGTTTGACTTTTAAGACTTCAGGGGAATATGTTTGGTTTCAGTTTTAACAATGATCTCAGGTCACTATTTTCAGGAGTTAATTCGGTCCGTGGAAAGCCTGCAGTTCATGAAAATTTGAAATTCTGTTCAAACTTTTCTCCATTTATAACTATGTTATTTATTGGCTACAGTTCTGAGGATTAAAAAAAAAACAAAAACAAAAAAACTACAACAAGGTGCAACCTATACTGAAGACTTTAGTCTTTGATCTTTATCAATCAGAATTTTAAGTCCTCTTTGCTTCCAGCAAGCAAGGCTATATCATCTGCCTATCACAGATTAACGAGTCTTCTTCTTATCCCAAAGCCACACTCTTCTTCATATGATCCATCTTCTCGGATTATTTCTCAGCATACAGATTGAATAAATACAGTAAGAATACAACTCTGGTGCATGTCTTTCCTGATTTTAAACCCCTTGTTCTGTTTGAACGATTGCCTCTTGGTCTATGTACAGGATCCTCATGAGCACAATTATGTGTTCTGGAATCTCCATTCTTTGCCATGTTATATATAGTTTGTTGTGATCCACACAGTCAAAAGTCTTTGCACAGTCAATGAAGCACAAGGAAAATTTTAATGATATTCTCTGCTTTCAGCAATATTCCATCTGATATAAGCAGTAATATCCCTAGTTCCACATCCTCTTCTCAATCCTGTTTGAATTTCTGGCAGTTTGCTGTTGATGTACTACTGCCTCCATTTTAAAATTATCTTCTGCAATCTTTTAGTTGCATATGGTATTAATGATATTGTTCAATGATTTACACATTCCACTGGGTCACCTCTCTTTGGAATAGGCACAGATATGATCTCTTCCAATCAGTTGGCCAGGTAGCTATCTTCCAAATTTCTTGGTATAGATGAGTGAATACCTTCACTGCTGCATCAGTTTGTTGATAGATTTGAATTTGAATTCTGTCAATTCCTGGAGCCTTGTTCTTTGTCAATATCTTTAGTACAACTTAGATTTCTTCTGTAAGTACCAATGGTTCTTGGTCATATGCTACCTCTTGAAATGGTTGAACGTAGACATTTTCTTTTTGATACAGTAAATGTGTTTATTTCTTTTTATCCTCTTATGATGCTTTCTGCAAGATTCAATATTTTGCCCTTGTTGTTGTTGTTGTTAAGTGCTGTCGAGTCGGTTCCGACCCATAGTGACCCTGAACAGGGTTTCCGAGGCTGTAAATCTTTACGGGAGCAGAAAGCCTTATCTTTTTCCTGTGGAGCAGCTGGTAGTTTAGAACTGCTTACCTTGCAGTTCGCAACCCAATTCGTAACCACTACACTACCAGAGCTCCTTATTTTGCCCTTAGAATCCTTCAATAATGCAAGTTGAGATCTGCATTTTTTTCTTCAGTTCCCGCAGCTTGAGAAATGCTGAGCATGTTCTTCCTTTTGGTTTTCTAACTCCAGGTCTCTGTAAATTTTATTATAATATTTGACTATGTCTTCTCAAGCTACCCTTTGAAATTTCTGTACAACTAACTCTTTTACTTCCTCATTTTTCCATCTGCTTTAGTATCTCTATGCTGGAGAATAAGTTTGAGAGACTCTTATGACACCCATTTTGGCCTTTTCTTTCTTTCCTGTCTTTTAAATGGCCTTTTACTTTCTTCCTGCAGATGTTTTTGATGTCATCCAACAGCACTTCTGCTCTGTGATCATGAGTGTCTAACGCATCAAATCTTTTCTTCAGATGATCTATAAATTCAGGTGGGGTATGTTGAAAGCCATATTTTGGCTTTCACGGATTTGTTTTAATTTTATTATGCTTCAACCTGAATTTACAAATCAAAAATCTTGGTTTGGCTGATAATGAGCTTTCCCACCATCTCCTCCCACAAATGTAGTCAATTTGATTCTATGTATTCCATTTGGTGAGTTCCATGTTGATGGTATACAATACAAAATGAGAAGAAACTGTTGCAAACATCTATCAATAATCATAACATGGAATGTATGAAGTATGAATTTAAGAAAACTTGAAACTGTCTAAAATGAAATGGAACACATAAAGATAGATATCCTGGGCATTGCTGCTTTGGTTGTTAGGTGCTGTCTAGTTGGCTCTAACTCATAGGCACTGTATGCACCCTAAAATGAAATACTACCTGTTCCATCACCACCTCACTAGTGTTGTTACATTTGATCCCATCGCTGCTGCCTCTGTGTCAGTCCATTTCATTGGGTCTCCTCTTTTTCATTGACTTTACCAAGTCCTTCTCCAGTGACTGGTTTTACAACACGTCTGAAGTGACAGAGATGAAGTCTCACCATCTTGGCCTCTAAGAAGCACTGAAGCTGTACTTCTTCCAACATAGCTTTGTTTGTTATTCTGGTAGTTCATGGTACTTTCAATATCCTTCTCCAATGCCATAAATCAAATACATCAATTCTTTCCAGTCTTTCTAATTCATTTTCCAAGTTTCACATGCATATGAGGCAAATGAAAATACTATGATAGGGTCAGTTGCACCTTAGTCCACAAACTAATGTCTTTATACTTGAACACTTTACAGAGGTGTTCTGCAGAAGATTTGCATAATGCAATATATCCTTTTATTTTTTGACTGTTGTTTCCATGAATGTTCATTGTGGATACAAGTAAAATTCAGGTGGGCTATGTTGAAAGCCATATTTTGAGAATTCCAATCTTTTCCCCATTTATCTTAATTATTGGTCCAGTTGTTAAGACTTTTGTTTGTTTTTTACATTGAGGTGTAATCCATACTTAAGACTGTAGTCTTTGATCTTCATCAGTAATCATATTAAGTCTTCTTGGCTTCCATCATACAAGGTGTATCATCTGCATATCACAGGTTGTTAATGAGTGAGTCTTCCTTCAAATTTAATGCCCAATTCATCTTTATGTAATTCAGCTTCTCAAATTATTTGAAAATAGACTGTGTAAAAGTTCCATATCATCAACCAAAACAAGGCAAGGCGCAGCCTGTGGAACAGACTATCAATTGGTCATACGCAATTTCAGGCTAAAGCTAAAGAAAATTAAAATAAGTCCTCTAGATCCAATCTTTGAATTTAGGTATACCACCTGAATTTAGAGATCATCTGAAGAACAGTAGATACTAATGACTAAAAACCAGAAGAGTTGTAGGATGACATCAGAAACACCATACAGGAAGAAAGTAAAAGGTCATTCCGAAGACAAGGAAGAAAGAAAATACCAAAATGGATGCCAGAAGAGACTCTGGAACTTGCTCTCCAGCATAGAAATGCGAAAGCAAGTGGAAGAAATGAGGAAGTAAAACAGCTGAACAGAAAATTTCAAAGGGAATTTCAAGAAAATAAAGTCAAATATTACAATGAAATGTGTAAAGATCTGGAGTTAGACAATCAAAAAGGAAGATCATGCTCAGAATTCCTCAAGTTGAAATAACTGAATAAAATATTCAAGCTCCGACTTGCAATACTGAAGGTTTATTTTGGCAAAATGTTTAATGATGCAGAAACCATCATAAAAAGATGGAAGGAATACACAGAATCACTTTATCAAAAGGAAATGATTGATGCTCAAACATTTCAAGAGGTAGCATGTGATCAAGAGCCAATGATACTGAAGGAAGAAGTCCAAGATGCATTGAAATTACAAGTGAAGAACAAGGCTCCAGGAACTGATGGAATACAAATTTAAATCTTTCAATAAACTGATGCCAACTCTGCCAAGAAACTTGGAAGACAGTTATCTGGCCAATTGATTGAAAGAGATCTGTACTTGTGCTCATTCAAAAAAGAGATAACCCAACGGACTGTGGAAATCATAGGAAAATATCCTTAATATCATATGCAAGCAAAATTTTGCTAAAGATAATTAAAAAATGGCTACAACAGAACATTGAAAGAGAATACCCAGAAGTTCAAGATGGATTCAGATGAGAACGTAGAACATGGGATATCACTGCTGGCACCAGATGGATCTTGACCAAAAGCAGAGAAAACCAGAAAGATATTGGCCTGTGCTTTATTGACTATGCAAAGGATTTAGACTGTGTGGATCATGACAAGCTATGGACAACACTGCAGAGAATGAATGTTCCGGGACACTTAATTGTGTTCATGAGGAACCTGTGCCTAGAGCAAGAGGCAGCCATTCCATTTGAACAAAACAAGAGGGCACTGAATGTTTACAATTCAGGAGACATGTGAGCCAGAGATGTATTCTTCTTTTTTTTTTTTTAATGTTTTATTGTGAATTATGTGATAGTTTACATGGGAGAACATTAACTTTACATTCATCCTATCATATATCATCTTCATTGCCATGGTTACAATCCCCTACATGCATCATCAACCAACCAAAGGGTATACCCTGCAAGCCTGCCCCTGATTGTCAGGACACAGCTGTCTCCCTCTCTGGGTCTAAAGTCCCAGCCGCTCCATCTCTCCAAGTCATCATCTCTGCCTCCATCTCTGCCGTCACTTCTTCTCTGGGTAGGGTTCCAGAGATATATTCTTTCACCATACTTACTCAACCTGTATGAAGACCAAATAATCCAAGGAGCTTCATAATATTGAACTAATAATATTAAAAAGAATGTGGCATCAGGACTGGAGGAAGGCACATTAACAACCTGTGATATACAGATGATACAACCTTACATGCTGAAAGTGAAGAGGATTTAAAATACAGATAAAGATCAAAGACCATACAATTTACATTGCACCTCAATGTAAAGAAATTAAAAGTTCTCACCACTGGACCAATAAATAATGCCATGATAAATGGAGAAAAGATTGAAGTTATCAAAGACTTAATTTTTCTTGCATCCAACATCAGCACTCATGGAAGCAGTAGTCAGGAAATCAAAATACATGTTGAATTAGGTCAATCTGCTGCAAAAGACCTCTTTAAGGTCTTCAAGGACAAAGACATCAGTTTGAGGATTAAAGTGTGCCTTACCGGAGTCATGACATTTTCAATAACCTCATATGCATGTGAAAGTTGAACAGTGAATAAGGAACACAGTAAAATAATTGATACATTTGATTTATGCTTTTAGAGGAGAATGTTAAAAGTTCCACGGACTGTCAGAAGAACAAACAAATCTGTGTTGAAACAAGTGTAACCGAATGCTACTTCAAAGCCAAGATGGCTAGACTTTGTCTCTCATACTTCATACATATTATCAGGAAGGATCAGTCCCTGGAAAAGGGTATCATGCTTGGTAATGTGAAGGGCAGTGAAAAAGACGGAGACCCCCAACGAGATGGATTGGCACAATAGTAACGGCAATGAACTCAAGTGTAGCAGTAATTGTAAAGGATGGCCCAGGACTAGGCTGTGCTTCATTCTGTTGTACATACGGTCACTATGAGTCAGAACTAACTTCTAAGGCACTTACCAACAACAACAAACACAGATTAAATAAGTATGGTGAAAGGATACAGCCCTGGTGCAACACCTTTCCTGATTTTATACCATTCCGTATCCCCTTGTTCTGTTAGAACAACTGCCGCTTGGTCTGTGTACAAGTTCCTCATAATGACAATTAAGCATTCTGGAGTGCTTATTCTTCACAATGTTGTTCATGGTTTGTCATGATCTGCACAGTCACAAGTTTTTCTATATTCAATACAGCATAAGTGAACATGTTTCTGATATTCTCTGCATTCAGTCAAGATCCATCTGACATCAGCAATGGTATTCCTCACTCCATGTCTCTCCAGCTTTAACTTCTTGCAATTCTCTATCATTTTACATTTGCAACACTTTTGGAATTATCTTCAGAAAAACTTTACTGTATGCAATATTTATGAGATTGTTTGAAGAATTCAGCATTCTATTGGGTCAACTCTCTTTGGAATGGACACAAATATGCTTCTCTTCCAATTGTTTGGCTGGCTAGCTGTGCTCCAAATTTCTTGACATAGATGAGTGAGCACCACCAGTAGTGCATAGTTTTATCGAAATATTTCATTTTTGTTTTCTGCCAATTCTCAGATCCTAGTTTTTGCTGGCATCTTCAGTGCAATTTAGATTTCTTCCTTTAGCTCCATGGTTCTTGATCATATGCTACTTCTTGAAATGGTTGAACATTGACCATTTCTTAATGGTGCAGTGTTTGTGTATTCCTTTCATCCTCTGATGCTTTCTGCATTGTTCAATATTTTGCCCATGGAATCCCTCAATATTTCAAGGCAAGGCTAGATTTTTTTTTCTTCTCTCATTTCTTTTGGCTTGAGAAATACTTAGTGTGTTCTTCCCTTTTGGTTTTCTAACTCAAGGCCATTACACATTCCATCATAAAAGTTTGTATTTACAGGCTGCTCTTTGAGATTTTCTATTGATCTCTTGTGCTTCCTCATTTCTTTCATTTACTTTGACCTCTATAGTCTCCAAAGCAAATCTCAGAGTCTCTTCTAACAACCATTTTTGTATTTTCTTTCTTTCTTGTCTTTAATAACTTTTGCTTTTTCCCTGTATATGTTCATGATGTCATCCCACTACTTTTCTGGTGTTGTCATTAGTGTCTAATGCATCAATTCTGTTCTAAATTCAGGTGATATATATTCAAGGTCATATTTTGTTTCTCTTTGACTTAATTTCCTTAATCTTCAACCTGAATACTTATATGAACAATTGATGGTCTATTTCATTGTCTTCCCTTGTCCTTTATTGGCTGATGATATTGTGCTAGTCTACAGCTTTTTCATAAATGCAGTCTATTTGATTCCTCTATATTCTATCTCATGAGGTCTGTTTGTATTTTATATTGTTTTAAAAGGTATTTGCAATGAATAAACCATTGATCTTGCAAAATTCTGTCATACAAATTCTCTCATTTCTATTACGAAGGTCTTATTTTCCAACTACTGACTCTTCTTTGCCTTCCAACTTATTTTCCAACTACTGACTCTTTGCTTTCCAACTTTCACATTTCAAGCTTCAACTATTATCAGTGCATCTTGATGAAATGTCTGTTCAATTTCTGCTTGAAGATGTTGGTTGTTGTTGTTGTTGTTAAGTGCCATCGAGTCAGTTCCAACCCATAGCGACCCTGTACAGGGTTTCCGAGGTTATTCAATTTAATCATCACTGCC
Source organism: Chrysochloris asiatica (assembly GCF_000296735.1). Classification (NCBI taxonomy): domain Eukaryota; kingdom Metazoa; phylum Chordata; class Mammalia; order Afrosoricida; family Chrysochloridae; genus Chrysochloris; species Chrysochloris asiatica. Next base: position 4,207,701 of record NW_006408718.1, read on the forward strand.
TTTGTGGTTGGTGTGTAAATTTGAATGATTAGGCATTAACTGGTCTTCCTTGTAAGAATATGGATATTATACTACCATAGATGGTATTGTACTCCAAGGTTGTTCTGGAAATGTTCCTTTAGACAGTGAATGTGACATCATCCCTCTTAACTTTGACCTTCTCGGCATAGTAAAGCATATGATTGTCTGAATCAAAATGGCCAATACCAATCCATTTCAGCCCACCAATGTCTAGAATATTGATCTTTATGCACTCCACTTCAGTTTTGACAACTTCCAATTCTCCTAGATTCATAATTTATACAGTTGATGCTCCAAATATTAATGGATGTTTGTAACTATTTCTTGTCATTTGAAGCTTTTCCTCATCAGCAAATTAAGGTTCCCCAAAGCTTTAATTCATTCACATCAGTTTGATCAGCTCTTCTTTGAGGAGGCATCTGAACCCCCAGTCATATTTGAGTGCCTTCTAACGTGGTGGACTTATTTTCTGGCACAATTTATGACAGTATTTTGCTGCTATTTATAATGTTTTCCTTGGCTAACCATTCAGAAGTGTTTTAGCTGTGGTTTTTAATAATTTTTTTAGTCTGGAAACTCCTCTGAAATCGGTCCACCATGAGTAACACTTCTTGTATTAAAATACTGGTGACATGACTTTCAGCATCACAGCAGCATGTAAGCTATAAGGCAAACTGACAGACAATTTGGTGGAATAGGAATTAGGATTTACCCCACATGCTGCCAAAACTTGCTATTGCATATTTTTACAGCTATAGTTGACATAGTGGGTTACATGTTGGGCTGCTAATTGCAAGGTCAGTCGTTCAAACCCACTATACATTCCATGAAAGAAGGATGAGGATTTTCTCCCATAAAGGCCCAGCCCTATATAGGGTTACTATGTTGTTGTTGTTAGGTGCCATTGCATTGGTACTGACACATAGCAACCTTATGCACAACAGAATGAAACACTGCCTGATCCTGAGCCAACCTCATTACTGTTGCCATACTTGAGTCCATTGATGCAGCCACTTGGCCAATTCATCTCGTTGGGGTCTTCCTCTTTTTCTCTGACCCTCCACCTTACCAAACATGATATCCTTCTCCAGTGACTGGTCCCACCTGACAATATGTCCAAAGTATGAGAGATGAAGTTTGGCCATCTTGGCCTCCAAGGAGCACTTTGGCTGCACTTCTTCCAAAATGGATCTATTGGTTCTTTTTGAAGCCCATGGCACTTTCAATATTCTCCTCCAAAACCAAAACTCAAAAGCATCAATTCTTCTACGGTCTTCCTTATTCACTGTCCAACTTTTGCACGCATATGAGGTTATTGAAAATACCATGATTTGGGTCACTATGAGTAGCAGCTAATTCAAAAGCATGCAATAACAACAACCGTGTTAGTGAGTGTGAAGTTGTATCTTACTGTGACTTTGGTTTGCATTTTTCTAATGATCAATAATGTTGAATGTCTTTTCATCTGTGTATTAGCCATTTGAATGTCTTCTTTAGAGAAATATCTACTTAAATACCTTAACATTTTTACAATTAAGCTATATTTAATTTCATTTTGAGTTGTAAGTGTTTCTTAAAAACATCCTGGGTTGATTCTTATGATTTACAAAAATATCTCCTGTAGAATATATAAAATTTAAAAGACTGATTATATGAATTCTGTGAGTTGGCAGGCATTGTAGTAAATGGAATTCTCACACACTGATTGTGGGAATGTAAAATGGTAGAACTATTTTGGAAAACAATTTAACAATCTCAATCCTGGATATTCATCCAACAGAAAGATACAATTATGTCCACACAAATACCAATATACAACTTTTTACATAAATTTATTCATAATAGCAAACACTGAATAGAATTTGGCTTTTAAAAGAAACTGGGGAGGGTGGTAGCTCTAGAGGATAAGTTCTGTACTGTGAACCACAAGGTGGCAGTTCAAGCCCACCAGCTGTTCTGCAGGAGAAAGATGAGGCTTTCTGTTCCCACAAAAATTCCCTCAGTAACCCTGTACAGGATCACTATGAGTCGGAACTGATTCAAAGGCACTTAGCAACAACAACAAAGAAACTAATAAAATATACAATGGCATAGTTGGATCTCAAAAACATTATGATTAGTGAAAGTCAATTAGAAAAGATTTTATACTGCATAATTCCATTTATATGACATTCAGAAAAAAGACAAACAGATAGGGACAGAAATCAGAAAAGTTGTTATCAGAACTAGGCACTGGTATTGACAGCAAAAAAAAAGCACCGCCCCCCCCCCCATATATCTTTATTGTAGTGGATGTTATGCAATTGTATATATTTGTCAAAACTCATTGTACTTAAAAGGCTGAATTTTATTGTATGTAATAAACCTGACTCTAAAATTCCCTTTCTTTGTTTGTTTGTTTCTTTTTTTTTTTTC
>NW_006408718.1:4210236-4215304 GCF_000296735.1 Chrysochloris asiatica
ATTGCTGTGACTGGAGTTCTTTTTTTTTTTTCAAGCAAATGTATGCTTAGAAGATACTACCCTTATGGTTTTTTAAATTTTTTGTTTGACCTCCATGAGAAATACTTCAGACTGGAAATATAAAGAGAGTTTAGTTGGCTTTAACTAAATGCATGGATGAAGCATCAATAATAGAGAATCCAATAATCAAAAGCTTCTTTGGTGAATGGCATCACAGCGTTCTTTTTCTTGAAGTCTAAGAACGAGTCAGGTATTTCACACATATAATTATGTTTAGCATTCACAATGCTTCTCTGTATCAAGTGTCTACAAATTAAGATGTTTCTCAAACTAATAAGAGCAGGGAAAGTGGAAGTAATAGGTTAATATATGATTCAACAGAAGTTCCTTACCACTACCAAACCCAGTTTTCAGGACTGACTAGATTGTAGGTTTGCCTCATAGAATATTATTATTTTCAAATTTACTGCCCATGATTGGGGCTACACTGATTCATTCACAAAGAATTTTTAATCAAGAGTATCTCCAGTCTTACACTTTTAAGATAAACTTTTAATAGCTTAGAAACAGAGATATGCAAAGGCATCATCCCAGGTCCAGAGAATATGATTTTAACTTCTAGAAAGCACTAAACATATATGCTGAAGTTGAAATATATTCCTACTATGATGGGTCTTCAATAAGTTCATGGAAAATGTGTATTATGAAAAAATTGGATTCACCATAATAAACTTATATTAAACTTTTTAATACCATGTATTCATGGGATCTAGTGAGGCAATAAACAGGATAAGATGTCAGTTTGAAAAGACCTCCTATAAGAGGAACATGAATTCTACTAAAATTGAAACAAGAACAAACATAAAATTTTTGATGAAGCTTGGGTGGTACAATGGTGAAATCACTATTGATTTTCCAAAAGTTTGCAGGGATAATGTCTCAAAGACATCAGCAGTTTAGCAATGGATAATTCTTTTTAAGACGGGATGAGACCATGCTGAAGATGAAGTCCACTTAAGCAGAGCATCTACATCAGTTTTTGAGGAAATAAAGTTTTTTTCTCATACTCCGATTAAAGAGAACGAACAATTAAGAGTACAAACAATAGCCAGAACGATAGACATCTTATTTAGTTCAGCATACAGAATTCTAGATGAAAAATTAAAGTTGAGCAAATTTTCCTTGGGCGACAAAACCATCACACCAGATCAGTTGCAGAGAGGAGCAGAGATTTCAATGGAAATTTAAACAAGTAGAATCAAGATCCTGAAGCATTTCTTTTGAAAAATTGTAACAAGAGATGAAACATGGTTTTAACAGTACGATCCTGAAGACAAAGTACAATCAAAGCAAGAGTTGTAAGTGCTCTTGTCAAAGTAGAAGTTGACCAATCAAGAGGAAACGTCATGACAACAATTTTTTTGGGGGGCTGAAGGCATTTTGCTTACTGACTTTTTGTAAGGCCCCCCAAAATAACATCTATTTATTATGAAAGTGTTTTGAGAAAAGTTACTTATAGCTTTAGCAGTAAAGCACCCAAGAAAGCTTCACCAGAGCATCCTTCACCATGACAATGCCCCTCTTCATTTCTCCATCAAATAAGGGTGATTTGCAGAGAGTCTATGGGTGATCATTAGTATCCACCTCACAATCCTGATTTTGTTACTTCTGACTTCTTTCTGTTTCCTAATGTTTAAAAAAATTCTTCAAAGGGCACAAAGTTTTCTTCAGTTAATAATGTAAAAAAAACTACATCGATGTTCCCAGGATCCTAAGTTCTTTTGTTGTTGCTGTTGTGAAGTACCATACAGTCGATTCCCACCCATAGCAACCTTGTATAGGTTTCTGAGGAGTAGCTGCAGAGCTGGAACCGCAGACATTGCAGTTTGAACAGTTTTGCAGTCTGGCGCATTAACCCACAGTTCTTTAGGGATGGGTTAAATGACTGGTATCATTGCCAACTTTGATTGTGTGGATAGTGACAAGTTATGGAAAACACTGGGAAGTATGAGTATTCTGGAATGCTTAATTGTGTTCATGAGGAACCTGTATGTAGACCAAGAAGTAGTTATTCGAACAGAACATGGGAACACTGTATGGCTTAAAATGAGGACAGGTGTGTGACAAGGTTGTATTCTTCACCATACTTATTCAACCTGTATGCTGAGCAAATAATCTGAGAAGCTGGGTTATGTGAAGAAAAATGTGGCATCAAGATTGGAGGAAGACTCATTAACAACCTGCAATATGCAGATGACACACCTTGCTTGCCAAAAGTGAAGAGGACTTAAAATACTTACTGATGAAAATCAAAGAACACAGTTTTCGGTATGGATTGCATCTCAATGTAAAGAAAACAAAAATCCTCCCCGTTGGACCAATAAACAACATTCTTATCAATGGAGAACAGATTGAAGTTGTCAAAGACTTCATTTTTCTTGGATCAACCGTCAACACTCATGGAAGCAGCAGTCAAGAAATCAAATGACATATTGCATTAGGCAAATCTTCTGCAAAAAACCTTTTGTAAGTGTTGAAGAGCAAAGATGTCAGCTTGAGGACTAAGGTGTGCCTGACCCAAGCCATGGTATTTCAATAACCTCATATGCATGTGAAAGCTGGACAGTGAATAAGGAAGACAGTAGAAGAACTGATGCATTTGAGTTGTGGTTTTGGAGGATAATGTTGAATGTACCATGGCTGCCAAAATAACAAACAGATCTGTGTCAGAAGAAGTGCAGCAAGAGTGCTCTTTGGAGGCCAGGATGGCCAGACTTTGTCTCTCATACTTCGGACATATTGTCAGGAGGGATCAGTCACTGGAGAGGGATATGTTTGGTAAGGTGCAGTGTCAGAGAAAAAGAGGAAGGCACCTAGTGAGATGGAATGGCAAAATGGTAGCATCAATGGACTCAAGCATGGCAACAATTATGAAGCTAGCCCAGGACCAGGCAGTGTTTCTTTCTGTTGTGCCTAGAGTTTCTATGAGTCATTAGTGACTTGATGGTACCTAACAACAACAACCATTGCCAACAAAAATGTCTTGACCTTAATGGAGTTTATGTTGAGAAATCAAGTTTTTAAGTTTTAATTTGTGTCTTTTAAATCCATTTCCATGAACATTTTAGAGACCCTTTTATGTCTTAATTTTATACAGATACTGTAAAACAACATAAACCTTAAAGTTCTGAAGGTGTGAAGCCTACAATGGGTCTAACTCAAGGTATTAAAAGGGCTGCAATCCTTCTGGGATTGTGGTGGGAATCCATTTTCTTGACTTTTCCATCTTCTAGAGACTGCCCCATTCATTGGTTCATTGCACCCATTTACCTTGAATGCCAGTAATGGTCTGTCTTATCTTTCTCATGCTGCTCTCCTCTGGAACTATTTCTTTCTCTCTCCCTCTTCCATTCATAGGGACTCTTGTGATTATATGAGGTCTACCTGGATGACCTTACAATCGGATCTCCCTATTTTAAGGTCTGAGTCCTGGTGTGGTGCTGTGGGTTAATGCACAAGCCTGCAAAGATGTTTGAACTGCAAGATCAGCGGTTCAAGTTCACCAGCTGCTCCTTGGAAACCCTATACAGGGTCACTATGGGTCGGAACCGACTCGACGGCACTTAACAACAACAAAATTTAAGGTCATCTGAAATTTAATTTTATCTTCAAACATAATTATTTATTCCATGCACCATATTCAAGGAATTGTAATACTGGCTTAGTTATCTAGTGCTGCTAAAGCAGAAATACTGGAAGAAGTGCATGATTATAAGAAAGAGAAATTTATTTTCTCACATATTGTTGTGTTTGTTAGGTATTGTTGAGTCGGAACTGACTCATGGAGACCATGAATGAAACCCTGCCTGGACCTATGCCATCCTCACAATTGCTGTTACAATTGAGCCCATTGTTGCTGCCACCATGCCAATCCATCTTATTGGGGGTCTTTCTCTTTTTTACTGACTTTTAACTTTACCAAGCATGACATCTCACACTTTAGGAGGCCAGAAGTCCAAATTCAGTGCACTGGCTCTAGATGAAGGCTTTCTCTGTCAGTTTTGCAAGGTCACTGCATCTTTAGCTCCTTGACTTCTTGGTAATCATCCTAAGGCATGACATCTGTCTTCTCCCCACATCCTATACTGTGTCACTGACATAATTAAAACCATTCCCAAATGAGATTATGATCACAGTTATGTTATTGTTGTTAAGTTTATAATCACATTTATGTTATTGTTGTTAAGTGCCTTGATTTGATTCTGATTCATAGTGACATTGTATAGGATTTCCAAGGAGCAGCAGGGGGTTTGAACAGCCAATTCTATGCTTATCCTACATTACCACAATAGGAATCCAATCACAGGTATAGGAGTTAGGGTCTATAATTCACATCTTTGGAGACACAATTCAATCCCAAATGGACATGGACACTTAGGGGGACTATCCTGGTGTGGAGTTGTAGGATTAGCATTTAACTGCTAACTGCAAGGTCAGCTTTTGAAATCTACCAGCTGCTTCTCAGAAACCCTATACAGGACCAGTATGAATTGCAACTAACTCCACAGCACCTAATAACAACATGAAGATGCAGTGGTGCAAAATAAATTTTGCTTTCTTTTTTGGACACAGATGTCCATAATTAGTTTATGAATCACTTTTTCACTGTTAGAAAAAGGAGTCGATTGTAACTGTCTTAAGTTTTCTCATTATCTTTTTGATACACTGCTATTAGGTGCCATTGAGTCAGTACCAGGTCATAGCCACCTTATGCACAACAGAAGGAAACACTGCCCACTTTGTACCAGTCTCATAGTCACAGCTATGCTTGAACCCATTACTGCTGCCACTGTGCCAATCTATATCATTGGGAATCTTCCGCTTTTTGCTGATCCTTTGTTTTACCAAGCATGATGTCCTTCTCCAGGGACTGGTCCCTTCTGACGATATGTCTGAAATATGAGACACTGCTAGGGACAGCATATGCAGACCCTGGGTTGATCAGTGGCAGCCCCATTGAACCACCTCTGAATATAATCAGTTTAACCCAGATGCTCTTCTTACTCCT
>NW_006408718.1:4215763-4221690 GCF_000296735.1 Chrysochloris asiatica
TCTACCTGCCAGCTTGCATCATATCTGTGTGTCTGTCTTTTTTGTATATATTTCATCTCTCTTTGTCTCTATCACTTTTGCCGTCAGATCTCCCTTCTTCGTGACACCCACAATTCCTTGTCGAGGCGGGACCCCGACATAGGACCTCGACAAGACACGACATCTGTCCATCTTGGCTCCTAAGAAACATTCTGGCTGTGCTTTTTCCAAAACAGATGTATTTGTTTTCTGGCAGTCCATGGTACTTTTAATATTCTCCTCTCTACTCTGCTGTGGCTACCTAGACATATTACTTTTTTCCTCTCTTCTAGTGTATATGGTTTGTTAGAACCATTTTATATTATTGAACTTCAATTCCTAAAATATGCTTCCAAAAATAATATGCTTTCATCAACAAAAAATCAAACTCATAATTTTCCTATGCAAGAAGTCTTGCTCACTCCCATACAGTTGAGCTCACACTAATGGTCTTATTGCCCTGTTGTTGTTGTTCAGTGCTATTGAATTTGTTCCAACCCATAACGACCCTGTATAGGGTTTATGAGGAGTAACTGGTGAGCTTGAACCACTAACCACACTGTTCAAACTGACTATGCAGTTTCGGGGCAGGAGAAGCAGAGACAGGCAGTGGAGGCTCCTCAGTGGAGGCATGAAAAAAGCATAGAAGGCACATTGCTGGAACAGTTCCAGAGCTTTAGATATGGTATAAAGTGTGTGTGTGTGTGTATGTGTGTGTGTGTGTGGTGGGGGGCAGTTTGGGACACCCACTGGTGGAGAGCTCTGGCTGTGGCAGGAATACACGGTGATTTCTGTATCTATCAAGATGCTGCCTGTGGGCCCCTCAGCCTGGGCTGAGATCAGAGGGCAGGGCCACAGCTAAGCAGACATAACACTAAAGGCATGGAGCGACTTGTGGAAAGAAGAGGTGTGATGGCTTTTTTCACTTTTCTTTTCTCCTCTCCCCTGTCGCACCCACTCTGCCCAGATTGAGCACCTTCAGGTGGGAGGGAATGCACCCCAAAAGGGTCCAGCATTGTGTCCACAAGGCACAATTTTCTCACAGTGAAAAGAGGAAATCCCTGAAAGCCCACAAGCTAATCCTTTGGTTTCTTCTTATGATGTTTGACTCTGGATTTATCCCTAAAGATGACTCTCCTACTTAGGCAGGACCCTTTATTCCTGCCTTACTTAACAAGAGACAGCAGGTCTGGCCATACAACCAAACTGTATTTGTGCCTTGGAAAACCCCAACATAAAAGACAAGAGCCAACTCTAACAACTATATACATGATGCAGCCATTTTGAGAAATATGCTGTGAGTACACAGATACCTAACTGACCTTCAGATATAAAAATAGTGGACAATCTTTCTTCCATTCATTTCTCAATATCTATCTGTGCATCTCCACAATGGAGACTAGAAGAGGTTTCTACTGTGCACACATACTGACCTGCACAGCAAAGGCTACTGGACAGTCTGCTATGTTTTCATTTTTGTGTGTTGGTTTTTGTCTATGCTTTTATTTTTATTGTTTCTGATTTTGGACCTTTTGATCTTACTTTTTTCCTGAGGGTGGGAGCTTTCTCTCTCTACATTACCCAAGGAAAGACAGCAATCATGACCAAACAGCTAAGCTACAAGCATACCCCATAATATCCCATCATCTGGACAGGAGCCAATACCAGCTGTTAGGCATTACACAGATAGCTGACACTTGCTAAGATAGCTTGCAGTTGAATAACAAGAGACATGAAAATGGAAGCCTATCTCCAGATCACATCCATCAGGAGATACTCAGTAAGCTTAACAACACAGCAACATACATTCATTTAATCATTTAAAATGCATCTAACTATTGAAACTGTCTGAGGAAAAAAATAGCAAAAGATCTCAGCACATGTTCAAAAACAGAAAAGAGTAACTGAGAAAAATGAGCTGGAGGCAGGCATAGACTTTCCATTAAAAGAAGAGCAGGCTTTGCATCTGCCTGAGAAGGAATTCAGAAGAATGATATGGAGACAAATCCAAATGCTTCACAGAGAGGTGGAGGAAAATAAGGAAGAAGTCAGGAAAGTGCTACAGGAGGAACCAAACAAGGTAGATACAGCATTGGAAACAATTCAAAACCTGCAAAAAGAGTTCCAAATGATTAAAAATGAAATATCAAAAATGGACAATTCACTGAAAGGGCAAAAAAGTAGAAGTGAAGAGATGGAAGCCAGAACCAGTGAGCTGGAAGACAAATCTCTCAATACTTCTAAAATAGAAGAACAAGCAGAAAAAAAGGGTAAAAAAAAAAAAAATCTGAAGAGAGTCTAAGATTCATATTGGATAATATGAAGAGGAATAACAATAATTATCAGCATTCCAGAACAGGAAGAATCACAGAAGTTCACAGAGGAGATAGTTAAGGAGCAGCTGGAAGAAAATTTCTCTAACATCTTGAAGGATGAGAAGATAAGCATTCAAGAAGCAGAACAAACTCAAGGAAAGACAGACCTCAAAAGAAAATCAACAAGACATATCATAATCAAGCTCTCCAAAATCAAAGACAAGGAAAGAATCCTAAAAGCAGCCAGGGAAAAGAGAAGTGTTACCCACAAAGGCAAGCAAATCAGATTAAGCTGTGACTTCTTAGCAGAAACCATGCAGGCAAGAAGACAATGGGAAGACATATATAAAACCCTAAAAGAAAAATAACTGCCAACCAAGAATCATCCACCCAGCAAAACTGTCAAACAAATATGATAGCACAATCAAAACATATTCAGGATAAACAGAAGCTAAGATACTTTGTCAAATCCAACCCAGCTCTTTAAAACATCCTAAATGGAGTTATTTGAACTGAAAAACCAACACGAACAGACAACAACCAGAGATTGACAGACATGCCAATGCCAGTTGGAGCTCAGTCGACAGCAGAATCCAGAACAGAACATAATTATAACAAAGAATTCAGAAGACCTGGGAGATCAATCAAACTGACTATGCAGTCCAGCTCATTAACCCACAGCACTCACCAGGCTCTAAACCTATTGTTAATCACTGGTTACAATAATGCTACAATTTTCCATCTTGCTGTTATAATAGACATTTATTGTTGTTAGGAGCCATCGAATTCTGACTCATAGTGATTCCATGTGACAGAGTAGAACTACCCCAAAGGGTTTCCTAGGCTGTAATCTTTACAGTTACAGATCACTAGGTCTTTTTTCATGGAGTTACTGGGTGGATTTAAACTGTCAATCTTTTGGTTACCAGCCAACCACTTAACCATTGTGTTATGAAGGCTCCTTAGTAAGCAATTGTTTTTATGTGCCTTCAAGTCAGTTCCCACTTAAAGTTACCATGTGTAGATTTTCTAACCTTGCAAATAGCAGTATAGCACGTATCCTTTTCTGCCACAGTAGGACAATGAAGCAAACAGAGTTCCAAACTGAACAGTGTTGATAGGAAAGATTGCTTGTTATAAGAAATATTTGTGGTTATTATAAAGAGAAGTAACATCTAATTCCCATCACTGAAGTTGAATGATCACAACTCTACTGGAAACACAAAATTCAAACATCTTCTCTTTCCACAAATTTCTGGTTGTCAGGAATACTTATGAGTAATAGAGTTGCTTCAACAGTACTCTAAGCCATTCTCATTTGATTTGACTTCCCCATCGAGCTACCTCACTGTAGTTGGTTGGCCCGAGTCAGTTCATTGTCTTGGAGCGGTAGACAGAGATGGAATTTGCGAACTAATCCTTGGGAAAATATATAACAGGCACATTTTGTGGTTATTGGCCAAGGTTCCCTCACCATGGTTCCCCATGATGATGAGACAGTGGTGGAATTTGAAGAGATAAATTTAACTTGCTCATTTCAACACTGGGAGACAGAAGCAGAGGTGATGAAGAAGCTTCAATGAGAGGAGAGGGTGGGAGCTAATACTTCTGAATCCCTATTCTTTCACATATAAGCTTTATTTATTTCCACTGCAATCCTGTAAGGTCATAGTATTATTATGGACCTGAGGTTGGCAAGTGGCTCTTTTTCTTTTCATACCCCCCATTGTTTTATACAATTAATGCACACATTATACATTGTTGTATACTGAGCAACTCCCTGGTGTTATTTTCATAATCACTCTACACCACTAGACTAGCCTTAACTTTCCAAAGCACCTCTTCAACAGGCAATGCTCCTTCCCTCTTCTCCAAACCATTTTCTCCACTGTAGGATGAAATCACTTTTTCCTTCCAAGAAACAGCCTTTGACAGGTGGCCAATCCCAGCTCAAGATCTGCACAGCTGAGACTGGAGAGGGCACTTAGGCAGGCACGGCTGCATGCCATAGCCATGCACTTGCTGCGTTGTCATTTGGCTGATCAGCAGCGCAGTTGGGCCATCTGAATCTTCCACCATTGTATATGCTTCAGGGTAGGCATGGCAACTGTAGAACATATCTCTCTTTTGGATGAGATGGGTCTGACTGGTTGTTCATGGCCCTGTGGGACTGGGGTGGTGAGTGTCCTCCCCTGAGTTGTCTTGTCACCCTAATGAGTGCTTAGAAAGCCCCTGTCATAATATTTCATCTGACTGTCTCCCCATTCCCAGCATCATGACGGGGAAGCTATCACTTTCAGGATGCTGAGAAATGCCCCAGAGCAAATATACAGCTTTCAGTTGATTGTTTTCTGATTTCCAGAGTTCTGTCAAATTTGATCCATGACTTCTTGACTATGATTTATATATTTTCTTATATAAATATTATCAAAAATATAATTTTCAAACTATTGAATGAGAGTGAATGAGGCTGAAATTCACTTCTGGAAATGTTAACAGACATGAATTGTGTATCATGAGCATGATACATTAGAATTTTTTACATCATTTTGTCATTTCTGTCCATTATATGTGTTTGCATTATTTGAATTAGGGTGTTGAAGAAGAAAATTAAAATCACCATGGATTGCCAGACGAACAAACAAATCTGTGTTGGAAGAAGTACAGCCAGAAGACTGCCTAGAAGCCAGGGTGACAAGACTTTGCCTTTCATACTTCTGACATGTTATCAGAAGAGACCAGTCCTTCGAGAAGGACATCATGCTTGAAAAGTGGAGGATCAGTAATTCTGTGTGTTTCTTCCATCTTTCTGCATCATTCAATCTTCCCTTCACAGAATCCTTCAATATTTCAAATCAAGGCTTGAATTTCTTCTTCAATTCTATCAGCTTGAAAATACCATGGCTTAGTCAGGTGCACCTTAATCCTCAAGCTGACATCTTTGCTCTTCAACACTTTAAAAAGTTAGAGGACTGGCATTGACCAATGGGAGACTAACAGATGTAACACAAACAGAGAATCAAAAAGTGCATTAAAGTTCCCCTGTGAACTTGGTTGAACCTCAGCATAGTGATCCTCCTTGGTTGCCGGTGGTGGTCTGGCAACATCTTGCTTGTGGGGTCCCCAGCCGGTCTCCTTCCTCCCTGCCTTCTTCAGATGGCAGCTGCTTATGCTGGACGTGTGGCTAGAGACGGGCAAGGATCACATGGAACCTCGGCAACCTAAGACAGAGCCATTGCCATGCTGCAATGAGTTTCGATGACAGGTAAGACTGAGGAATTCACACTGACCGCCTAAGACAGGCAGTGTCCCTTAAACAAATAATAAATAAGGGGGAATCTGATGCAGACCATGCAGACCCAGTCAGGAGTTCATGTCCCTGTGGGCCCAAGTATTGCTGACCGTCCAAACCATAGGCTCTGAGGATCAGACTTTAGCCACCTAGCAGACATAGCAAAATCTCCCTTATCTGATTATTCAGATAAGCTGGTTAGTAACTCCATACATGAGCCCTGGATACCCACAGATAAATGTAAAAACCTTCCCTAAAAGCCGAGACTGTAAATTCCAAAAAGGCAAAGTTTTTCCCAAAAA
>NW_006408718.1:4221790-4230971 GCF_000296735.1 Chrysochloris asiatica
ATGATGTGCCCTGAAAACTTTCACTCAATCCACAATAAGAACCTTAAAAAAAAAAAAAAAAAGTGCATTATGCCCATTGGGACATGTCTCTTGTTGCTGTGTATAGAACTCTAAGACCACCTTGTCTATGAGCCTCAGCTAGCCTTCCAGAAGATGTGAATCCATGTGGATGAGAACCCAGAAACCCCAGTGTGATATAGTGTGTGACATATCTAATGTCTTTTTAGCTATATTCTATAGCTCCCACCAAGGAATGTTTCTGCCCAGCCTAGTCTGGGTAATAGAAGGTGGGAGGAGATACTGCTAAGATGACATGATTCAGCTGTGGATGTGAACAGAGTTAATTGAAACTGTAAAAACTTGAAACTTTAGCAGAAGTATAAAATGAACCATCTCAGAAGCAGGATCTTGTTACCATCAAAGAAGAAAAGGCATAAGTGAAGTGTACCCTCCTTTGTTGTTGTTAGGAGTGATCAAATCAGTGCTGACTCATAGCGACCCTATGCACAACAGAATGGAACACTGTCTGGTCCTGGGCTAACCTCCCAATTGCTGTCATGCTTGAGCCCATTAATGCTGCCACTTTGCTAATCCATCTCACTAGGTGTCTTCCTCTTTTTCTCTGACCCTTCACCTTATCAAACATGATATCCTTCTCCAGTGACTGGTCCCTCCTGATGATATGTCCAAAGTATAAGAGACAAAGTTTGGCCATCCTGGCCTCCAAGAAGCACTCTGGCTACACTTCGTCCAACACAGATCTACTGGTTACTTTGGCAGCCTATGGTACTTTCAATATTCTCCTCCAAAACCATAACTCAAATACATCAATTCTTCTATGGTCTTCCTTATTCACTGTCCAGCTTTCACATGCATATAGGTTATTGAAAATACCATGATGTGGGTCAGGCACACCTTAGACTTCAAGCTGACATCTTTGCTCTTCAACCCTTTAAAAATATCCTGTGCAGCAGATTTCCCTAATGCAATACGTTGTTTGGTTTCTTGACTGCTGCTTCCATGAGTGTTGATAGTTGATTCAAGAAAAATGAAGTCTTTGACAAGTTCAGTCTTTTCTCAGTTGATAAGAATATTGTTTATTGGTCCAGTGGTGAGGATTTTTGTTTTCTTTACATTGAGATGCAATCCATACCAAAAACTGTGGTCTTTGCTTCTAATCCATGGGAGAAAGATGTGGCAATTTGTTTCTGAATTATAGACTTGGAAACTCTTTGGAGCTATTCTACTCTGAGTTGGAATCCACTCCATCACAGTGGTTTTGGTTTTAGGTTTGGTAATATGTATGTTATTTGGGGTGTGTCAAAGCTGAGTCAGATTTCAGTTCTCCAATTCCCTACCTATTCTGGTCTCAGCTTCCTATAGGGCTTGTTGACATTGTCCTTGAATACGTTTCATCCTGGACAAATTTCCTGGGTACTTGGGTCCCACTGATCTTCTCTTGCACTTCCCTTATTAATTCACAACAACTTGATTCTTTTTTGTTCATATATTGCATTATTTCCATTTACAATATTATTTCTCCTTTCCGTTATTTATTCCAAGGGAAACGATTAATGAAAATGCTAATGAGAATACCTATTTGCCTTCAAAACATCTCCCATCTCGTGATTCCTTCCAAGAAATGTTGTGAGCATTAAAAATATGCACATCTAGACAACCATATGTTAAAAGGGATTTATCACTATCTTGGCACAGGTCTGAACTCAGAGATTTATTTCAAGATGAAAAATTTTAGGTGTTAAAAAATGCTTTGATGAAGCCAATTAGTAAGCATATATAGCTAGCATTTTAAATATGCTTTTGATTTAATCAAATTGAATGCCCCTAGTCAAACCAAGGAATCCTGGTGTGATGTTGTGGATAAGCACTAGGCTACCAATCACAAGGTCAGTAGTTCAAACCCACCAACTGCTCCTTGGAAACTCTATACAGGTTTCCTATGAGTCATAACTGATTCAGTAGCACCTAACAACAACATTGAAACAAAAGTAAATGTTTTGTTTGTTTGTTTTCAGCTTGAGACTATTAAAAAAGTTATTTTTCTATTCATGTTTCTAAATTCTCAGATGGACACTTGGCAAAATGTATTTTGCTATGACTACTTGTGGGAGTGTGTTGACTCTAGGATAAGCACTGGGCTACTAAACACAAGCTCAGTGATTTGAGCCCACCAGGGGAAAGATGAGGTTTTCTGCTCCTCAAAGACGTACAGCCATAGAAATCCTGGTGAACTTGAACTGCCGACCTTGCGTATTCAAACTGATCTTCAGGTCAAGGGCTTATCCTATGGTGCCACACTAGGATATGTTGTTGTTGTTGTTAGGTGCCATCTCGTGGGTACTGACTCATAGCAACCTTATGCACAACAGAACAAAACATTGCCTGGGTCTTGGGCTAATCTCACAATTGTTGCCATGCTTAAGCCCTATGATGCTGCCACTTTGCCAATACATCTCACTGGGGGGTCTTCCTCTTTTTCTCTGACCCTCCACCTTGCCAAACATGATATCCTTCTCCAGTAACTGGTCCATCCTGATAATATGTCTGAAATATAAGAGACGAAGTTTGTCCATCCTGGCCTCCAAGGAGCACTGTGGCTGCACTTCTTCCAACGCAGATCTGTTTGTTTTTTTGGTGGCCCATGCTACTTTCAATATTCTCCTCCAACATCATAACTCAAATGCATCAATTCTATGGTCTTCCTTATTCACTGTCCAACTTTCGCATGCATATGAGGTTATTGACAATACCATGCCTTGGTTCAGACACACCTTAGTCCTCAAGCTGACATCTGTGCTCTTCAACACTATAAAAAGGTCTTGTGCAGCAGATTTGCCTAATGCAATATGTCGTTCAATTTCTTGACTGTTGCTTCCATGAATGTTGATGGTTGAGTCAAGAAAAATGAAGTATTTGACAACTTCAATCATTTCTCTATTGATAAGAATATTGTTTATAGGTCCAACGGTGAAGATTTTTTGTTTCTTTACATTAAGATGCAATCCATATTGAAGGCTGTGCTCTTTGATCTTCATCAGTAAGTATTTTTAGGTCCTCTTCACTTACAGCAAGCAAGGTTGTATTATCTGCATATCCCAAGTTGTTAATGAGTCTTCCTCTAATAATGATGACATGTTTTTCTTCATATAACCCAGCTTCTTGGATTATTTGTTCAGGATACAGGTTGAATAAGTATAGTGAAAGAATACTACGGTGTCACACACCAGGATATAAATAACATTTACTAAAGGAGCTCTGGTAGCGTACTGGTTACGAATTGGGTTGCGAACCGGAAGGTCAGCAGTTCGAAACTACCAGCTGCTCTGGGGAGAAAGATGAGGCAATCTGCTCCCATAAAGATTTACAGCCTCGGAAACCCTATTCAGGGTTGCTAATGGGTCGAAACTGACTCGCTGGCACTTAACAACAACAACAACAACAAAGGTCCTTTGGCCTGTGCTGTGCTTAGCACTCAGCAACCTTTATTCCATTAAAAGTGTATGATAGCAGTACTCTTATACATATTTTAAATATATGGAACTAAGTTATTAATTAACTTATTGGCTTAATGTCTCACCTCAAATAAGTGGTAGGGTAGGAATTAAAACCTAAGTCTATCCAACCATTAAAAATGGTGACAGCACTAAATACTAGCAATGATGTGGACAACAGGAACATTTACTTATTGATGGTGGAACTGTAAAATTTTACAATTACTGTGAAAGATAGGCTGGTGATTTCTTACAAGGCTAAACATAGATTTACCCTGCATTCCAGAGATAGGACTCCTGGGTGTTTATGTAAATGAGTTGAAAACTTATGCCCACTCAAAAGCCTGCATGTGAATATTTATAGCAGTTTTCTTTGTAATTGTAACACTTGAAAACAATCAAGATGACTTTCAACAGGTGAATAGATTGACAAACTGGTAAGTTAAGACAATTTAATACTGTTCAAAAATAGAACTAAATGAGCTATCAAGAGACAAAAGAACACGAAGGAACCTTACAAGAATATTGCTAAGTGAAAGAAGCCAGTCTTAAAAAGTGACATGTTACCTGATTCTACATAGATGACATTCTGCAAATGGGGAAGCAATAGAAACAGTACAGAGATCAGTAGTTGCCAGGGGTTCAGTGAGTGTGGTGGTGGTTATGTGCCATGGATTCCAGCTCATAGTGACTCTGTATAACATTTCTGAGGCTGTAAATCTTCATGGGAGCAGAAAGCCCCATCTTCATCCCACAGAGCCACTGGTAGTTTCGAACTGCTGACTTTGAGGTTAGCATTCCAACTCGTAACCACTACACTACCAAAGACATACCATTTTAAGGGTGGTGAACCATTCTGCATGATACAGTAATCATGTTATGTGATATTGTAAATGACACTATATGTTGTCAAAACTATATAACACAAAAAGTGAAACCTATTGCAAACTATGGACTTCAGTTAAAGATAATGTATCACTACTGATTCTTGAATTATGACAAATCTACTTCACTAATGCTGGATGCTGGTGTGGTGCTGTAGGATACGCACTGGACCTCAAGATTGATTTGAACTGCAAGGTGATAGTTCAAACCCACCAGCTACTCCTTGGAAACCCTATACATAGTTCCTAAGAGTTGGAACTGTCTGAACTACACTTAACAACAAAACAACAGCACACTAATACCAGATGTGAGTAATAGGAGAAACCGCAGGTGAGTGGGGTTAGGGGGAGGTCATATGGGAACTTTCTATGCTTCCTACGCAATTTTTCTATCAATGTAAAACTACTCTAAAACATTAAAAATGTATGCTCTTAGTGTAATTATTTAAAGATGTTATTTGCAAATATTTATTGAGACTATAAACTGTGACACAGAGTTCAAAATTATAAAGATTTAAGGATGTGAAAGAGAAATGTAATTTTTACCTCTTGAAGTTCATCTGAGTTTTTGTTGCCATTAAATGATGTCAAGTTAGTTCCAACTCATAATGATCCTGTATAGGGATTCCAAGGAGCAGCTGGTGGGTTTAAACTGCTGACTTTTCAGTTAGTAGTCCAATACTTACCTTACAGTGTCATACCAGGATACTGTTCATTTGGGAGTAGGTAGAAAATCAATAAGTGAATTAGTGAACAAGATACTTACAGACAGTGATAAGTCTTATGAAACAACAACAATATGATGAGCAAAGAAAAGAGATGTAAGGCAAGGTGAGAAGTCTAATGCATAGTTGAAGAATCTAGCTTTTAAATGACTAAAGTAACTTTATGAATTGAGCAGCCAAGGGACATTGTCTGGTGAGGGGATCTTACTGGGTAATTTGGAGAAAAATAGAAATGGCCAGAGTACCTGGAAGCGGCTAGTATGTAAAATACCAATAGGACCATTTATTGTTTCAGCAGAGATTCTAGACTAAGGTGGACTAGAAAGAAACACCTAGAGATATACTTTTAAAATGAAGATGAAACATAAATGGGGTGAAGTGATTACCATCTATCAGAAAACCAGCCTTTATGGGTGTAGGTCTCTGCTACATTCAAGAGGAATATTTAAAATAAAGTGTAGATTTCCCTCAACATAAATTTATGTTCACATCTGTATTACAAAAGCATTAAATTAAAATCAAGCATTAAATAGTTTTATTTTTATTTTGACAATTTGTCCAAATCACCTTGCAATTTTCTCAGGGCTCACACTCAATGTGACTGGAGTCTGGTGCTACATAAAAAAGGAGTATAATGTTTCTATGGAAGACCATGAAGATTCCATTCATTTGAATTATGGTTTTGGTGAAGAATATTGAAAGTACCATGGATGTACCAGAAGTTTCACAAGAACAAACAAATCTGTTTTGTAAGACATTCAGCCAGAATGCTCCTTAGACGTGAAGTTGATGAAACTTCATCTCTTATATTTAGGATACATTGTCAAGAAGGACCAATCTCTGGAGAAAGGCATTATGCTTTGTGAATTGGCGAGTCAGCAAAAAAGAGGACCCTCAATGAGATGGATTGACATAGTGGCAGCAACAATGGTATCAAACATAACAATCGTAAGAACAGCACTGGACCAGGCAGTGTTTTGTAATGTTATGCAAAGGGCCACTATGAGTTGGAACCAACTAGAAGGCACCTAACAGCAACAAAAAAATCCTTCCATTTATATCTAACCTTTTCTAAAAAGTTCTTAGAATTTGTCAATCTTTTGGACTTTGGTGTCTTCTTGAATTTTTTTTTTGCTCCTATGAGAAGACATAAGCAAATAATAGTGGGCAATTTAAATACACCACTTTTGAAAATGGATAGAGCAACCAGAAAGAAACTCGACAAAGACACAGAGGAACTAAACAACACAATCAGCCAACTGGACCTCATAGATGTGTACAAAGCATTCAACCCAACAACAGCACAATACACATTCTTTTCCAGTGCACATGGAAAAATCCCTAAAACTGACCAGGTGTTAGGCCACAAAACAAGCCTCCATAAAATTAAAAACATCAAAATACTACAAAGTATCTTCTCAGACCACAATGCTATCAAATTAGAAATCAACAATAGGAAGATCAAGGAAATAAAGACAAATACATGGAAACTGAATAACACCCTGATGAAAAACGACTGGGTAGTTGTTATTGTTGTTAAGTACTGTAGAGTTGGTTCCAACTCATAGTGACCCTACACAGGGTTTCCAAGGCTGCAAATCTTTATGGGAGCAGAAAGACTCATCTTTCTCCCACGGAACAGCTAGTAGTTTTGAACTGCTGACCTTGAGGTTAGCAGCCCAATTCATAACCACTATACTAGAAGAAATAAAAAGTGAATTCACAAAGTTCCTAGAAACAAACAAGAACAAAAACACAACATACCAAAATCTTTGGGACACAGAGAAAGCGGTGATGAGAGGACAATTTATTGAAATAAATGCACACATCCAAAAAGAAGACAGAACCAAAATTAACACATTAACACAATATCTCCAACAAGTAGAAATAGACCAACAAAATAAACCTACAGCCAACAGAAGAAAGAGAATAATAAAGAGTAGAGCAGAAATAAAAGAGACAGAAAACAGAAGAACTATAGAAAGAATCAACAGGACAAGAAGCTGGTTCTTTGAAAGAATTAATAAAATCAATAAACCACTGGCCAACCTAACAAAAGAAAAGAGGGAGAAGACACAAGTAACTTGTATAAGAAACCACATGGGTGATGTAACAACAGAACCAATAGAAATAAAAAGGATAAAAGCAGAATACTACAAAGAATTGTACTCCCAGTAAATTTGAAAACCTAGAGGAGATGGATACATTTTTAGAAAAGCATAACCTACCTAAACTTACACAGAGTGAAGTAGAAAACTTGAACAGACCTATAACAAAGGAAGAAATTGACCAGGTCATCAAAAAACTCCCAGCCAAAAAAAGTCCAGGTCCAGATGACTACATTAGTGAGTTTTATCAAACATTCAGGGAAGAGCTCTCACCAATTCTATTCAAATTATTCCAGAATATAGAAGGGAATGGAAAACTACCTAATAAATTGTATGAAGCAAGCATAACTCTCATATCAAAACCAGGGAAGGACATCACTAAGAAAGAAAATTATAGACCAATATTCCTTATTAACGAAGATACAAAAATTCTCAACAAAATCCTAGCCAACAGAATGCAACAGCACATTAAAAAAAATAATACATCATGACCAAGTGGGATTCATACCAGGGATGCAAGGATGGTTCAACATTAGAAAAATAATGTAATCCACCATAAATATAAGACAAAGGAAAAGATTGATATGATCACATCAATTGATGTAGAAAATGCATTTGACAAATTCAAACACCCATTCCTGATAAAAACACTCAACAAAATAGGAATTGAAGGGAAATTCCTCAACATAATAAGAGCATATATACAAAACCAACAGCTAACATCACTCTTAATGGAGAGAAACTGAAAGCCTTCCCCTTATGAACAGGTACCAGACAAGATGTCCTGTATTCAATATTGTTTTAGAAGTCTTAGCCAGAGCTATAAGGCAAGAGAGGGGAATTAAAGACATCCAAATTGGCAAAGAGGAAATAAAACTATCTCTATTTACAAATGATATGATTCTATACATAGAAAACCCCAAAGACTCAGAAAAAAACCCCAAAAAACCTACTAGAACTAATTGGAAAATTCAGCAAAGTGGCAGGGTACAACATCAACATACAAAAATCAGTTGGATTCCGCTATACTAATAATGACAATAGTAAAAAGGAAATTAGGAAAGCAATACCATTTACAATAGTCACCCAAAGGATGAAATATTTAGTAATAAATGTAACTAGAGGGAAACCAGGACCTATAGAAAGAAAACTGCAAAACACTAGTACAAGAGACCAAAAGAGATTTTCAGAAATGGAAGAATATACCATGCTCCTGGATAAGAAGATATAACATTGTGAAAAATGTCAATTACTGCCCATAGCAATCTACACATATAAGGCAATCCCAATCCAGATTCCAATGACATCTTTAGAGAGATGGAAAAAATAATTACAAACTTCAAATGGAAAGGAAAGAGACCCAGGATAAGCAAAGCACTGTTTAAGAAGTAGAACAAATTTGGAGGCTTCTTACTTCCTGATTTCAAAATTTGCTACATGGCTACCGTCATCAAAACAGCCTGGTACTGGTACAATGAAAGATTACGCAGATCAATGGAACATAATCGAGAATCCAGAAATTAACATCAGCATACAGCCAACTGATCTTTGACAAAGGGCCAAAGTACATTGAGTGGAGAAGACATAGTTCTTCTGCCAGATGGTGCTGGCAGAACTGGAAATTGATATGCAAAAGATTGAAACAAGACCTTTACTTCATGCCATATACTAAAACTAACTCAGCATGGATTAAATACCTAAATGTGAATCCCCAAACTATAAAGGTCATCAATGAAAAAATAGGGACAAATTTAAGGACTCTTATCCAGGGCACAATGTTTCTCTGCTATGCATAGCCAGGGGCAGACTGTGGAACAGACCATCAATTACTGATATGCAAATTCAAATTAATGCTGAAGAAAATGAAAACAAATCTACGAGAGCCAAAATATGATCTTGAATATATTCCTCCTGAATTTAGAGATCATCTGAAGAACAGATTTGATGAATTA
>NW_006408718.1:4233318-4233818 GCF_000296735.1 Chrysochloris asiatica
CACCACCATAGGAAACTACAACACCTCTAAAAGAAAAATACAAGAAACCCAATTAAAATTTGGGTACAGGACATGAACAGACACTTCACCAAGGAAGAGATTTGGGCAGCCAAGAAACATATGGAGAAATGTTCACGATCATTAGCCATTGTTGTTGTTGTGTTGTGACAGAGATGTACATCAAAACAACAATGAGATATCATCTCACACCAGAAATAACAGCAAAGTTGAAAAATGCAGTGGACAATAATGCTGGTAAGGATGTGGAGAGATTGGGACCCTCCTACATTGCTGGTGGGAATTCAAAATGGTTCAATCACTCTGGAAAACAGTATGGCACTTCCTCAGAAAGTTGGAAATAGAAATACCATACTGTTGTTGTTGTTATGTGCCATGTAGTCAGTTCCAACTCATAGAGACCCTGTACAGGGTTTCCAAGGCTGAAAATCCTTAAGGGAGCAGAAAGCCTCATCTTTCTTCCGCAGAACAGCTGGTAGTTT
>NW_006408718.1:4234818-4252086 GCF_000296735.1 Chrysochloris asiatica
GGTTGAATAAGTATGGTGAAAGTATGCAATCTTTTCACACTCCTTTCTTAATTTTAAACTATTCAGTGTTCCCATCTTCTGTTCAAACAACTGCTTCTTGTTCCAGGTACAGATTCCTCATGAGCACAATTAAGTGTTCCGGAATACTCATACTTCGCAATATTGTCCATAGCCTGTCATGATCTACACAATCAAAAGCCTTTGCATAGTCAATAAAGCAAAGGTATACATCTTTCTGATATTCTCTGCTTTCAGCCAAGATCCATCGGACATCAGCAATGATATCCCTCCTGCCACATCCTCTTTTGAATCTGGCTTAAACCTCTGGAAGTTCTCTGTCAATGTATGATTGTAGTCATTTCTGTACTATCTTTAGTAAAACTTTACTCGCATGGAATATCAAAGAGATTGTCCAATGATTTCTGCATTCATTTGGGTCACCACTCTTTGGAAGGGCACAAATACAGATCTCTTCCAATCAGTGGGCCAGCTAGTTGTCTTCCAAATTTCTTGAACAAATCACTGGTTTTGCAGAATTCTATCATGGGTTCTCCAGCATCATTTCTATCATCAAGACAATATTTTCCAACTCCTTCTTCTTTGCTCCCAACCTTTGCATTGCAATCACCAGTAATGATCAATACATCTTGATTACATGTTTGATCAATTTCAGATTGAAGAAGTTGGTAGAATTCTTCTATTTAATCCTCACTGGCTTTAATAGTTGGTGCATAAATTTAAATAATAGTGGTATTAACTGGACTTTCCTGTAGGCGCATGGATATCATCTTATCACAGAAAGCATTGCACTTCATGACTGATCTGGATATATTCTTTTCAACAATGAATGCAACACCATTCCTCTTCAATTTATCATTCCCAGCATAGTAAAACATGTGGTCTTTAGATTCAAAATGGCCAACACCAGTCCATTTTAGCCCACCAATGCCTAAAATATCGATGTTTATGCATTCCATTTCATTTTGACAACTTCCAATTTTCTCAGATTCATGTATATTCCGTGTTCTGATTATTAATGGATGATTACAGCTGTTTCTCTTCATTTTGAGTTGTGCCCCATCAGCAAATGATGGTCCCAAGGGCTTTACTCCCACAGGCTTTACTCCATTAGCATCATCACCGTCAACTCTACTTTGAGGAGGCAGCTCTTCCCCAGTCACATTTTGAGTGACTTCCAACTGGAGGGGTTCATTTTCCTGGCACTATATCTGATATGTTTCTCAGCTATTCATGTGTTTTTCAGTGACTAAATATTTGGAAGTAGTTTATCACTCCGTCCTAGTCTGTCTTCATCTGAAAGCTCATCTGAAACATGTGCACCATGGGTGACCCTGCTGGTATTTAAAATACTGGTGGCATAGCTTTCAGAATCACAGCAACTCACAAATCACAACAGCATGACAAACTGACAGATGAGTGGTGGTTCCCTTACCTACCATTGTAAAATAGACACTTTAGTGGGATAGAAAAGAATGTCGGGGAACATGAATACAGAAAGCATGTAAGCCCTTCTTCAGCCTATAAATGATTGGAATACCTAAAAGGAATTCTAGAATATGCCCAGTGAAATAGGCCTCTTGCCAAGCCTTTGCAGTGTATAGAACCTTAGGTGTAATCCTGAGCCCCATCCAGAACCTTCTGAGGTGGGACATTCCCATCAGAAAGCATAAGCAGATATGCCTGGAACAGCTAGAGTGACAAAAGATACATCTTCAAAGAAAGATCATCAGGAAAAACCCAAAGTACAAATTGGTGGTATGATTGACTACTGCAAGAATAAACAAGCTGTTCTTCGGGAAGCCATCAAGACAAGCAATCAAGTCCCTTCAGTACAAACCCCCTCTAAGACTGAAACTGAAAGCAAACACATGAGCAGGCATGAAAGCTTGCTAGCGATCACATTGGTCTACTGGTGAGTGAAAGATGGGGAAAGGCAGCAATGAAGAAATGAGCTGAGTTCAACCATGTTCCATAGACTCTCATTGGCCTGGAGATGAGAAAGAGAAGAGGAAGGGCTGGTTGCTAAAAAGTGTGGGGACACCTGAGCCCATGGACAAGGACCTAGCTGCAGAGGGCTAGAGCTGAAAGTGAAGCATCCAGCTGATATGAAGTGAGGGGAGACACACAAAAACACTCAAACTTGCAGATAGTACCCATTTGACCGAGCGTTGATGGCTTGATAATCAGAACTCCACTAGAGGAAGATAAAAAAGAAAACAATTTTTTGATAAAGGAAACAAGAGTAAATTGCTACAATTTGGTAAGCTTGACTTATATTCATGTAGGTAGTAGCTCAAAATACCAAGAGAGGGAGGGAGTCTTCACATCAAGTATCAATCCTATCCCCTCTGTACACAGTTTAGATAGAGATGGGCAACTTAGATATTGAGTACCTAAAATGAGGGGGTGATAAAGTCACGAAGTGACTGGCTTACAAGGTTTCAAGTGGGAGTTTAAGAGTGTGTGGGGGAAATAGTCTCCACTGAATAGTTTTCATCTTTTCTCTATGGGTTTGGTAAAAAGAGATGGGGATAAGATTCTTATGGTTCAATAGTGAGTAATTGTTATCATGATTAATTGCGACTGTCACATTTTTAAAGGTAGAAGTTTTGTAACAATAATGGGGGAGTAGTTAATGTTACATTGCAGGAACAGAGGACTCTAGAACCATCAAGGGAGAAGAGCACAAGCGGAATGTGGGACCTTATCCCGAGAAGTAGTGGCACCTGAGATGGAGGCAGCGATAGGGACATGGAAAGAGGAAGCAGCTGAGATTCATGGAAAGAGAGCGACTTAGAGCTGGCAGCAGGGAAGCAAACTTGCAGAATTTGCCCTTTTGGTGGTGTACGTTATTATATATGCCTGAGAGTTTAAAAAAAAAAGAGTTAAAATGAGAAAACCTGTTAACTGATGATACACGGAGGGGATTATAATCATTGTAATGAAAAAAAGTATACGATTTATTGAATGTAAAACTGATGATCTGCCCTCTAAACTTTCACTGAATTCACAGTAAAAACCTAAAAAAAAAAAAGACATAAGCATTCTCAGTCTCTTGAATTGCATTTGTGTTTATTCCTTGAACATCTTTTTCTATGCTATTTTGATGAGTCTTTTGAGGAGTGGTATTAAAGAAATAAGGTATTGTTCTGTTGTACAATGTGGAGTGATGTTTTCCTTCAAGCAAGTAAGCCTTACTTTAACCAGAAGGCACTGAAGGTTACTAATTTATGAACAGCATAACACAAAAATAGAAATTTGGAAATTCTTGAATGTAGTCTTAGCAGAACACAAAGAGAGATGAGAAATGTTGGACTTTTGCCAAGTGCAAGATGGCTTACAATGGAAGATTACACTTTTGTTCAGAGCTTGCAAACCTGTTGGACCCAGAGCAGACTTCTTGCTTTCATTTATTTATTTATTTATTACTAATCACAGCAGATGCAAGAATAAATACGAACCAGTGAGGTAATGTGTGTGTAAAAGCCAGCTGGAGGTTGGGTAGGTTATACAAGATGCAGAGAAATAATGTATAGCAATAAGAAACAGAGATTTAGTCTGCTTTGCTGCCTTTGGTCTATCTTGGCAGGTTACTTAATTTTTCCAAGTCTCAGTTCTTCTTTGTAAATTGAGGACTATAATGTTGTTCATAATTGTTATAGAGTTGGCGGTGACTTATGGAGTTCTTATGTGTAACGGAAAGACATGTTGCCTGGTCTTGTGCCAGCTCCATGATTTCTGGTATGTTTGAATCCATTCTTGAGGCTATTGTGCCATTCCATCTCATGGAGGGTTTTCCTCATTCATTTATGCTGTTGTTAGAATTGGTTCCAACTCATAGTGACATAGTACAAGAGAATGAAACACTGCCTAGGTCTTGTGCTACCCTCACAATTGTTGCTAATTTTGTGCCCACTGCTGCTGCCAGCATGCCAATCTATTTTGTTGAAAGTCTCCATTTTTATGTTGACCCTCCAATTTACCAAGCATGACATCCTGATAATATGCTGACTCTCTGTTTTAAGAAGCATTCCAGTTGTATTTTAAAATATCTCTCCTTCAATGCTCACTGTGTACCAAAGATTGTGTTAACTCTTAATACCACAAGTCAATTATCATCTTCATTTTGCTGATGAAGAAACTGAAGCTCAGAGGCATTAAGTAACTTTCTGTAGCGTAATCAATTAATAGGTAGCTGAGTATACTCATACATATTCTGTCAGGCTTTAGCTTTTTATCTTTAGATTTTTGTATATTTTCCTCCCCAGAGGGCTGAAGGAAAAGTATTGTGTATAGAAAATTTATAGATATAAGTTTTAAGCCATTATTATTCATTCCATTGTCCAACTCATGTGAACCAAAATGGTTAAAATATTAACAAATAAAACTAACAACCAGCAACTTGCATTGTTGTTTTGAATGTCATCAGCTTACCATAAAGAAAAATCTCCAGGGAGGGGATTGACATCAAACTTAGGTCAGCCTGATCTCATTGGTGCTTGGAAATGGGCATCATAAATATTCATGATGCAGGGCAGAGGTTCACAGCTCAGAAAGGCTAACTACAGCCTCATAACTTAAAGCAGTATATGCTTCCATAGCATTGGGCACAGAGCCACCAGGGCATGACAGAGATGGTAGAACATGCTGTTTGCCACATTTTCTCCACATGAGGCATGCATATACAGAGAAGACACTTGACTTCTCTTCACAGAGGATAAAAAAGGCCCTGCTTTTATTTATAATCACTTTCTTTTTCCTCTTATGTTCATTTACAAGATAATGTTTGGATTTGCTGTTCCATTCAGTCCTGGGCCTAATAGCTCACACGACTGTAAATGGAGAGAAAGATAGAGCCAGACATAGCCAGACTGTGTCATTTCTTGTCTTTCTGGAAAAGTCACTGAAATATGGACAATGGACATTGGGCATTAAAGGACTTCGCCTTGTGAGGATTAAACCAAAGGAGACATGGAAATTGCCTGGCACATAGTAGGTTGCACTCAAAAGCTTTTCCTAATAGAAAATTGCCATTTTGAGCTGCTCAGAGTCTAATCTTTTCTATGTTGAAAATGTCTTATTTGTTTTAGCTCCCTCCTTGGAGACAAACCCAGTTATTGTAGAGTTGGTTCTGAGTCATGGTGCCCTGATGTGTTTGAGTATAACTGAACTCCCTAGCAATTTCATGGCTGACTTTTCAGAAACACATTGCTGGTCTTTCTCTGAGCCACCCATGGGCAGGTTCAAATATCCAGTTTTTCTGTTCATAGTCCAGTGTTTAACCATTTCTACCTCCAAGGGACTCCTCTTGGAAATGACTACCACACACCCACTGCCAATGAGTTGGTTCTGACTCACAGAGATCCAATCAGAGTAGAACTGCTCCTTTGAGTTTCTGCAACATTTCTTTCTGTAACAGAAAGACACATTGCCTGATCCTGTGCCAGGCAAATTTGAAGTGAGCAGACAGCCATCTTTCTCCTAAAGAGTAGATGGTGGGTTTGAACCACAAGCCTTGTGGTTAGGAACCCAATGCTTAACCCACAGTGCCACCAGGGCTAGAGGAGAAAAATCCCTCTTTACCCCACATGGTAGCAAGGGTTTAGATAAATAAACTAGGATGAGCCAATAATACGCTTTTATTCAGGATTTTGAACTAAGAGCATATGTTGCAAAGATCAAGACAATCAGGATAACTTCCCAGATGGCTTTGAGGCCTGTATGGAAGTGTGTGGTTAAATGTGTCTTACGAGGAGAGTCCGGGTGTGGTACTGTAGGAGAAGCTCTGGATTGCACGGTCACTTGAACCACAATATTGGTAGTCTAAGTCATCATCCGCTCCTTGGAAATGCTATACAGGGTGGCTATGAGTTGGAACTGACTCTATAGCACTTATCAACAACTAGGTGATTGTTGTTTCTATTCATGCAATTTCCCTCTTTTCGGCCATGTTTGAAATTTGGCTTTTAAGCATCTTTCAATTCTGTGCTCCTTTGATAAACATTCTAGCACATTCTCTCATTTTTTTTTTTTTAAGATGGTTTCTTTTATTGCTAGCACCCAGGAATATTGATGGACACATTCTACTTTTTTATAGTATTATCTAGAAAAACTGCAGCTCAACTAATGGGGATACCTAATGAATCAAAATTGACTTATTTCCAACCAAAATCTGTTTGTTTTTGTTTTTGTTTTGAGAGAGAAGTAGAATTAAACTGACCTAAAAATTTCATTCTATTATTTAAAGAACATGTATTATTTAATGCACATCCATCAGAGTAATCTTGGTTTGACTATTCATCCATATTTCTCTTCTCGTGAAAATAATAATTGTGAGCATTTTAATTCTGATTGTTCTTTTCCAGCATGTTTGAAATACATTGCTTAGAAAGATGCTTATGCTAATCCTGTAAAGTGGGTACTTTCCTGATCATCTCTAAGTTGACAGATGTGTTCTCAAAAATCAGGAGATTGGCCCAGAGTTATGCAGCTTGTGGTAGAGCTAGTAATCAAACCCAGGTTTCCTGATGTCAAATCTCAACTCTTAGTAATATTTCTAATAACTATGCAAAATTATGTCCCTGGCCTACAATTTAATGATGAGTGTCTATTTCAGGTTCACAGAGGACCTTATTTCTTTAATACCATCTCCTGAGGACTAGTGCTAATTGTTAGGATGATGCAGGACCAGACAGTGTTTTGTTCTGTTGTACATAGGGTCACTATGGGTCAGAACTATCTCAAAGCCACCTCATAACAACAACTGAGGACTAAGGTGCACCTGACCCAAGCCATGGTATTTTCAGTCACCCCATATGTATTTAAAAGTTGGACAATGAATACATACATTCTTAGAAAAGTAAATGGATGTGGATTATGATGTTGGTGAAGAATATAGAAAATTCCATGAACTTCCAGAAGAACAAGCAAATCTGTTTTGGAAGAAGTATAGTCAAAATGCTTTCCAGAAGTGAGGATGCTAAGACTCTTCTCTTGTTTTTTTTTTTTTTGACATGATGTCAGGAGGGATCAGTCACTGGAGAAGAACATAATGCTTGGTAAAGTGGAGGGTCAGTGAAAAGAGAGAGAACCCCAATGAAATGGATTTCCACAATGACAGGCACAATGGGCTTAAACGTAACAATTGTAAGGATGACACAGGACCAGGAAGTGTTTTGTTATGTTGTATATGAGGTCACTATTTGTCTAAACTGACTCGATGACACACAAACACAACAATAACAGCTGAAGAATATATCTAATACATACAATATTGTATATTTTATCCAGAAGCAGATGAGAACCAGCTAAGAGTGGAGTTTTGATGTAGTCTGTGTCTTACTCTGTACAATTTGCTGGTTTAGAAACAAGACTGCTGAAATTCTTGCTGAAACTCATAGTTAATTTATGGCTTCCACCCCACCTTCCCTCAACCACTAACTTTGCTTATGAGAATTTGCTCATGAAACTGCAATTAATTGAGTGGTCGGCTTACTAATACAATGGAGTCATCCACAGAACTAGGCATCATGGGGTAGTTTTTCCCATCACGACATGACTGTAACAGGTACAGGGTAGATGTGTTTTTATCTCAATAATTTCACAGTGACATTCTGCTCTACAGAGTGGAAATGCCAGACACACACACGCCCCGGGCATGCAGGCAGGGTTGCAGAACCAGGTTAAATGTTTCCTATGATTTTTGTGTCTGGGTAACCCTGTTTGGATCAATCAGGAAAGAAATCCCTTGTGATGCTCTCATTAATTCCAGCTCTCTAGCAGGAGAACCCAAGGCAACCTTGTTCCCTTTTTGGGACTTAGTTTCTAAGTGTTTGTGAATTCATGTACTAATGAGCTACAGTAAATCTTCCTCCCACAGTTTAACCTACAGTTTCTTAAGTGACAATCCAAAGGGTCTTTCCTTCATACTCAATACCTGATCTATGATTTTGTAATTTTCTGATGACAGTCAAATTGAGTCTCATCGTTAGTGCATTTGGCATTTGTTTCCAACAATTTTGACTTAGGAAACTCGTGATGAGAAAGGTGAAGTATGGCATTTTCAGAAGTCCCCTTCGGGGGGGGGAGGAGAGTATCATGCACGTGAAATTGCTGGTGTTTAAAATTGAAAACAGAAAAGAAGTAGAGGGGTTCATTAAAAAATAAAATTAAGAAAGGCTGTCTGGACTGAATGCAGAGAGGATTTCTTAAGATTTTATATGGTTAATGAAAAGGCAGCTACAGATGACATTTACCCTGCTAAATGTTGATGATTCAGAAGGAAAAGGTTATATATCTGCTCTGCTTCCCGTTCCCCCCACCCCCCCCCCACCTCCTGGAGCTTCTATGGGAGGGGTCAACAGGAAAGTCTGAACAAAAGGAATTGCCTGTTGGTGAACAACCCGAGTCCAACTCCAGTATTGTTGCAATTGCTCTTGATGATGGTAATTACTCTGTGTTGCCCCCTGAGCCTCCTCTTTTCTGAATCTGGCCAGTTGAAAGGCTTGCTCCAGTCTCTCAGCCTCAAATCACCATCTCCCTCCTGGACACGAGCCAGCAGCCCATAATTAAAGTGTTTTCTGGAGGGAGCGTCTCCACATACAACCCATTGTGCATGATGTCCTTGGAGTCTGCCTACAGTAATTGAAAAGAAATGAGACCTTTCCAATTTGTCCGTCTTTCTACAATCCCTGCTCCGCCCCTTTCTCATGACAAAAACATTGTGAAATGCCACACAGGAAGGAAAGATCCTTTTCTGTGAATTTGAAAGCAGAAGCCCAATTCATCTATAACTCCTTCCCTTTTCCTACCTCCTGGCAGTGGATATTTCAAATAATCCTATTATGATTATTTGCGCATGATTAGATAGAAACTGTCCTCCTCTTGTACTCTAGGTGGATAGATTAAATGTTCCTTGGAGACATTCAACTGTATTTTAATGAAGCATTTCTGGAGCATCAAATTATAAATTAGGTATGTCTTTGAGGATTACCTTCAGTGAAATTTGATTATATGACTGTTAATTCAAAATAATAAACATTTCCACCATTCTCATATATATTATCTCACAGGATAGCCCTGATATTATAAACCCAATTATTACTAGGATGTAAAGCTCCACTCAGCAATAGCTTCCCTATAGAATTCTAGCTAGAAAGTAGAACTTAGACTTGAATCCTGATTTCTTGATTTCCAAAGTGAGATTATTTTCACCCTACTGTACAATTAGCTTTAAAGTCAATGTATGGAATGAATGTTTTGATTTTCATGAAATGCTGAAAAATATCTGTAAATGTTAAGGGAAGAAAGTGAAAAAATAAGAGCATGTAGTTTTGATTGGTCCTACTCTCCCTTACCAAATGGGCTCAATTTCACAGAGGGGGGACAATAATATTACTAAACCTCTTTCTCAACAAAGCAACTCATATACAAAACTTGGAAGGAAATTAAAGATGTTTGTTGGCTCCTATTCCACAATAAATCTGGGAAAAGAGATCAGGGTTTGCTTAATGGAAGCCTTAATTCAAATTTCTAATTGGGTATAATGAACAAAGGGAAATGTCCCAAATGCTTGGAAATTGTAAACAGTACAGTGTTATTTTAATGATCACACACTGATTATCTTCATGAATCTAAATTACATAGCTCCAAATATTGCTGTGGGATACATGGCCCTTTTTTGAATATCCAATAAACTCTTAGCCATCAAATCTAGGGAACATGAGCTTCGGGAGAGTTCTTGCTAACCAGCTGGTATGGTAGAGAATTGCCATAAACAAGGAGACTACTTTTCACAGAATTAGAGTAAAAGAAAACCTGAACTATGCCCTTCATTTAAAGATACTGACCTTAACATTTATACATCTACATAAGTGTAGTTTGCGTGTAAATTGCCAGTCCATCTCTTTCAGAGTATCTTCTTCTTTCTCGCTGGTCCTCCACTTTACTAAACACGATGTCTTTCTCCAGAAACTGGCCCCTTCTGATAGTATGAGAGGAGACAAAGTATCATCATCCTGACAACTCAGGAGTATTCTGGCTGTACTTCTTCTGATACAGGTTTGTTTATACTTCTACTAGTCCATGGTACTTTTAATATTCTTCTCCACCACCATAACTCAAATGCATCAATTCTTCTAAGGTCTTCCTTACGATTTGTCCAACTTTTACAAGCATATGAGGTTATTGAAAATACCAAGAAGAGGGTCAGGTGCATCCTACACATCTTTCTCCTTCAAATTTTTCTTTATTCTCAAATGCAAAAGACATTGAAAAGGAATATGCTTTGAGTCCTTTGAAAGTGCCAAAATTGCCATTTTCAGAGTGCAGAATTTTGGTGGAAGGCTTAGAGAGCTGAAAACACCACCTTCAGAAGTGTATGACCCTAGATGAAGGATATATTGAGAAACAATAGTTTCACATTTAGCTATTTTTGTGTAATAAATGTATCTGTTGTTATTTACCAAATTTCTCTACAAGACCTTTTTAAAGTGTTGAAGAACAAAGATCTCAGTTTGAGGACTAAGGTGCACCTGACTCAAGCCATGGTATTTTCAATAATCTCATATGCATGTGAAAGCTGGACAGTGGATAAGGAAAACCCTAGAAGAATTGATACATTTGAGTTATGGTGTTGGAGGAGAATATTAAAAGTACCATGGCCTGCCAAAAGAACAAACTGATCTGTTTTGGAAAAGGTAGAGCCAGAATGCTCCTTGGAAGCCAGGATGGGCAGATTTCATCTCTCCTACTTCGGACATATTATCAGAGGGATTCATCACTGGAGAAGGCTACCATGTTTGGTAAAGTGGAGTGTCAGAGGAAAAAGAGGAAGACTCCCAATGAGATGGATTGGTACAGTGGTGGCAGGGATGGGCTCAGGTGTAGCAATTATTGTGAGGTTGACCCAGGACAGAGCAGTGTTTCATTCTGTTGTGCATAGGTTGTTATGAGTTGGTACTGACCCAATGGCACCTAACAACAATAACAACATTGTATATATGTGCATATAATTTTATTTTTAGCTCATTCAGAAACTGTAGCTATGTTAAAATAGGAAAACAATCAACAAACTACCTGTTTGAAGCAGAGTAGACACTTGTTGATGTCTGTTCTACTTCTGTTAGCAGACATGTGTACATATCAGAGAGAAAGTAGAATATGGCATTTATGAGTTGAGGTGGTAGGTCTTGGACACTTGAGTTCAAAGCTCAGCTTTGCAATTTCACAGTTCTGTGATTTTTGCCAAGATACCCAAATACTCGAAGCCAGTATTTTCTCATCTATAAAATTTAACTAAGAGTAATGTTGTGGTTGTTAGATGTATCCAGTCAGTTCCTACTCATAACAACTTATGCACCACCACCACCACCACAACAACAACAAAAAACCACTGCATGGCACTGCACCATCCTCACAATCATTGTTACACTTAATCCCATAGTTACTGCCATGTGCCAATCTATCTTTGGGTTTGCTCCTCTTTTTTGCTGATTTTCCACTTTATCAAGCATGATGCCCTTCTCCAGGGATTAGTTCCTCTTGACAATATGTCTAAAGTATAAGAGACTTCTCCCACTTGCTTTGGCATCCTGGCTTCTAAGGAACATTCTAGGTGTACTTCTTCAAGCACAGATGTGTTTGTTCTTCTGGCATTCCATGGAACCTTTAATATTCTTCTCTGACATGATAACTCAAATGCATCAACTCTTTTGTAGTCTTCCTTATTCCTTGTCCAGCTTTCACATTCATATGAGGCTATTGAAAATACCATGGCTTGGGTCAGGTGCACATTTAGTACTCGAATGGATATCTTTGTTCTTGAAAACTTTAAGGCAATCTAGTGCAACAGATTTGCTTAGTGTAATATGCCGTTTGATATTCTGACTGCTGCTTCCATGAGTGTTGATAATGTATCCATGCAAAATAAAGTTTTTGACAATGTTAACATTTTCTCCATGTATAATGCTATTTATTAATTCAGTGGTGAGGATTTTTGCTTTCTTGACATTGAGGTGCAAACTATAATGAAGGCTGTGGTCTCTGAACTTCATTAGTATTTTAAGTCCTCTTTGCTTTCAGAAAGCAAGGTTGTATCATATGCCTATCTCAGGTTGTTAATGAATCTTCCTCCTATTTTGATGCAGTATTCTGCTTCATAGACTCAAACTTCTTGGATTATTTGCTCAGCATGCAGATTGAGTAAGTAAGGTGAAAGAATACAACTCTGGCACATGTCTTTACATTTAAACTATTCAGTGTTCCTTTGGTCTGTCCAAACAACCACCTCTTTGTCTATGTATAAATTCCTCATGAGCACACACAAGTGTTCTGGAATATCCATTCATTACAATGTTACCCATAGCTTGTCATGATCTACAATGTGCAAAACCTTTGCATGGTTAATAAGGCACATGTAAACATATTTCTGAAGTCCTGGTATGGAGCTGTGGGTTAATGCACTGGACTGCAAAGTTGGTTTGAACCTCAAGATCAGTGATTCAAGCTCACCAGTTGCCTCTCGGAAACCCTATACAGGGTCACTATGGGTCAGAATTGACTCAATGACACTTAAAAGCAACAAGAACAACAAATATATTTCTGGTATTTTTCTACTTTCAATCAAGATCCATCTGACTTTAGCAATGATATCTCTCATTCCATGTCCTTGTCTGAATCTGGCTTGAACCTCTGATTGTTGTTATTGTTATGTGCCATACAGTCAGTTCCAACTCATAGAGACCCTGTACAGGGTTTCTGAGGCTGTAAATCTTTATGGGAGCAGAAAGCCTCATCTTTCTCCCATGGAACAGCTGGTAGTTTCGACCTGCTGACCTTAAGGTTCGTAACCTGATTCGTAACGGCTACACTACCAGAGCTCCTTTGAACCTCTGATAATTCCCTCTAAATGTACTGTTTAAAAATGTATCTTTAATAATTTAAAATGTATCTTTAATAAAATTTTACTTCTGTGTTGCTAAAGGTATTGTCCTACGATTTCCACATTCCTTTGGGTCACCTTTATTTACAATGGGCACAAAAACTCCAGATATTTGAACATTTTATTGCAATAGTTGAATTTTGACTTGCCCTTT
Source organism: Chrysochloris asiatica (assembly GCF_000296735.1). NCBI lineage: Eukaryota > Metazoa > Chordata > Mammalia > Afrosoricida > Chrysochloridae > Chrysochloris > Chrysochloris asiatica. The sequence goes on from NW_006408718.1 coordinate 4,247,934, forward strand.
GAAATTTTCTGTTCAACTTTATAATTTCCCATTTCTTCCATTTACTTTAACATCTCTATGCTGGAAAGCAAGTTTCAGAGTATCTCTGACATTCATTTTGGTCTTTTCTTTTCTTGTCTTCTTCATTACCTTTTGCTCTCTTCCTGTATGATGTTCTTGATGTCATCCCACAACCGTTCTGGTCTGTGATCATTAGTGTCAATGACAACAAGCTGTTGTTGAGATGATCTCTAAATTTAGGTGGGATATGTTCAAGGTCACATTTTGGTTCTCATGGAGTTGTTTTAATTTTTTTCAGCTTCAGTCTGAACTTTCGTATGAGTAATTGATTATCTATCCACAGTTTACCCCAGGCCTTGTTTTGGTGTATGATATAGAGCTTTATATAATCAATTTGATTTCTGTGTGTTCCATATGATGAGGTCCATGTTTATAGTCATCTTTTTTGTTATTTTAAAAAGGTATTTGCAATGAAGAAGTCATTTATCTTGCAAAATTCTATCATATGTTCTCAAGCATTCTTTCTATCACACAGAACATATTTTCCAACTACTGATTTTCCCTCTTTGTTTCCAACCATTCCAATCATTCCCATCACAGTGATTCTTTAATTTTATCATCACTGGATTCATTGGTTGGTGAGTAAATTTGAATAATAGTGGTATTAACTGGTCTTACTTGTAGGCATATGAATATTATGACACTTCTTGAAATATTCTTTTTGATGATGAATGCATCACCATCCTTCTTCAACTTGTTATTCCAGGCATAGTAAACCATATGATTGTCAGATTCAAAATGTCTAATTCCAGTTCATTTCAGCTCACCAGGATATTGATCTTGATGTGTTCCATTTCATTTTTCAGTGCTTCCATTTTTATTAGATTCATGCTTCATACATTATATATTCTGATTATTAATGGATGCTTATGGCTGTACTCCTCACCTTGAATTGTGGAAAAACATCTGGAAACATCCATGAATAATAAGAGTAATGGCAATTTAATTTGCCTATTCTCTCATTTTAATGTATTTTTTAATTTGTTCATCAAATTTTGTTGAATATCTACTATGTCCTTGGCTTTGCTCTAGGTACTGGGACCACATTAGGAGTCAAGGAATGAACAAGAAATGGGAAACAGACAAAAACTATATATATAAATTAAAACATATAATATATCAGGGCATTTCTCTGGATTCTTGAGCACTAATTCCAAAAGGGAAACTCAAAGAGGGCCAAATCATGCCTGTACATACAAGGTCTCACATTACAGGAGAAGACTATGAGTTTAAGGAATGCTCTGGTAGCATAGTATTTATGAATCAGGCTGCTAACCTCCAGGTTGACAGTTTGAAACTACCAGCTGTTCCATGGGAGAAAGATGAGGCTTTCTGCTCCCGTAAAGATTTACAGCCTCAGAAACCATGTGCAGGGTTACTAAGAAAGACAACAGTCTTTCATATCACTGTTTTTGTTAAGTGCCATAGAGCTGTTTTTGACTAATAGCAACCATGTATAGGGGTTCTGAGGAGCAGCTGGCGATCTTGAACTGTTGAGTTTGTATACAAACTCATCTTATAGTTCAGTGCATTAACCTACAGTGCCACAAAAAGACTCCTAGTCTTTTATATAGGAATTGCTAAAACCATGTGGGAACCACGTCTGACTTCATCTGTTGTTACAATGGGAAAAGAGAAACAAACTCAAAATTACTCCAAGGCTGATTCCAATGCAGTGGAGCTCAGATATACTTCCAATTTACATCCTTCTTTACCCTATTCTGAAATGAACCATTCCTCCCACAGCACTCTCTACTTCACAGCTGGGTTGGATTATCCACTGCAATGGTCACATAGAACTCATAATAATACTTGTGATTGTGAAGTTTATTAGAGAAGTGAACAGGGTACAATTCAGGATCAAAACCAACTAAGGACACTACTGTTCTCCACTCAGGAAAGCATCTTGTCTGCCCTACTAAAGGCACACCTCACTCTGGTCTTTACCCTCTCATCCATGTGGTCCCTTGACCTCTGCTTTGCTCAGGTAAGTGCTATAAAGTTCTTTAGCCAGCCTGTGAATGCACAAAGGGCATAGTCTGCAAGCCAGTCTCCTGCTTGTAGGTACTCAGCTTTAGTCAGTCATGGATCTAAAGCCCAAAGATGCTCTGTTTCTCCATGACACCACCTCGGTTGTCTCTGCTGTTGTCTCTGCCACTGCTTCTGCCTTCATTGTTTCTTCAGGTAGGAATCTCATACATCACTCATACTTTTTCTTCATCATGGTCTTGGGATCTTCAATCTCTGCTTCTGAGATGGCTTCTTTGAAATCTAGCTGGGGGCAAAACTGACCAAACCCATCCTTAGAGTCATGTATGCCTTATTTGATTTGCATGGTTCCACCCAATCACTGGAGTCCTGGTGTGGTGCTGTGGGTTAATGCGTCAGACTTCAAAGTCATTTGAACTGTAAGGTTGGTGGTTCAAGCTCACCAGCTGCTCCTTGGAAACCCTATACAGTGTTGCTATGGGTTGGAATCAACTCTATGGCACTTAACAACAACAACAACCCAATCACTTGGTGGGAATAAGAAGACTCTGGATAGAAAATTCATATCAAATATATTTAAAGCACCACAGGAGTCCTGGTAGTTCAGTGTGTTAAGCATAGGGCTGTTAACCTCCAGTTCAACAGTTCAAACCCACCAAACTCTCCACAGGAAAAAGATGAGGATATCTGCTCCCACAATGGAGTAGCTGCACTGTATCTTATAGAGTCATATAATCTAGACTCAATCTGACACTTGTGGGGTAGTTTTTTATAATGAACAGAAACCTGTCCACGTTTTTGCCCTAGAGAGAGACATTATTATCTTTATTATGCTCTTGTTGTTGTTGTTGTTGTTAAATGCCATCTAGTCAGTTTTGACTCATAGTTACTCTGTATACAGTTTCCAAGGAGCAACTGGTGAATCTGAATGCCGACCTTGCAGTTCAGACTGACTTTGCAGTCCAGTGTGTTATCTCACTGCACCAAACCAGTAAATAACCCTGCATTTTACTGTGGAAAAAAGAGTCTTGGTGGTGCAGTGAGTTGCTCTTGGGTTGCTGTGTGACTGTTAGTTCAAAACCACCAGGTGCTGTACAGGAAAAATATGAGGTTATTTGCTCCCTTAAAAATCTATAGGATATGGAGCAACTGGGGACTTTAGACACAGACAGAGAGAGGGGCTGTGTGCTCACGACCTGGGGGGCAGGCTTGCAGGGTATATCCTTTGGTTGGTTGATGATGCATGGAGGGGATTGTAACAATGACAATGAAACAATATACAATGGGATGAATGTAAAGCTAATGTTCTCTCATGTAAATTATCACATAATTCACAACAAAACATTAAAACAACAACAACAATAACAACAAAAAACTACAGTCCTGGAGATCCTAGGGAGTATTTCTAGTCTGACCTATAGGGTCACTGTGAGTACGTCTACTTGAAGGTAGTAGTTTTGGTTTTGGATTTTACTCTGGAGAAAAGGGCAGTGGAGGTTTAATAGTACAATTGTTACCTTTGATGCAGGAGAACCAGGTTTGATTCCTGGAAAATGTACACCATGCACAGCTACTACCTGTCTGTTGGTGGAAAGTTGTATGTTTCTATGATGCTGAACATGCATAGTGTATGTAGCGTAATGCAGAGTAGTGTAGTGATTATGAGTAAAGCTGTTAATATCAAGGTCAGCAGTTCTAAACTACTAGTCATCCAAGAGAAAAATATGAGGCTTTCTGCTCTTTTAAAGAGTTGTACACCACCACCACCACGATGCTGACAGGTTTCATCACTGTTTCCAGGCTAAGACATTAGAAAGAAAGGCATGGTAATCTACTTCTGAAAACCAGCCATTGAACTCCCTGGATCACAAAGGTCTAATTCGGTTGTGCAGAGGACCATCATGAGTAGAGGGCCTACTTAAAGTCATTTAAGAATAACATCTCTATGGCTACTAATTTGTTACCCCTGCTAGAGAGTAAGATCCCCTAAGAACTTGATTGAACCTCAGCATAGTGATCCTGCTTGGTCACCCTAGACAGGTGGTGGGCTGGCAACGTCTTGCGTATGGGGTCCCCAGCAGATCTCCTCCCTCCCTGCCTTCCT
>NW_006408718.1:4252721-4265720 GCF_000296735.1 Chrysochloris asiatica
ATCTCTATAGAAAGATACTATGATTTATAAGGTTATTCACTATAAAAACATCCTTAAAATTAGCTCAGAACAAGAAAATCAGTAATTCCAGTTGCAAGATGTGTACAAACAGTACAAACTCATGGAGAAATATCTTCTAACACTTGTTAGAAACAAATGCTTAGACCCCAACCCACCCAAATCCACTAAATCAGAATCTCTGGGGTTAGACCTAGCATTTCATGTTTTTCCAAGCATCCAGATGACTGTATAGTGCAAATGGCACTTGACAACTAGCCAAAAGGCTGGCAGTTCAAATCCAACTTGAGATGTTTTGGAAGATAGCCCTGAAGATCTGTTTCTGAAAGGCTGTTATTGTTGTGATGTGCTGTGGAGTCGGTTCCGACTCATAGCGACCCTGTACAGGGTTTCCGAGGCTGTAAATCTTTACAAGAGCAGAAAGCCTCATCGTTGTCCCATGGAACAACTGGTAATTTCGAACTGCTAACCCTGAGATTCACATTCCAATTTGTAACCACTACACTACCAGAGCTCATTTCTGAAAGGCTACATCCCTGAAAACACTATGGAGCAGTTCTTCTCTGTACACATGAGGTTACCATGAGTTGGAATCAACTCAAGGACAACTAACAGTAACAACAATAACAACAATGTTTGCAGAGAGTCTCTGGGTGGTGGAAGTTCAATTCAACTCTGAGGCACTTCAGCGAAAAGATCTGGCTTCCAAAACAACAACAACAACAAAAAATCATTCATTGAAAACCTGATGGAGTATAGTTCTGCTTTGACACATATGAATGGCTGTGGGTCAGAATTGACTTGACTTCAACTGGTTTGAATGAAAGCTAGAGAATTGTTTGTTTAGAGAGTGGACTGAGGACTGGAAGCTTAGATAGAAGTGGGTGGATATTGCAGAGTATAGTGTACAGCCTGCAGTAGATTAGCTTGTATTGGGACACTCAATCCGGTAACAGTTGTGAAGATATGAGGTGAGAAAGGGCTAGTAGGTGGGACCTAGCAAATAGCATCAATATATAAATGCAAACTGATCTGGAAAAGGAAATCAAGATACCAGGTTTTAGTCACAACTTATTCCTTGTATACTTGAGCAAAGAGATTTACCTTCAAGATTGTAAAATCTGAGGAAGATTTTGAAGATCACCTAGTCCTGGGACTTCAAGTGGTGATTTTTCTCTTGTGACAATTCTGATCCACAGGAACACAGATTGCAGAGGAATTTGCAGGTGTCGGCCATGGTAGTGAGAATTTGCAGGTGTCGGCCAGTGTGGGATGTGAGAATACCCTTATAGTTGCTATAACAATATGCTTTATTTATCCAAATGCCTTATTTATTTATTTATTAGAACAAGAGAACACAAGTCGTTCACTCATTGACATGTGCTAATCCTCGGTTCTCTGTGTTATTATAGTAACCACTTCAGAAGTGAATCTGGTTAAAGAGTGTGGAACATTGGTTGTGGCTGTGTGCTAAAATTCAGCACAGATCAACCACTTCTCAGACACAAGTTCCTGTCCGCTTACTTTCTTTGAAGTTTTGTTTATTTCCACACCAGATGGATTTCTGTAGTCAGTGCCCCTTTAATCAGCAGCAATGAGTTGTTGTTATTAACTGCTGTTCAGTTGATTCTAGCTCATAGAGATGTTACACAGAGCAGACTAGAACATTGCTAGTTCCTGCACCAGCCTCACAATTGTTGCTATATTTGAGCCTATTGTTGCTGCCAGTATCTTGATGAGGATTCTACTCTTTTTTGGCTGACCCTTTACCAATTAGGCCTAGGAATGTGACTTTCCTGATAACAGAGTTGTTGTTGTGAAGTACCATACAGTCAGTTCCGACCCACAGCAACCCTGTATAGGGTTTCCAAGGAGCAGCTGGTGAGCTTGAACCACCAACCCTGCAGTTCAAACGACTTTACAGTCTGGCGCATTAACCCACAGAGCCACACCAGGATAACAGAGTGGTGGTGGTGGTGGTGGTTATGTGCCATGGAGTTGGAACCGACTCATAGCGACCCTGTACAGGGTTTCCGAGGCTGTAAATCTTTACGGGAGCAGAAAACCTCATCTTCCTCCCGCGGAACAGCTGGTAGTTTCAAACTGCTGACCTTGCAGTTAGCAGCCTGATTCACAACCACTACGCTACCAGAGCTCCTTAGGATAACAGAGTAGGCGAGATGAAGTCTCAACATCCTTTCTTCAAGGAGCATTCTGGATGTACTTCCATTATAGACTTGTTCCTTCCTCTGGCAGTCCATTGTATGTTGTTGTTGTTAAGTGCCACTGAGTCTATTTTGACCCATAGCGACCTGTATAGGGTTTCCAAGGAGCAGCTGGTGAGGTAGAACCACCGAGCTTGCAATTCGAACAAATTTGCACTCTGATGCATTAGCGTACAGCACCATACCAGGACTCCATGGTATAATTAATATTTTTTGCTAACATATAATTCAAAAGCATCAGTTCTCTGTGGCCATCCTTTTTCAGTGTAAGCTTGCACGTGGACAGGAGGTGATACAGCAACTTGGGTCAGATGCACCTTAGAACTCAAAGTGACTTTTTCTTTTTTTTTTTTCAGTCCAAGATTTTGTTTTACTTGAATCTACAATGAATGCCCATGAAATAGCTGTCAAGAAATGAGACAAAGAATTGTACTGGGAAAATGTGTTTCAAAAGAGGCAGCAACTAGAGAAGGGGAATAATTAAAGCATTTTGAAATAGTTTTTTTTTTCTTTTTTCTTCAAATTAGTTTAAAGGTTGAACAACTTGGATATGTTATTAACTGCCATACAATTTCTCAAAAACAGGCTTGGAAATTTTAGAACCTTGTCTATTTTTGCATTTTTAAATTAGATGTTTTTAGTACACCAAGCACATTAGTAAAAAAGAAAGTAATTAAAATTAAAAAGAAAAAGTTTGGTTTGAATCTTAGCAATTTCCTTAAGGTGAATTTTTAATTTTAAGTGATATTGATACCTCAGATGGAATTAAACAACATTCATGGATAATGATTTTGATCTCTTTCCAAGGAACATAATTTATAGCTATAGATTTGTTATGATACTAATTAGTTACTATTATAGCAAGCACAGTATTCAGAAAGATGAGGAAAAATACCAGACAGTAACAGCAGTAATATGAGGGAGAATATGAGAGAAGACATTAGAAAAGGAAGAAAAGATGAGAGAAAACAGAGGTAAGAGAGTGAAAAAAAATAGAGAACAGGAGACAGTGAGAGACAGATATGATGAAATGCAGTTGTCAGACTACTTTCTCTACTTCCTTGTTAAAATTGTGCCATTTCCAAGGTGTAAGCAGCTACTTTTCAGTTTTAAGCTAATGCTTTCCCAGAAAATGTTTTCTTTGCTCCCTAAATTATTGATTGGGCTATTAAGGGTCTAAAATGAAACTTTAATTCATTTCTGGAGTCTTCACAAAGCATGACCTCTTGGAGCACACTGATTGAGTTGATCCAGCGCCATATGACTAATTGAAGAAGCAGAATGGAAGCATCTAAGAGCAGAAAGTCAGTATCGTTGGAGACAGAGACATAACTTCTCTAGCACCCCCTCTGGAAAGACCAGGAATCATGCCAGCAATGGAAGATCAGGAATTGTTCTATAGTGCCTTATTCCTGGTGAGGAGTCTAGGGTCTTCCTTTAGGTTCCCCTTGTTGTTATCAACTACCTCTGACTCATAAATCCCCCTTGCACAAGGGAAAAAAAAAAATGTCTCTGGATCCTGCGCTATTCCCACAAGGATTTATGGATCTGACCATAGTGATCAATAAGGTTTTCATTGGCTGATTTTTTGAAGTAGATCTCCAGACCTTTTTTATGCTCTGCCTTAGTCTGTAAGCTCCACCAATACCTAGTCAGTGATTTTTCTAATACCAGTTTAAATGACCAGTTATATAGATTTTGAGGAAATGAATTATTGTTAAGTACAAATGAGTCCCACCACTTGTCGTTCAGTTTGTCATACCGTGGTGGCTTGTGTATTGCAGTTATTCTGAAAGCTATGTCACTGATACAGGGTCATCCATGGTGGACAAATTTCAGATGAGCTTCCAGATTAAGACAGACTACTTCCATTGTAAAGAAAACAAAAATCCTCACTACTACACCAATAAACAACATCCATACCAATGGAGAAAAGATTGAAGTTTTCTCAAGTCAATCATCAACATTTATGGAAGTCAAACAATCAAACATAGTTTTGCATTAGGCAAATCTGTTGCATAAGACCTGTTCAAAATGTTGAAGATCAAAGATGTCAATTTGAGGGCTAAGGAGCGCCTGACCCAAGCCATGGTATTTTCAATAACCTCATATGCTTGCAAAAGCTGGACAATGAATAAGGAAAACCTTAGAAGAAGTGATGATTTTGAGTTATTGTTTTGGAGGATAATATTAAAAGTATCATGGACTGCCAAAAGAACAAACAAATCTGTGTTGAAAGAGGTACAGCCAGAGTGCTTTTTGGAAGCCAGGATGGTCAAATTTCGTCTTTCATACTTTGGACATATTATCAAGAGAGACCAATCCCTGGAGAAGGATATCATGTTTGGTAACATGGAGGGCCGAAGAAACAGAGGAAGACCCACAGAGATGGATTGGCACAATGGTGGCAGTGTTAGGCTGAAACATAGCAATGATTCTGAGGCTGGCCCATGACCAAGCCATGCTTTGTTCTGTTGTGCATAGAGCTGCTATGAATTGGTACCAACTCGATGGCAAATAACGACAATAACTATTGAGTCAGTTCTAATCCATAGAGTCGCTATGTAATGAAATATCATCCTGTCCTGTGCCATCCTCACAGTTGTTATGCTTGCTACTGTCACTTTGCCAAGCCATCTTATTAGAGTTCTCGCTCTATTTCATTGATCCTCCACTTTACCAAACTTGATATCCTCCTCCAGAGACTGGTTGCTTCTACTAATATGCCTGAAATATAAGAGTCAAAGTCTGGTTATCTTGTCTTCTAAGGAGTAATCTAGCTATACTTCTTCCAATACAGATTTGGTTGTTCTTTTGGCAGTTCATGGTACTTTTAATATTCTGTTCCAATGCTATAACACAAATGCAATCATTCTTCCACAGTCTTCCTTATTCATTGTCTGACTTTCACATGCCTATAATGTGAAGAGCAAATATGTCAGCTTTAGTACTAAGGTGTGCCTGACCCAAGCCATGGTATTTTCAATAACCTCATATGCATGTGAAAGCTGGACAGTGAATAAAGAAGGCCATAGAAGAATTGATGCTTTTGAGTTATGGTGTTGGAAGAGAATATTGAAAGTGCCATGGGCTGCCACAAGAATGAACATATCTGTGTTGGAGGAAATGCAGCCAGCGTGTTCCTTGGAGGCCAGGATAGCCAAACTTCATTTCTCAAACTTTAGACATATTGTTAGGAGGGACAAGTCACTGGAGGAGGATATCATGTTTGGTAAGGTGGAGGGTCAGAGAAAAAGAGGAAGAACCCCAGAAAGATGGGTTGGAAAAGTGGCAGCAATGATGGGCTTAAGTGTGGCAACAATTCTGAGGTTGGCCTAGTACTGGGCAGTGTTTCATTCTATTGTGCATAGGGTTGCTATGAGTTACTACCAACTCGATGGCACCTAATAACAATAACATAAGGTGATTGAAAATACCATGGCTTGGAACTAGCCCACTTTAGTTCTTAAAATGATATATTTGCTCATATTTGTCTAATACTATACATTGTTTGATTTCTTAACTGTTGCTTTCATGAATGTTGATGGTGGATCCAAGCAAAATGAAGTGTTTGACAACTTCAATCTTTTCTCCATTTACCATAATGTTATTTATTGCTCCAGTGGTGAGGAATTTTTTTTTTTTTAATTGAAGTTCAACCCAACTGAAGGGTATCGTCTTTGATCTTTATCAGAAAGCATTTAAAGGGAAGGAGTTAGATATTATCTTCTTATGTCATGTAAGACATCAGCAAAGTTCTAAAGGCCTTCTTTAGTCTAGCATTTCCTGCTGACTTCTGAAATTCTGACTTACCATTTTACTTCTTAAACATTACGATTTAAACATCAGTTAAATAAAAAATTCTCACCCTCAACACTTTCCATAGTCTTATCAGTTGCTAACTAATTAATTAAACACATATTTACTGAGTACATATTATGTTTAAAGGATGTACTCTCTATTGGGTATTACCCTCAAACTGCTTGCTGTCAGATACTGACATGTTTGTGTTTCCAAGGACAACAGAACACAAGAACCTGAGGGAGGAGACATATTTAACAATCATAATGTGCTGGGCTCTCTTTGAACACTTTGTCATTTGGGTATAATCATTCCAATTTGACGAAGAGAAAACTAACGTTAAGAAACTCTCCAAGGTCACACAGAGCTAATGAGTGACACATTCCATATGCAAACTTAGATCTCTTAGATTACAAAGTCTGTATTTCTCCCTAGATCAGTCAAGCTGTCATTGAGAATGAGTTGGTGAATGAGATTGGTCCAAGTTGTCCCAGTTGGGTAGCTTTTTCTCTCCTTTCACTCTTTCTGGCTCATAGCATTGCCGCTACAATTTATCTAATAAATCATTTCATGTGAAAACTTTTTTCTCACATCAATAAATAACTGGGTGGCTTTTTCTTTGGGATCTTTGTTAATTATTATAGCTGTGTTCAAATCCAAACAAAGCTTCATGATAAGATGAAGAGGCCAAATCAGAGTGGGTTGATGATTAAAGCTGGAAGCAATGATTTCTGACACTGTCATGGTGGGAAACGAATTCTTATCAGAAATTGAGTTAACAATTGGCCAGGTTTTCCCTGTACCAATCAATGCCTCTCTTCACAAGGAAGCTGATCCACTTTCTGGTATGGGACTCTTTCACATCAGTTTCATCTCAGTTTCATAATTATTGTTCATTCCACTTCAGAGGCTCACTAGTTAGCTTATTAAATGGGGCCCCAATGGTCTCATTGAGTTCCATTTCCTTTTATGAGTTTCCATCTCATTCCCAGGAAATTGTTTAAGTCATAGTGAAATATTGCAAACCATAAAACATTTTCACCTTCTTCTGCTGTAAAAGATAGTGTCTAACAATCAATAAATTAAGGAGAGACACAGTAGGATGTTAGAAGGGGCATGGCACAAGCAGATCTAGATTTGAATCCTGGTACCTTTTCTAAGTAGCTCTGAAGATGTGGGTAAATTATTTAACCTCTCTGTTAAACAGTTTTCAGATCTGGAAAAGAAAGCATTAAAGGACCTAACCCAGAAGTTTGTAGTAATATTAAATACAATAAATCATATACAAATATTCAATATGATCAAGCATTTATGATGTATTTATGATTTCTGACATATACTCATGTGAATTTGTAAGTTGCGCTGTATTGGGTTCTGGACTTCTGGTATGGCACTGCAGGTTAATGTGTTTGACTGTGAAGTCGGTTTGAACCACAAAGTCAGTGGTTCAAGCTCATCAGCTGCTCCTTGGAAACCCTATACAGGGTTTCTATGGATTGGCACCAACTCAACGGCACTTAACAGCAACAACATAGGTTCTAGGGGTGCTGTGCACATTGTTGTCAGTGTTGTGTGGTGAATACCGTGTATAATCATGTGAGGTGACCATACATTGCTTAGTACAAAGAAAGTATTTAATAAGGCAGTCACTATTACTATTATTAATCTGTCTAGTGGAATTTCAAATTGGGTACTTGTTTTTTATTTCTTTTTGGATGAGTAACTCTAGTGGGCAACTTACCTACCTTCAGTTTTATTTTCATCCTTGACTGGACATTGCTTCTTTATAACCTAACTCCATTTTGGATATAGCAGTCTGTAGACAATCTGATCTGGATTAATGGGGTAGAGTCTTCCCAGCTTGGAGTTAGAACTCAGATTTTCTATTTGTCTGTGATGTGAAATCAGAGGTCTTGGAGGGAGAAGCATGAGCTGAGTTTAGGAGACAAAGAACCTACTTTGGGAAAGGTTGTTTTTGACTATTGTGACTTGAAGTTAAAATTGGTATGATCTTCTTGAATATCTGTTTCACAATTACAGAAACACAAAAAGGCCTTTGAAAGTGTTAACAAAGAAAGTTCAAGGATCAATACAACTCGGTGATGAGGGAATTTGGCACTTCTCTAGAGAATATCTGTGGGAGGCACAGTTTACAATTGGATTGTCAAACATTAATACATATTTATGAATGCTGAACTTGGGTGTAACCAAATCCCATTGTTAATTAGAAGGGAAGCATTTTGTGATCCTTAAACTGCAGAGTTTTAAATAACTTGACACCACACCTACAATTTTGATGTGCTAATTTTCTCTCACTTTGTAAAGTGAAATCTTATCCAAACTGGTAAATGTGGTATTTGCTTCACTGTTTCAGAACTGCATCAGGAAAAATAAAGGAAAGAGGAAAATGGAATAATACAGTTGTTTGGGAATTAAAAAAAAAAAAAGACTGGACTTTTAATCCTTCATGAATCATTGAATTTATTTGTAGGATAAAGTTGTATAGTTAACTGAAGTAGGTTGTAGGTAGAAGGTGAGAAATGAAGGATGGAACAATTAATATTGATAAGGTCACCTCAGTAAGGAAGAAAGTCCTTGTGATCTGCCTAGAAAACCCTATAGACAGATAGAGCTGCTATAAAATTAACTCCACAGCAACTAAAACAATATCAATTCAGTGCAAAACTCTTTGCATATTTGATTAATCATCATGGTATCTCAATGATTGATTGATTGTTCCCACTTAGCACTGAGGAAAAAACGGGTTAAAGGGGAATCTACCACTCATCTGTCAGTTTGTTTTACTGTGATGTGTCACATATGGCTGTGATTCTGGAAGTTACTGAGAAAATATTGAAGTTGTCAAAGACTTCATTTTGCTCAGATCAGCCATCATACTCACTGAAGGAGCAGTCAACAAGTCAAACAACATATTGCATTAAGCAGATCTGATGTTCAAGACTTCTTTAATATGTTTAAGAGCAAGGATGACAGTTTGATGTCTAAAGTGGACCTAACCCAAGTCATGGTATATTCAATAACCTCATATGCATGTAAAGGTTGCACAGTGAATAGCTAAGACCATAGAAGAATTGATGCATTTGAGTTATAGTGTTGGAGGAGAATATTGAAAGCACCATGGGCTTCCAAAAGAGCAAACAGATCTATGTTAGAAGAAATATAACCAGAGTTCTCCTAGGAAGCTATGATGGCCAAACTTCATCTTTCATACTTCAGACATATTATCAGGAGGGACCAGTCACTGGAGAAGGCTATCATGTTTGGTAAAGTGGAGGGTCAGATAATAAGAGAAAGACCCCCAGTGAGATGGATTAGCACAGTTACAGCATCAACGGGCTCAGGCATAGCAACGATGGTGAGGTTGGCACAAGATTGGGCAGTGTTTCATTCTGTTTTCTGTATGGTCACTATGAGTCAGTACTGATTCGATGGCACCTAACAATAACAAAAAAATCCAGTTTACCACACTACCTAACTTGCAAGATGACTCAGCAGATGGGCATCACCATTTTATCCCTCAGTGGTACTTCACTTGAGTTTCTTGGTATGAGTCTTAACACTGTCACTTCTTCTGGACTGTGAAACATTTGGTCTGTCACTCAACCTTGTACGTTCTCACCTGGGATGGAATGCTCATAATATTCCTTGTTCCATCATCTTTACAGACTTATTGTGTGGATCTAAGAAAGCAATGTGAATTGTTTTATAAACCTGAGTGTAGTCTTCAAAGTTAATTGCTTTTATTACTATTCATTATTTTTATTAACATGATTATCATTAATTAGGCTGTTCTTGTGGTCTTGTTGGGGATCACCTGGTAATGCACAGTTGGAGAACCAGATGGTGTGTAGGCTGTGGCATTAAGCCTTGTTTATTGTATGATAACAGTGATGGTTTTGTTTCAGGTGCTATTGAGTCATTTATTTATGATATTTTTAAAAAGCAGGCATTTCTTGTCTGCAGCCCATGAGAGGCAGTAGCAGACAACCCATTTATGAGTTTGTGGTTTTCATTTGGGGCAGCCCCTACTGAGAATGAGGGTGCTTGGTGGTTGGTGGAAATCCTCAGTTTCACTAACGTGGTCTGCAGTCTGCAGAAAGGTGAATGCCTGACTCCCAGAAGTGTATTGACTCTTATGCTGAAAATGTACACACAATTTCTATTGTTTCATAATGGACTTAATTATCTTTTTACCAAACACTTTCAAATCCTTCTTGAGGTATAAGGAAGGCCAGGAAGCAACTTGTGCCACAAGAGACAGGCTGAAAGTTCGAAATACAAAAAAAAATTTCCTTGAAAGAAGAATCATAACAATAGAAAACAAAGGGTAAGACAAAAGATGTTATTATACACCTAATATAAAATTCCTAAGATAAACATAAACATACATTTATATGATTTGAAAGAATGCATGATTCAGCCCAAACCTATAAATACAATTCTCTGCGAATTCATCTCCACTGCATATCTATCAGTTTGACATACTGTGGTAGCTATCAGGTTGCTATGATTCTGGAAGCCATGGTAAGGGTATTTTAAATATCAGAAGGGTCGCCAACAGTGGACAGGTTTCAGAGAAAGTTCCAGATGAAGGCAGACTAGAATAAGGAGAAACAGACTACTTCTGAATATTTACTCACCACTCAGGTTGTAAGGCATTCAATATACAATTGGGGAAGAGCTGTCTCCTTAAAGTAGAGTTGACTGTAATGATACAAATGGAGTAAGCTTTTGGGACCTTCATTTGCTGATGGGGCACAACTTAAAAAAAAAAAAAAAAGAAACAGCTGCAAACATTCATAAATAATTGCAATAGGGAATGTACAAAGTATATATCTAAGAAAATTGGAAATTGTTGAAAATGAAATGGAATGCATAAACATGTATATTCTAGGCACTAGTAAGCTGAAATGGATTCATATTGGCCATTTTGAATCTGGCAAGCTCTTCATTTACTATGCTGGGAATGACAAATTGAAGAGGAATGGTGTCACATTCATCATCAGAAAGAACATATCAAAATCTATCTTAAAGTAAAATGCTGTCTGTGATAGGATAATATCCATATACCTAAAAGGAACACCAGTTAATACCACCATTGTTCAAATTTGCACACCAACCACTGAAGCCAGGTATGATGAGATTAAAGAATTATACTAACTTATTAAGTCTAAAATTGGTCAAACATGTAATCAAGATGTATTAATTACTAGTGATTGGAATGTTAAGGTTGAGAACAAAGAGAAAGGCTCAGTCATTGCAAAATATAGCCTTGAGGAAAGAAATGATGCTGGAGCTCATGCAAGAATTTTGCAAGACCAATGACTTCTTCATGACAAATACCTTTTTATAAATAGCATAAAAGACAAATATACACATAGAGCTCACCAGATGGAATACACAGAAATCAAATTTACTACATCTGTGGAAAGAGATGGTGGGAAAAGCTCCATATTGTCTACCAAAACAAGGCTAAGGTCTCACTGCAGATCAGACCATCAATTGCACATAAGCAAGCTCAGGCTGAAGCTGAAGAAAAAATTTAAAAGTCATGAGAAAAAATTTAGAGATCATCGGAATTTAGAGATAACCTGAAGAACATACTTAATGAATTAGACTCTAAAGACCAAAGACTAGAAGAGTTTTGGGATGACATAAGGAACATCATACAGGAATAAGTCAAAAGAAGATAAGAAAGAAGGAAGAGACCAAAATGGATGCCAGAAGAGACTCTGAAACTTGCTTTCCAGCAAAAAGATCTAAAGCAAATGGAAGAAATGAGAAGGCAAAAAAAACTGAACAGAAAACTTCAAAGATGAGCTACAGAAGACAAAGTAAAATATTATAACAAAATGTACAAAGACCTGGAGTTAGAAAACCAAAAAGGAAAAACATGCACAACGTTTTTCAAGCTGAGGGGATTGAAACAGATTTAAGCCTCACCTAACAATACTGAAGGATACTATGGGCAAAATAATGAATGATGGAGGAAGCATCAAAAGAAGAAACAAGAAACACACAGAGTCACTGTACCAATAAAAATGGGTGATGTTCAACCATTTCAAGAAGTAGCATATGATCAAGAGCCAAAGATACTTACGGAAAAGTGAAGCATGTACTAAAGACATTGGCAAAGAATAGATACCAGGAAATTATGGAATACAAATTGAAAAATTTCAACAAACTGATGCAGCAATTGAGACACTCATTCATCTATGCCAAGAAATTTGGAAGACAACTACTTGGCCAACTAACTGGAAGACATCAATATTAGTGTCCATTCCTAAGAGATTGCAAAATCATCAGACAATATCATTAATATGACATGAAGTAAAACTGCAAAAGATAATACAAGAATGTCTGCAACTGCTTGAAATATCTAAGAGGGATTCTACAGCTTGCATAGTTAAATAGGCCTCTCGTGGAAACTTGCAGTATATAGGACTTTAGTTGGAATTCTGATCCCCATCCAGAACCTTCTGAGGTGGGCCATTCCCACTAAAAAGGACAAGCAGAACAACCAGGGATAGCTAGAGCAACAGAAGGTACATCTCCAAAAAAGATCAGCAGGAAAAACCCAAAACAAAAATGGCAATAGGATTGGCTACTACAAGAATAAGCAAATTGTTCTTTCAGATGGTACCCATTTGACCTAGCCTCCATGCCTTGATGATCAGAGCTCAATTAGAGGACGATTAAAAAAAATGATAAAGGAAATGAGAGTAAATTGCTACAATTTGATGAAATTGACCTATATTAATGGATGTAGTAGCTCAAAAACCTAAAGAGAGGGAATGAGAATTCACATCAAGTATCAATGCTATCCCCACTGTATAAAGGGTAGACAGGGATGGGCAATTAAAAATAGTGGTATCATCATGTTGGACAACATGAAGAGGAATAACTTAAGAATTATCAGCATTTTTGATGAAAG
>NW_006408718.1:4266680-4268163 GCF_000296735.1 Chrysochloris asiatica
TAAGAAAATTACTCTGAAGTATGTGACTATTGTAGTATGTAGCTCTTGAACCATCTATTTATAATTATCCTGGAAATTGTGTTCCCTACCTAAGAAATCAATCTTTGAACATACTTATTTCCAACATATTATTCTCACTGAATGATGTCAATGGTATTGTGATCTAGCAAAGGTCTTATGAATGATTAATTAAAGATGTATGATTTCCCCTCTCCCTCATACCTAAGAAATATGTATTTAAACTGAATCTGTAAGACATTAAATTACTCTCGACTGACCATCTTGAGTCTCCTGTCACATTAATCCTCAAATCCACCTCCTTGAACCCCAGTCCATGCAGGGCTGGCGCTTGCAACATAAAAAGGTAAGCAAGTAAGATTAAGCTCTGATCTCTCAGCAGAAAACATGAAGGCAAGAAGGCAATGGGTAGACATATGTAAAACCCTGAAAGGAAAAAACTGTCAACCAAGAATCCTTTATCTAGCAAAGCTATCGATCAAAACATTCTAGGATAAACAGAAGATAACTGACTTTTCCAAAGCCAACCCTGCACAGCAAAATATCCTAAAGGGAGTTCTGTGGACTGAGAACCAACAAGAGCACACAACAAAAAGAGACTGACATACCTGGCAGCACTTCCCAGAGCTAAATCAACAGAAGGAAGAGTTGAGAACAGAACAAAACTATAAAAACAAATTCAGAGAATCTGGGAGGTCAGTCTATGATCAAAACAATTACAATGTGAAAGAAGGTAAGCATGTAGGAACCGAGATCAAGATGGTGAGGAGGTCAGGTAGATTACAGGATAAAACAGACTACACTGAATAGAGGGGAAAGTTAATGGAATATAAGAGAACCTCAAAGAAAATTAACACTTCACAACATACCAAGAAAATGAAAATCCAAGAAGAACATGGAAACATTAAAACTATGAAGAAACTCACAAGAAAAAACACAATAACCATGAACTCAGCACAGGAAGACACACAGAACAAAGAAAGCAGCAACACCACACACACAAAAAAAACAAACATAAAAGCAGTAATGAATCCATACCTATCGAAAATTACACTGAGTGTAAACGGGTTAAATGCAACAGATAAGAGACGGAGGGTGGCAGTATGAAGAAAACAAGATCCTTCAATATACTGTCTGCAAGAGACACATTTTACACACCGAGACTAAAATGGATTAAAAGTCAAAGGATGGAAAAAAAACAAAAAACATACCAAGCTAATTGCAATAAAAAACGAACAGGAGTGGCAGTACTAATCTCTGATAAAATAACTTTAGGCTAAAAACAGCATAAGAGATAAAGATGGATATTATATCATGATTAAAGGGACAATTGAACAAGTTGACATAATCATAATAAAGATCTATGCTCCCAATGTAAGAGCTCCAAAATATATAAAGCAAACTATAATAGATTTGAAGAAAAAAAATAGATGAATCTACAATAATTGTGGGCAATTTTAATACA
>NW_006408718.1:4271807-4273128 GCF_000296735.1 Chrysochloris asiatica
AAAAAAAAAAAAAAAAAGAGCACAGGATATGAATGGATACTTCACCAAGGAAGATATCCAGACAGCCAGCAAGTATATGAAGAAACGTTCAGGATCATAAGCCATTGTTGTTGTTATTAAGAACTGTGGGGTCAGTTCTGTAGAGGATTTCCAAGAAGCAGCTGGTAAGATTGAACCACAGTCCTTATGCTTCAAACAGAACTTGAGATCCAGCCCAATATCTTGTAATGCCACAACAGGATTGCTAGTAAACTATTTTTGTACAGAAGGAAATCAAAACTGCAAAGAGGAAGTATCTCACAATAGCATTAACAGTGAAGTTCAAAATAACAGAAAATAACAAATGATGGTAAGGGTGTGAATAGACTGGGACCTTCCAGCATTGCTGATACATTTGTAAAATCATTCACCCACCCTGGAAAAATGATATGGTGCTTCCCAGAAATTTAGGAATGAAAAATACCTCATGAACCAGAAATCTCTATAATATCCACAAGAAATACATGCCAGGACACGAGTAGATATAAGCACACCAATGTTCACTGCAACACTATTCACAATAGGAAGAAGATGGAGACAGCCTAAAAGCCTGTCATTGGAAAAGAAGATAATAATCTTTGGTACATACAAACAGTGGAATATTATACAACCTTGAAGAATAATGATGAATCTGTGAAACACCTCATAACATGGAGGAACCTGGAGAACATTGTTGTTGTTGTTGTCAGGTGTCATCCAGTCAGTAACGACTCATAGGGATTCTATGCTCAGCAGAATGTAACACTACCCAATCCTGGGCCAACCTCACAATTGTTGCCACACTTGAGCCCATTAATGCTGCCACTTTGCCAATTTATCTCACTAGGGGACTTACTCATTTCTCTCTGACTCTCCACCTTACCAAACATGATATCCTTCTCCAGTGAATGGACCCTCCTGACAATATGTCCGAAGTATGCGAGTTGAAGTTTGACCATCCTGGTCTCCAAGGAGCACTCTGACTGCACTTCTTCTAACACACATTTGTTAGTTTCTTCTTTTGGGAGCCCATGGCACTTTCAACATTCTCCTCAACACCATAACTCAAAAGCAACAATTCTTCTATGGTCTTCCTTATACACTGTCCAGCTTTCGCATGCATTTGAAGTTATTGAAAATACCATGGCTTGGGTCAGGCGTACCTTAGTCCTCAAGCTGACATCTTGGCTCTTCAACACTTTAAAAAAATCTTGTGCAGCAGATTTGCCTAATGCAATATGTTGTTTGATTTCTTGACTGCTGCTTTCATGAGTGTTGATAGTTGATCCAAGAAGAATGAACT
>NW_006408718.1:4274528-4280864 GCF_000296735.1 Chrysochloris asiatica
TATATAGGAAAGTCATATTTTCCAAAAGAAAGAACTGGGACATATTAAGAAGAATGGAATAGACAAGAACAAACATAATTTATGAAAATCAATGTTGTATAACTTTCTTTCTTTGTTATTCGTAATACTCCTTAGCTATACTGTGTGAGAATGGGAATTTCTAATCCCATCCTGTAAATTGTGCATGTTTTTTTTTTAGTGTGGAAACATTTTCTTAAGTTTTTATAACAAATATCTCATACAATATTAAGTCTTTTGTGATTTACTAATTTCATTCATCATGCAGAAAGCATCAAAAGAAGATTGAAGGAATACATGGAGTCATTGTACCAAAAGGACAGCTTTTCTGGGTATATTATTCTTTGTTGGAATTTTTTTTCTTTCAGAGTTTTATATGTGTCTCCCCATTGCATTCTTGCCTGCATAGCTTCTGTTGTGAAATCAGAGCTTAATCTTATTGGTTTTCCTTTGTAGGTAACATTTCGTTTTCCCCACACTGCTTTCTTGACTTTGATTTTGGAATTTCATTATGATATGTCTTGGTGATTTTCTCTTAGGGGATCTATCCTGTCTTGAGTTCACTCAGCTTCTTGAATGCTTATCTTCCCATCTTCTACAATGTTAGGAAAACTTTCTTCCAGAAGCTGTTCAACAATCTTTTCTGTGGCTTTCTTTGTCTCCTGCCATGCTGGAATTCCAATAACCTGTATGTTATTTCTCTTCATGTTGTCACACTTGAATCTTAGGCTTTCTTCAGATTGTGTTCATTCTTTTTTACTGATTACTCTTCTGTCTTCCTATTATTGAGAGATTTATCTTCAAGCTCATTAATTCTGTCTTCCATAGATTTGGTTCTACTTTTTTGTCCTTTCTCTGTAGGATCAACTTCTGATGTCTTAACAGTGATCATTTGGATTTCTGTTTGCAGATTTTGCGTTTTCTCCAATGCTGTATCTATTTTGTTTGGTTGTTCCTGTAGTACTTCTCTGAATTATTCCTTGCTTTCCTCAAGCTTTCTGTGAAGCATTTGGATGTACCTCAATATCATTCCCCTGAATTATTTGTCAGGTAGTTCCAGTGCCTCTTCTTTCTCAAAAGAAGTTTTTCTAACTTTTTCTCTTGGTCATTTGTTTAAGCTACCCTCTCTGGTTTCTTCATGTAAGTAGAAATTTTCAGCTGCTTCTTAGGCATTGTGGTGTTATATTTGTATTAAGCTTATGGATGTAGTTTGGTGTATTCTTAACCTTCTAGTTAGGAATCGCCTTGTGATGTATGTGATTGGGAGATGAGTTTCTCTGTTCACTGTTCACACACTTCAATTCATAGTGGATTTACTACATATTGATTGTTATTCACTGCTCTGAAGTATAGCAGCTGGTATTGGCTTTTGCCCAATTAACTGGTGCGTTGTAGAAGGTACGGCAGTGACTTGACAACGTGGCTGCTGTTGCTGTCTCCTGTCAGGTGAGGTAAGAAGAGAAAAACCTCCCACAGAGAGAAGAAGGACAAAGTAACAAAACTTAAAATGAGTGTTAGAAGAAAACAATATAAAGACAATAAAACTGGGAAAAGAAAAATAAATTAAAACAAACAAGAAACAACAATGGGAAATTAAGAGTAATTCTGTAGGACCACCTAATGGACTCTTGCCTTCACAGCTGCTTGAGAAATATCACGATGGTCTCACTGTGCCTCTCTGATCTGTCACCAGCACTTTCCTTTTTCTTTCCCCCCTTTTTTCTTCCCCTCAAGTTCATTCAGCTGCTTCTCTTAGTGAGATCTAGTCCAGGGCTGGCCAGAGCCAGTTTGTAGCAAAGCCTGCTGGTCTGGGTTGTTTTTGTTCTCTCCTCCTAACATCAATTTTGTGCCCAGGCATGGTGTCTGTGTGGGACCTTTCCTGGGGTGTCTCCTCATACAGGTCTTATCTCTGGTAACCAGAGAGGAAATGAGTAGAAAAAAAACAAAAAACACATCTTTGTTTCTGAAAGTCATAGGCAGGTTTCTGCAACAGGAATGTTTTCTTATCTCACAACCCCCACAAAACTTCAAAAGGACTATTTCATTTTTTGCTACTTGCAATTTTCCTAGATTAATATTTTGTATATTACACTTCCCAATTATTAATGGATGCTTTCAGCTGTTTCTTCTCATTTTGAGTTGTACCCCATCAGCAAGCAAAGGTCCTTAAAAGTTTACTCCATTCAAGATGTTAAGATGAACTCTACTTTGAAGAAGCAGCTTTTCCTTGGTTGTATTTAGAAAGACTTTCAACCTTAGGGGCTCATCTCTGGCACTGTATTGGACAATGTTTTATTGTTATTCATAACGTTTCCAGTGAGTTACCATTCAGAAGTTGCCTTCTTCTCCTTTTTTTTTTTTTCATTCTGGAAGTTCTACTGGAACCTGTTCACCATAGGTGACCCTGCTGGTATTTAAAATACTGGTGACATAGCTTCTAGCATCATAGCAACATAAGTTACCACGTTGCAACAAACTGACAGATGAGTGGTGGTGCACGTGTATACTTTTTTAAAAAAAAAGTTTTATTGTGAATTATGTGATAGTTTACATGAGAGAACATTAGTTTTACATTCATCTTTTCAAATATCATTTCATTGCCATGGTTACAATCCCCTCCATGCATCATCAATCAACTACAAGCCTGCCCCCCATTCGTCAGCATACAGCCTCTCTCCCTCTCTGGGTCTAAAGTCCCCAGCTGCTCCATCTCTCCACGTCATCATCTCTGCCTCCATCTCTGGAGTTACTGCTTCTCTGGATAGGCTGTTGCTCTCCACTCTTCTCCCTTGATGTTCCCACCGAACGTCTATCTTTACATTTACAACCCTCACAATCAGTCCTGATAACAATTATTCACTATTGTATCATAAGAGACCTATCTGCATTTCCTTTCATCAGCCCTGCCTAGACAGATTGAATACTACTCAGTGGAGATTCGACCTTCCTCCATGCCCTCTGGATCTAGGTTCCCTCTTGAAATCTTGTAAGCCAGTCACTTCTTGCCTTTGTAGCCCCCTATTTTGGATAGCCAATGTCCAATTTGCCTATCCTGTCTACTCTGTGTATGGAGGAGGTGGGAATGATCCTTGCTGTAAAGATTTGTTCCCTCTCTTGAGCTACTGCATCCATAGGTATAGGTCAAGTTCATCAAATTGTATCAGATTACTCTTTTTTTCCTCTTCTTTCTTCTTCTAGTTGAGCTCTGATCATCCAGCCATTGAAGCCAGGTCAAGTGGGTATTATCTGCAAGTGTGGGTACACGTACACTTTTTATTGCTCCTAGCCTTTTTTTTAGCACTTTGCAGATACTGGGTCTTTTACAATTTGATTGTTACAGCAACCCTGTGTTGAAGAAATCAATCAGTCATATTTTTTTCAACAGCATGTGCTCACTTCAAGTCTCTGTGTCACATTTTGGTAAATCTCACAATATTTCAAACTTTTTCATAATGTTCTTGAACACTTAACTATACTAGACTACACCGAAAAATTCACATGACTCACTTTACAGTGATTCCCACTTTTTTTGGTATTCTGGAACTAAAACGGCAATATATCTGAGATATTCCTGTACTTAATTTTTATAACTTGCAATGCTTTTTTGCATAAAATGCTATTTTAAAGATGAAAAGATAAGGTTCTAAAAGATAATCTAGCTTGTTCAAGGCCACCCAGCTACTTAGAAGCTGGGAAGAAAACTGAATTGCAATCTTATGTTGTTGTTACATGCCATCGAGTTCATTCTGACTCATAGTGAACCTCTCTATATGGATTCCAAGGAACAACTGGTGGGTTTGAACCATCAACCCTGTGGTTAACAGACCAGTGCTTATTCTATAGCGTCACATCAGGAATCCCATTCCACCCTTATATTTAATTTTTTACAAACTACCTGGAAAATTTTAAAACAGGTTGCCATCAATCAACCATGACTCATGATGTCCCATGGTGTGTCAAAGTAGAATCATCCTCTGTTTTGGTATAAGTAACTTATTTATTTATTTATTTATTTTTTACTAGGTTACCAGGACTTTCTTCCAAGGTACCTCAGGATGGATTTTAACCTCCAAACTTTTAATTGTTGTTGTTGTTAAGTGCCTTTGAGTTGGTTCTGACCCGTAGCGACCCTGTACAGGGTTTCCGAGGGTGTAAATCCTTACGGGAGTAGAAAGCCTCGTCTTTCTCCCACGGAGCGGCTGGTAGTTTCGAACTGCTGACCTTAAGGTTCGCAGCCCGATTCGTAAACACTACGCTACCAGAGCTCCTTCAAACTTTCAATTAGCAGTTCTATATATTTAACTTTTTTCATTAACAATGTCTCTGCAAACTTATTTAATGACCTCAAGCAACATGAGTATGAAACAATATACCTAGAGCATAAAAATTTAATCTACAAGAGAATTCAGGTACCATGTATCACCAACTCTTCATTTTTGAGGTACAGGAATTAAGTGAATTGGTAAACCCCAAATTTAGGACTTTCTAGAGTTGTGAGTACTAGTGTGGCACTGTTGGTTATTTGAACTGGAAGGTCAGAAGTTCAAACTCACCAGCCATACCTCAGAAACCCTATACAGGGTCTCTATGTGTTGGAACCAGTGTGCTTAGAATTTTTGTGTTCTGATTACCAATTCAAGATGCTTGACTCCAAAATATGTTTAACAATTTTCACTCCACCATTACAAAAGCAAAATGAGACCGAGAATAATTTTAAAAATGTTTGCAGCAATATGTTGACAAGAGAGCTGCCAGTAATTCAAGCTGGAATCAAAAGAAAATATGGGCTGAGGGATACCCTTGATAATGAGATGTATCTTTGCCAAAAGTAGAGAATACTAGAAAGATGTTTACCCGTGTTTCATTGATTAAGCAAAGGCATTAAACTATATGGATCATAGCAAACTATGGATAACATTGCAATGAATGGGAATTCTAAAAAATATTGTGTTCTTTTAGAACCTGTTCATAGACTAAGAGGAGGTCATTTGTATAAAACAAATGAATAAAATATGATTTAAAATCAGGAAAAGTATGTATCATGAGTATCCTTTCACCATGCTTATTCAGCATTTATGTTTAGCAAATAATTTGAGAAGCTGGAGTATATGAACAAGAACTTGGCTTCATGACTGGAGGAAGACTCATTAACATCCTTCAACATGTAGATGAAACATTCCTACTTTCTGGAAATGAAGAGGACTTGAAGCACTTACTGATGAATATCAAAGGTTATACTCTTCAGTATGTATTACACCTCAATAAAAAGAACCCAAAACTCCTCATAGCTACATCAATAAATAAAAGCAAGATAAAAGGAGACAATAGTTAGGTTTTCATGGATTTCATTTTACTTGAATCCACAATCAATGCTCATGGAAACAATAGTCATGAACTTAAATGATGCATTTTATTGGACAAATCATGTAAGCAGCGGTACCTTTTCCAACACAATTCATAGAAGAAGCTATCAAGAAATCAAATGACATATTGTAATTTGTAACTCTGTTGCACAAGACCTCCTTAAAGTGTTCAAGAGCAAAGATGTCAGTTGGAGGACAAATGTGTGCTTTACCCAAGCCATGGTAATTTCAATAGCCTCAGATGCATATGAATATTGGACAATGAGTAAGGAAGACTTTAGAAGAATTGATTCATTGAATTACAGTGTTGGAAAAAGAATATTAAAAATATCATCGATATTAAAATATCAAGAACAACAACAAAAAAATCTGTGATGGAAGAAGTAGAACCAGAATGCTATTTAGAAACTAGGATGGCAAAACTTCATCTCTCATAGATGTTATCAGGAGGGACCAGACCTGGACAAGGATATCACTCTTAGTAAAGTGGAGAGTCATAGGAAAATAGGAAGACCTCCAATGGTATGGACTGGCCCAGTAGCAACAGCTATGGGCTCAAGAGTAACAATTCTGAGGATGATGCAGCATTTCATTATGTTGTGTATAGGATCACAATGAATCGAAACAAAGTCCACAACACCTAACAACAACAACAACAGCATTCCCAAGCCATAGTACTCTTAATTGCCTCACATACATAGGAAAGCTGGAAAATGAATAATGAAAACTGAAGAATTAATTACTTTAATTACAGTGTTGGTAGAGAAGTTTGCATATGCCATGAGATGCCAGAATTGCTAACAAATTTGTCATGCAAGAAGTTGTTGTTGTTGTTGGTTGTCAGGTGCCATCAAGTCGGAATCGACTCATAGCGACCCCTTTCACAGCAGAATGAAACAATGTACAATCCTGGGCCAACCTCACTACCGCTGACACACTTGACGCCATCAATGAT
>NW_006408718.1:4281398-4283937 GCF_000296735.1 Chrysochloris asiatica
AAGGCTGTGCTCTTTGATCTTCATCAGTAAATGTTTCAAGTCCTCTTCACTTTCATCAAGCTAGGTTGTATCATCTGCATATCGCAGGTTGTTAATGAGTCTTCTTCCAATCCTGATGCCACGTTTTGCTTCAGAGAACCCAGCTTCTCGTATTATTTATTTGCTCAGCATACAGGTTGAATAAGTATGGTGAAAGAATACAACCCTGTCTCACATCTTTCCCAATTTTAAAACATTCATTGTTCCCATGCTCTTTTCAAACAACTGCTTCTTGGTCCAGGTACAGATTCCTCAAAAGTACAATTAAGTGTTCTGGAATATTCATACTTCTCAATGTTTTCCATAGTTTGTCATGATCCACGCAATCGAAAGCCTTTGCATAGTCAATAAAGGATAGGTAAACATCTTTCTGATAGTCTCTGCTTTCAGCCAAGATCCATCGGATGTCAGCAATGATATCCCTCATTCCAAGGCCTCTTCTGAATCCAGCTTGAACCTCTGGAAGTTCTCTGTCAATGTATAATTGTAGCCGTTTCTGTATTACCTTTAGCAAAACTTTGCTCGCTTGAGATATCAAAGAAATTGTCTGATGATTTCCACATTGTTGGGTCACCTCTCTTTGGAATGGGCACAGATATGGATCTCTTCCAATCAGTCAGCCAGATAGTTGTTTTCCAAATTTCCTGGCAGAGATGAGTGAGTGCCTCTTGTGCTGCTTCACTTTCTTGAAAGATTTCAATTTTGATTCCATGAATTCCTGGTGCCTTGTTCTTTGCCAATTCTTTCAATGCATTTTGGATTTCCTCTCTGAGTATCATTGGCTCTTGTTCATATGGTACCTCTTGAAATGGTTGAAAACTAACCATTTCCTTTTGATACAATGAGTCTGTGTATTCTTTCCATCTTATCTTGATGCATTCTGTATCATTCAATAATTTGCCCAGAGACTCTTTCAATAACAAAAGTCGAGGCTTGAATTTTTTCTTCAGTTCCCCCAGCTTGAGAAATGCTGACCTTTTCCTTCTTGTAAGAAGTACATTCTCATTATTAACAAGGATGGCAAGACTTTGTCTCATGTAGTTTAGATGTATTATCTGAGACACTGGTCCCTGGAGAAGGACATCATGTCTGGTAAAGTAAAGCATCAATGAAAAAGAGGAAGACCACCAACAAGGTAGACTGATACAGTGACTGCAACAATGGGCTCAAACACAGCAATAATTATGAGGATGGCACAAGACTGGACCATGTTTTGTTCTGTTTTTATAGGATTTCTATGAGTCAGAACTGACTTAACAGCACTTAACAGCAACAGCAACAACAACACTTTTCCTTAAAAATAACTTGCTTTATTGATCATAACCATACTTATGTAGGCCTCAGGACATTTTATTAATGAGAAAATGAGAGCTTTGAAAATATTTGTTAACTTGTCTGAAGTTGCTATTGTTAAAAGAGAGGAAGTTTCTGATGGGAATTCCTAAGTGATACAAACAGTTAACAAGACAAGTTCCTAACCAAAAGGTTGGAGGATTTAGACCATCAGGAGGCACCTAAGAAGTGGTAATCTTTTTCAAAAACTTAACCATTAAATATACAACAGAGAGAGGTGGGGCATGATGGTGGCTAGGGTGGAGGTGCAGTGAAGTTCGCTGTCAGCCATACCACAGAATGCCAGGCAAAGCAGATCCAAGTCAGAGCTCCAAAATTCTGAACCACATCACTAGGAATATTTGTAAAGTTTAAAGCCTTATAGCTAGTGGAACTTGAAGCTGAAGAAAGAAGTCATGTACTTTTGAAGCTGCCAAGCCTAGAGGACTGGAGCTGACATGTTGGGTGAGACCAAATGGTAAGACCAAGCAGGGGTTGCAGAACCACCACAGAAAAATGCCACGGGAATGTTGGACAATACACTTTGTCAGTTTTACTTTGTTCTGATCTTTTTTTTTTTTTTTTTGGTATCTGTTCATTGCCCCCCCCCACTGTTTGCACACCTCCATTCTGGTGACTAGAGGGGGTGCCTGAACTAGTGGACACCCCAACCCTCACCACTGGTGGGTTCTTCTGCCATGCATGTGCACAGATACTCAGCCCAAGAACAGACACTGAATTTTTTTTTTGTTTTTTTTTAATGTGAGAAAGGCCAGGGCAGGGCTGTAGAGAGGGAAAGAATAAATAAA
The DNA here is from genome assembly GCF_000296735.1 of Chrysochloris asiatica. Classification (NCBI taxonomy): domain Eukaryota; kingdom Metazoa; phylum Chordata; class Mammalia; order Afrosoricida; family Chrysochloridae; genus Chrysochloris; species Chrysochloris asiatica. The sequence goes on from NW_006408718.1 coordinate 4,283,579, forward strand.
AAAAGAAGGACAAAAAGTAAATTAAAGCTTGAGGTATATATAGCATAACAACCAACAGTGACATCTTGAAATCTCTCAGGTAGCTTTGAAAGCAAGAAGCTGAAGAAAGGACATTAAAGTCATACTCATATTAGGCTACAGATTTATTTATGTATTTATTCTCTTCTCTCCCTCCTCTCCCTTTTCTGAGATTATAGACTGCAGTATTCAGTCTTGTTTAGTTTAGTTTTTTTGCTGGTAGGGTTTGGTGTTTTGTGCTCTCCTTTCTACATTTGGGGGACTCTTTCTATCCCTGTATTACTCAAGAAGAGTCAGCAACTGCTGCCATACAGTCAAACTACAATCACACTCTATAAAAC
>NW_006408718.1:4285122-4285652 GCF_000296735.1 Chrysochloris asiatica
GGAAACTGAATAACACCCTGTTGAAAAGTGACTGGGTAGTAGAAGAAATGAAATGTGAACTCACAAAGTTCCCAGAAACAGATGAGTAAGAAAACACAACATACAAAAATCTTTGGGACATGGCAAAAGCGGTGCCAAGAGGAAAATTTATTGCAATGAACGCACACATCCAAAAAGAAGAAAGAACCAAAATTAACACATTAAGACAGCATCCCAACAATTAGAAAAAGACCAACAGAGGGAACCTACAGCCACCAAAATAAAAGAAATAATAAAGATTAGAGCAGAAATAAATGAGATAGAAAACAGAAAAATTATAGAAAGAATCAACAGGACAAGAAGATGGTTCTTTGAAAAGATTAACAAAATTGACATCCATTGGCAAACCTAACAAAAGAAAAAAAGGAGAAAGACACAAATAACATATATCAGAAACCACCTGGGCGATGTCACAATGGAACCAAAGGACATCAAAAGGAAAATAACAGAATACTATGAATAGTTGTACTCCAAAAATTTGAAAACTTAGA
>NW_006408718.1:4286881-4287602 GCF_000296735.1 Chrysochloris asiatica
TGAAAAGGACATTAGGAAAGCAATATCATTTACAATAGCAACCCAAAGATGAAATATCTATGAATAAATAACCAGAGATACAAAGGACTTATACAAAGAAAGCTACAAAACACTACTACAAGAAACCAAAAGAGGCCTACATAAATGGAAGAATGTACCATATTCCTGGATAGGGAGACTTAACATTGTGAAAATGTCAGTACAGCTCAAAGCAATTTACACACATAATGCAATCCCAATCCAGATTCTGGCGAATGCCATCCTGCCTGTGATGCCAGGGAACGGAACAGCTAGAAGCCTTATGCATGAAAAGTTCATTGTTTAGCAAAGTACCAATGAATGTCCCCTTGGTTGGCAAAGCCACAAGGGGTATTTCATGCAGGCACCCTGTGGTTTCTGGCTTTTCCTTGGGATAATAATTTAGTTCTGATTTCCTTATAGACTGCCAAACATTTTGAAAACTTCACAAACAAAAGTAGATAAAGCATATGAGTGGACATACTAAAAAAAAAAACAACAAAAAACAAAAAACTTATGTGCATTAAAAAACTTTATCAAAAGGGTAAAAAGGGAACCCACAGATGGGAAAAAAATCTTTTGGAATGACACATCAGATAAGGGAGTTGTTTCTAAAATATATAGGAAACTACAACACCTCTACAAGAAAAAGACAAATAACTCAATTTAAAAATGGGCACAGGACATGAACAGACACTTCACC
>NW_006408718.1:4288178-4300702 GCF_000296735.1 Chrysochloris asiatica
TGGACTAGAGGGTAGACACATGTTAACATAGGTGGTTATCAGGGTGGGGAGGGAGGGAATACTAGAACATAGAGTAAGGGATAGACACATTGGGTGTTGGGGAGGGCACTACACTATAAGAGTGAAATTATTCAGTCACAAAAAGAGAAATACTGCATAGGCCCATTACTGTAAAAAACAAAGAGAAAGAATCCATCCAAATAGGGGGGGGGGTGGATTTTTTGCTGGTTGATGGGATGTGGGGGGGTGATGGGAGAGAGGGGAAGGTGAAGCATAGCACAGGGAATAGACACAACATAGTTTGGGTGCTGTGGAAGTGGGCAATATACAAGAAGGAGGAGGGAAATGGGAGAACAATTAGGCAGGTTTGCATGGGCTAAGTGGGACAGAGGTAAATAATGATGTATGTACAACCTTGGAACAACAGGGCTCTGGGATACAGGGATTGAGACATGGTTGAAATGGGGAAAAGCGGGGAAATAATGTTAAGATGCTTGGCTGTCTTTGGAATCTTGGTTTCCCTTGCATACCATTATAAAATAGACACTGGAGGGGGAGAGAAAGGAATAGCCAGAAATATTTCCATAGAAAGCTTGTAAGTCCGTCTTCTGCCTATAACTGATTGGAATGCCTAAAATGGGGCTACAATGTGCCCAGTGAAGAGGGTTCCTGCGGAGCCTCTGCATTACATAAGACTATAGGTGGAATCCTGAACCACACTCAGATCTTCAAAGATGGGAAATTTCCACTTGAAAGAGCTAGCAGACCAGCCTGGAGAGGCTAGAAGAACTGAAGATACTTCTTGAAAGAAAGACCTACAGGAAAAATACAAAACAATACAGGCAGACCAACTTATCACTACAAGAACAAGCAAGTTGCTCTGCCAGGAGACATCAAGGCAAGGCGTCAGGTCCCCTCAGAGCAAACCCCCTTCCAAGAGTAAGACTCAGTGGGAATACACGCTCAGATTGGTGACCAGTTCATCAACGATAAGGGGAACGGAGGGAAAAACAGCAATGAAACTGTGAGCTAAGCTCTACAATGTTCAATAGACTGCTGTGAACCCAGGTGGAGACCTGGTTGGCCAGCAGTGTGGCAAGATGTGGGGACTATTGGGACCAGAGTTAGTGACATAGCCACAGAGGACTAGAGTGGAGAGTGAAGTGTCCAGCTGATAAGAAGAGAGGGCATATGCACAAGAACACCCACACTTGCAGATAATACCCACTTGACCTGGCTTCAATGACTGGATGATCAGAGCTCAACTAGAAGAAGAAAGAAGAGGAAAAAAAGATAACCTGATACAATTTGATGAACTTGACCTACACCTATGGAATCAGTAGCTCAAAAGAGGGAACAAATCTTTACAGCAAGGATTATTTTCACCCCCTCCATACACAGAGTAGACAGGGATGGGCAACTTGGACATTGGCTACCCAAAGTGTGTGTGTGTGTGGGGGGGGGAGGGTACAAAGGCAAGAAGTGACGGCTTACAAGCTTTCAAGAGGGAGCCTAGACCCAGAGGGCGTGGACGAAGGTAGAATCTCCATTGACTAGTATCCAATCTGTCTAGGCAGGGCCGATGAAAGGAAATGCGGATAGATTTCTTGCAATACAATAGTTAATAATTGTTATCAGGACTGATTGTAAGGGTTGGAAATGTAAAGGTAGACAGTTCGTAGCAAGGAGGGGAGTGATTAACTTTTCAGCCTAGGGGTGGAGGTCCCTGGGACCATCAAGGGGGAAGTGTGGAAAACGGGACCCTACCCAGAGATGGAAGTAGAGATGGTGACATGAAGAGAGGTGATGTGAAGAGATGGAGCAGCTGGGGACTTTAGACCCAGAAAGGGAGAGGAGTTCTGTGCTGACGACCTGGGGGCAGGCTTGTAGGGTGTACCCTTTGGTTGGTTGATGATGTATGGAAGGGATTGTAACTATGGCAATGAAATGATATAAGATAGGATGAATGTAAAACTAATGTTCTCCCATGTAAACTATCACATAATTCACAATAATCCATTAAAAAATACTACGGATAAAAGTTCTGATCTGACACACATGGAGTCAGAATCAAATTGATAGCAATTACTAGATCTTAATGAATTAATTAGGCTCAGAAACATTCATAGAAGATGAGATTTCTGATTACAGAGTGAAGATTCTTGCACCATCATCACCCTAAGGTGCTGAAAAGAGCAGTAGCATAGTGCACAGAAAATAAACCCCAAACCTTCCTCATTTAGCAAGGGGAAGGGTGCTGGATGAGATTTGATAGGATGAGAGGAGATTCTGGCTTTCCCTGTGTCCCTCTTTTGTTTTAAAGCCAAGAGATAGTCTCCTCTAGTTTGTGCTGGTTAGTGTCTGAGTCTGGTTGCTTGCATCTTGTTGCCATGACAGCTGTTACTGCAAGCCTGCCCTTCTTGTACCTGACTACCCATTGTCCCTCTGACCTTCCATGCAGCTTTGCTTCATGGATCATCCACTGTACAGACAATCCATTTATAGGAGGATAGCCTCTCCATGTTGTTTGTATCATGAACTGCAGACCATGTCCTCTTTTTCCTCACTTTTCATCCATCACATGAGCTTGTGCCAGAAGCATCATCAATTAACTTCCTACAGAGATGTTAACTTGGCAGACACAATGTGATTGATTTATTTTAATCTGACTAATTTTTACCATGAGCATTCTATGTAGAAGGGAAACCCATGTCTGAGAACTGAGGTGAATGTCAAGATTGATTGTTCTTTTATTTTAGAGGAAACACAAGGTGAATAGTAGATGTGGGCAGGTGTGTTGTGGATTAAATTGTGTCATGCAAAATATGTGCTGTAAATCTTAACCACTATGCTTGTGATTATAATTCCATTTGGGGATGAGTTTTCTGTGTTATGTTAATAACACCCTATAAGATTTATGTAGGGTGTGTCTTAAGTCAATCTATTTTGAAACAGAAAAGATATTAAACAAGCAAACTAGCAAGCAGAGGTGCAGTAAACCACATGAAAATCAAAGAAGTTCAAGAGAATTAAGGACCTTCCTTCAGAAATGACAGTGAGAGTAACTTTCACCTAGAGGCAGAACCCTGAATTCAGACTTCTAGAATCCTAAACTTTGAGAAAATGAACTTTTGTTAAAAAAAAAAGAAAATATACTGTATACCTAAGATAGAATTTGGAGATCTGGTGTGGCACTGTGAGTTAATGAGCTGAACTGCAAAGTTAGTTTGAACGGCAAGGTTGGTGATTCAAGCTCACTAGCCACTCCTCAGGGTTGCTATGTGTTGGAACCAACTCGACAGTACTTAACAACAACAAGTTAGAATTTGATACCAATAAGTGGGAGTACTGAATTAACAGATACCTAAAATGTGGAAATGAGTCTAGAATTGGGTAATGGCCAGAGGCTACAATTGTTTTAATCCTTTTGTAATTCAGGGGACATACAGTGGCCACTTGGAGTCCGGCACAATTTCCACATCTGGAGTCAGTGGGAAGTTGCTATCCCACTTTTAGTGCATGATGCTGTCTGGAGGGGTCCTGTATGTGAATCTGATGAAATGGGTCTCATCCCACCAAAAATCCCATTAATTTTATACAAATCCAAACCTCAATAAAAAATAAAAACATTTTCAGCTCATGAATGGCCATCTAAGGCACAACTATTGCTCTTTCCATGTGCAGAACAAAGAAGACTGATTGAAACTAAAGATGCTTGCAATTGATTAGTCTAATGGACTAATGGAACATGGAAATGTCTCCATGACTGTGAGACCAGGAGAAACTGATGTGCCCATCTACCAGTACCAATTGCTCTGAAATGGATCACAATAGAAGGACCTGGATAGAGTGGGAGATAAACTAGAACTAAACTTAAAATTACAAAAAAGATTAGGTTTATTAGTCATAAAGAAACTATAGGAACGTGAGGCTAAGGTCTGGAACTGAGCTTAGCCTTCTGACTTAATTTTCAATCAAGCAGTTGATAGGTGCTATGGGGAGTGGAGGTGAGGGGGTAACAACATTATGAGGTATACTCATCATGTAATTGTCAACCTTTCAAGATCAAATGAGCAACATTTACCTGTGAACACAGTTCAGAGGGATTGAAAAGACGGTGTAATGGAAATAGGAATCTCAGGGAAGAAGTGGGATAATTGTTGTTGCTCGGATGGAATTGCAATCATTGAGATGACATGAAGTGTGTGATTTATTGAATGTAAAACTGACATTATGCTTAATAAACCTTCACTCAATTCACAATGAAAAGTTAAACAGACAAAAATAATCTATTTTTTTTTCATCTAGTTCAAAATGCTTTCTGTTACTAAAAACAAATTTTCGACAAAAATTTTAAAGCAGAAATTAATAACATCTTGAAAGGGTTAAGATGCATAATTGTAGAAGCCTAGATTTCCTAAAAGAATTCTACTGCTGATAGAATTGTAGACATCAAAGGCAGTTTTACATAGAGCTTAGAAGGAAGTGAGGGGATTAGAAGAAAGTCTCTATCATCTTAGAGTATACATATTGTTCCAACAACAGAATGTTTCTAGCAATGTGGAAATTAAGTGTGCTTCTGGTGAGGCCTTAACATGTGATTGCACAGTTGTTGTTATGTGTCGTGTAGTCAGTTCTGACTCATAGCGACCCTGTACAGGGTTTCCGAGGCTGTAAATCTTTACAGGAGCAGAAAATCGCATCTTTCTCCCACCGAACAGCTGGTAGTTTTGAATTGCTGACGGTGAGATTAACAGCCTGATTCGTAACCACTGCACTACCATAGCTCCTTGATTGGACAGTAGAGGAGGTTAACATTTTTATGCAGTGACAAAGCACTTATCTGAATATTTTTCAAATAACTGGTGGAAGGTAGACCTTCTGAACGATGAACTTGGATATCTGGCTGGTGAGATTTCAAAGCATGATCTTAAAGGGACTGTGTGGTTTTATAGTAAAATGTTAGAGGAGAGAGGTTAACTTAAAAAAGAACTGTGTCAAATAAAAACAGAACATAAAGATTTGGAAAATTATGGTGTACAAACTAAGGACACATACGCTAGAATTTTCACCAAGGATGTGGATCTGCTTTCCTTTCCTAAAGAGATTAAGTCTGTGGTTGCTGGATCTAACCATCTATCACAGCAGAAACCCCATCACCATAGATTAAAGGGGACAAAGAAATAAGGAAACAAAGAAAGCTAACTGCCTCTTGACATTTTATTAGCAGGAAACAGGCCAAAAGAGCCCCATATATTTGTCTTCCAAGAAAAGAAAAGGATGATCCCTGGGGCAGTTCAGAAATCAGTAGAACTAGAAGGAACACAGGACTCAGGGCCTGCTCAGTTTCAACAAGTGGGGCCGTGGTCTCCTACATTTCAAAGATTGAATCTTGAGGTTTCTATTAAGGTGTGACAGAGAAATGGTAATTTTACACAAAGCTGAGAGGGCAGGGCTGCCATGCTAAGGGGCAAAGGAAGGGGACCTTCTTAGGCCAAAGGGGTGGGGTCACCACTCAGATGGATTAGAAGACTGGGGTTGCTCAAAGACAAGGAACCAGAGTTGCCATCTTTGGGGCTCTGGAAAGCAGAACTAAAACCCAAGGTCAAAGGATTTCCAACCAGAATTTAGAGAGCATGGTCAACACACAGAGGTTGGAAGACAGACTTTGATCGTCTCAGAGAATATAGGATTATTTTCAAGCTTTGATAGATGATATTTCTGCTGGGATTTGAACTTCCTTGGTGCCCACTATCCCTTATTTTTCTCCAATTCCTCACATTTGTAATGAAAATGTCTAACTCCTACCTATTAACACTGTTGTACTTCAGAAACAGAAACAGTTCACAGATGAAGAGTATTTTCCCCCAGGATGAAATATGCCATCACTCATATTTGATTTAGATGATTCAGAAGATGAGATTTAAGACTTGGAGTTGATTTAAGACTTTTGGGATGACATGATGGAGTGAATGTGTTTTGCGTTTTGGGAAGGGCATGAATTTGAGAGGACTAAATAAGCAGAGTTCTGGTATGGCACTGTGGATTAATGCACTTGTCTGCAAAGTCAGTTTGAACTGCAAAGTTGGTGGTTCAAGCTCACCAGCCACTCCTTGGAAACCCTAGGCAGGATCACTATGGGTAGGAACTGACCTGACAGCATATAACAATAACAAATAACTGGAGGAGTCCTTGTATGGAACTTTACGATAAGCACAGGACTGCAAAGTTGGTTTGAACCAAAAGGTCATCAGTTCAAACTCACCAGCCATTCCTCACAAACCCTATACAGGATTGCTATGATTTGGAAAAAACTCAATGGCACTTAATAACAACAAATAAGTGGGAGAAAGACGAGGCTTTCTGCTCCCATAAAGTTTGCAGTCTTGCTTTAATAACATCATTTTATAGGGTTGTTATAAGTCAGAACAGACTTGACAAGCACACAACAACAACAACAAAGGGTAGAATGTTATGGATGGTACCATGTCTTCCAAGGATATATATTGTAAATCCTAACCTCTATGCCTGATGTTATAACCCTATTTGGGACTGAGTTGTCTGTTATGTTAATGGTTCTGGATTAATATAGGGTGTGCCTCAAATCAATCTATTTTTAGATATAAAAGATATTATAAAAGTAAGAGTGAGAAACAGAGGTAGAGGAAGAGAGATGTCAAGCCACATGAAGATTATCATGAGCAGAAGCTCAAAAGACAAAGGAAACTTTGTCTAGAGCCAAGAGAGAAAGAAGGCATTCCCCCCTGAGAGAACATCACTTTGAGTTCAGACTTCCAGCCTCCTAAACTATGACAAAATAGATTTCTGTTTGCTAAAGTCATTCTCTTTGGCTTTTTCTTTTATAGCAGCACTAAACTAATATGACAATAGATTTATTTGATAGATTGTTTTAATCAAAAGACTGAAGGGACTGCTGCCTCATTACAGCATTCTTACTTTAAAATGTCAGCCTCCAGTCCTCTAGATCATCATTTTTTTCTTTGTGCTATCTTGGTTACTGTCGTTGTTTTTGATCTATGTTATAAACCTGCTGTTATCAAACTCTTGCCTTTATCTTTCTCATTTACAGGTCACGGCATCATGTTAGTTCTGCCTTTGAAATGTTCTCATTTTCAAACGTTTTGCTGCCTCCTTACACAATCTTATTTCAGACTACAATTTTTGATTTTTGCTGATCACTGTCATGGACCCCTAATAGGCCCTCTGGTCTTAGCTTCTCCAGTCAACTTACAATAGAATCTTAGGGCAAACTTGATCATATGATTTTCCTACGTAAAAGCTCCATGTACCCCTACTACTTAAAGAAGGAAGTGTCAACATTCATTTCCTAAAAAAACTCTCCATTATATGGACCCTACCTAGTACTCCAATCTTAGGCATGTTCATACCCTTCCTTGACACTATGCAAAATTCTTGCTTTTTGTTGCTATACTGCTCAATGTAATTATATCATTGTATAAGCTCCATTTGTCAGAATGAATCATTCCTTTTGTCTCATGGCTAACTCCTACTTATTCTTCAAAAGTCAGTTCAAGTATTACATATTCAGATCAGTCTTCCATTAGCCCTCAATTGAACTGAATGGCACCCTTATACTTTCTACTGTAACTCTATTATAGCAAATGCCCCACTGAATGACATTTATTTGTTCTTATGTTTCTGCTAGTAGCTTTGAACTCCTCATGAAGAGGAAGCATCGTTTTTATGACTGCATTGCTAGTAATTGAAAGTTTTTTAAAAAATAATATACAAGGATTGGAGTGTTGGTGTGATATTGTAGGATAAGCACTGGACTGCAAGGTCAGTTTGAACCTCAAGGTTGGTAGTTCACACTCACCAGCTGTGCATTGGAAACTCTAATCAAGATCGCTGTGAGTTGGCACAGATTCGACAGCACTCAACAACAGTAACAAAAATGTAAGGACTGAGTCCCAAATCTCAGTACAGGTGAAGATTTTCTGAAAATTCTTTGGATGCAAAGAACATACACATTTTTCTCCCATGACATTTTCTATCTCTAATTTGTTGCATATGCTTCCTCTTTTTGATGTGACTTTGACACATTGTCCCCTAAAAAAACACTATATTCACTAACTCTCAGCTCAGACATCTTTCCTCCATAAAGCTTTTCCTTATTCTCCAAGAATTATTCCTTCCTCTGAGTTCTCAGTTTGCACCTACATATTTATTTATTTAATTCTTTCTTTCATTGTGGTTTTTGGTGATATAGATATTTTCCCTAAATAATCCATTGGGGGGGGGGAAGAAATGAAAAGAAATGCTCATACTCTGTACTTTACATTAATTGTGCAGAGTACAATTAACTGTATTTCCATAGCATTTAAAAAATTCTAACTCTGGCACAGCTTTTGTCTCATTGTATAATAGTTAATTGTTACCTATAATATTTTAAGTTCCTTGAAGAAGGGATTGTGATTTCTTCATTCTACTTTCCCCTTTTTTCTTTCTTTCTTTTTTTTTAATGTTTTATTGTGAATTATGTGATAGTTTACATGGAAGAACATTAGTTTTACATTCACCCTATCGTATATCATTTCATTGTCATGATTACAATCCCCTCCATGCATCATCACCCAACCAAAGGGTATACACTACAAGCCTGCCCTCCGGTCGTCAGCACACAGTCCCTCTCCCTCTCTGGGTCTAAAGTCCCCAGCTGCTCTATCGCTCCATGTCATTGTCTCTGTCTCTATCTCAGGCATCACTGCTTCTCTGGGTAGGGTCCCGCTCTCTGCTCTTCTCCATTGATGGTCCCAGGGACCTCTGCTCCTAGACTGTAAAGTTAATCACTCCCCTCCTTGCTACAAAACATCTACCTTTACATTTCCAACCCTTACAATCAGTCCTGATAACAATTATTCACTATTGTATCACAAGGGACCTATCCGCATTTCATTTCATCAGCCCCGCCTAGACAGATTGGATACTACTCAGTGGAGATTCTACCTTCCTCCACACCCTCTGAATTGTAAGCCAGTCACTTCTTGAAAGCTTGTAAGCCAGTCACGTCTTGCCTTTGTGGCCCCCCAGTTTGGGTAGCCAATGTCAAAGTTGCCCATCCCTGTCCTCTCCATGTGTGGAGGATGTGGTAATGATCCTTTCTGTAAAGATTTGTTCCCTCTTTTGAGCTACTGCATCCCTAGGTGTAGGTCAAGTTCATCAAATTGTATCAGATTATTTTTTTTCCCTCTTCTTTCTTCTTCTAGTTGAGCTCTGATCATCCAGGCATTGAAGCCAGGTCAAGTGGGTATTATCTGCAAGTGTGGGAGTTCTTGGGCATACACCCTCTCTTCTTACCAGCTGAATGCTTCACTCTTCACTCTAGTTCTCTGTGGCTATGTCACTGACTCTGGTCCCAAGAGTCCCCAGGTCTTGCCACACTGCTGGCCAACCATATCTCCACCAGGGTTCACAGGTTACTTTCCCCTCTCTTGCTTTTCAAGAAAAATGGCACATAGGTGTTCAACAATTATATATATTAAATTGACTTGAGCTGTACTTAACTGTAAGCCTTTTGAAAATAGTAATTTTATCTTACTTCTTTATTACTTTTCCAAAGTAACAACATTGGAAAACCTAAACAAAATAACATGAGTCAAACATGGTGAAACAATTGTTGTTGCCAGGTGCCATTGTGTTTGGACAGGCTGATAGCGACCCTATGCATGACAAAATGAAATATTGACTCGTCCTACACCAAACTCACAATTATTGTTACATTTGAGCCCATTGCTACTACCACTATGCCAATCAATCTTGTTGGGGATCTTTCTCTTTTACTCTTACCCTTCACTTTACCAAACTTGATATCATTCTTCAGGGACTGGTCCTTCCTGATAATATGTCTGAATTCTGAAAGACAAAGTCTGGCCATCCTGGCTTCCAACGAGCATTCTGGTTGTACTTCTTCCAACACAGATCTGTTTGCTCTTTGGGAGTTCATGGTACTGTTAATATTCTCCTCCAACACTATAACTCAAATGCATCAATTATTCTACAGTCTTCTTATTCACTGACCAACTTTCACATGCATATGAGTTTATTAAAAATACTTTGGCTTGGGATAGGTGACATCTTTGCTATTGAACACTTTAAAGAGGTCTTGTGTAGCAGATTTGTCTTATGCAATGTCATTTGATTTCTTAACTGCTGCTTCCATGTGTGCTGATGGTTGGTCTGAGCAAGGTGAAGTCTTTGACAACTTCAATCTTTTATCCATTTATATGAATGTTGTTTATGGGTCCAGTGATGAAGATTTTTGTTTTCTATACATTGAGATGCAACCTATACAGAAGGCAATGGTCCTTGATCTTCATCAGTAAGTATTTTAATTTCTCTTTGCTTTCAGCAAGCAAGGTTGTATCATTTGCATATTGCAGGTGGTTAACAAGTCTTACTCGAATTCAGATGCCACATATTTCTTCATATAATCCAGCTTCTCTGCTTATTTGCTCAGCATACAGATTGAACATGTATGGTGAAAGAATACAACCCTGGCACAAACTTCCTAATTTAAAAACATGTGGTGCTCCATTGTCCTGTTCAAACAATTGCCTTTTGGTCTATGTACAGGTACTTCATGAGCACAAGTGTTCCAGGAATACTCAAATTTATGCAATGTTGTCCATAGTTTGTCATGATCTGGAATATCGAATGCACTTGCACAGTCAATAAAGCACAGGTAAAGTCTGGTATTTTCTGCGTTCAGCCAAGATCCATCTAATGTCAGTAATTACATCCCTGGTTCCATGTTCACTTCTGAATCCAGCTTGAAACTCTACAGTCATGTTTGTATTATCTTTAGCAAAATTTCACTTGCACGTTATATTCATGATATTGTCCGATGATTTCCACATTCAGTTGGGTCACTTCTCTTTGGAACGGATCTCTTTGGATCTCTTCCAGTGTGCTGGCTAGATATAAGTGAATGAGTACCTCCAATGCTGCATCAGTTTGTTGATTACTGAAAGATTTCAATTTGTATTCCATCAATTCACAATGCCTTGGTCTTTGCCAATGTCTTCCATACACCTTACATTTCTTCTTTCAGTATCACTGCCTCTTGATCATATACTACCTCTTGAAATGTTGAATATTTCTTTTTGGTACAGTGATTATGACTATTCCTTCCATCTTCTTTAGATGCTTTTGGCCTCATTCAATATTTTGCTCAAAGAATCCTTCAATATTACAAGTCAAGGCTTGAATTTTTTCTTCAGTTCCCTCAGCTTGAGAAATGCTGAGCATGCTCTTTCTTTTTATTTTATAACTCTAGGTCTTTGAAAAAAATTTTAACTTCTTGTTTGCTCCAGCTGCTCTTTGAAATTTTATATTTAGCTCTTTTACCTGGTCATTTCCACCATTTGCTTTAATATCTCTATGCTAGAAAGCAAGTTTACAGAGTCTCTTTTAATATCCATTTTTGTCTTATCCATTATATTTTTCCTTTTAATGACCTTATTATACTTTCTTCCTATATTATGTTGTTGATGTCATCCTATAACTCTTCTAGTATTCAGTATTTAGTGTATAATGCACCAAATCTGTTCTTCAGATGATCTCTAAATTCAGGCAGGTTATGGTCAAACTCATATTTTGGGTCTTGTGGACTTATTTTAATGTTCTTCAGCCTGAACTTTCATATGAGCAATTGAAGGTCTGTTCCACAGTCCTGGCCTTGTTTTGCCTGATGATATGAAGCTTTTTCACTGTCTCATTTCACAGATGTAGTCAATTTGATAACTGTTTAGTCCATGAAGTGATGTCTATGTGTACAATCATCTTTTATGTTGTTTAAAAGACATATTTGCAATGAAGAAGTCATTGGTATTGGAATATACTATCATTCAATCCCCAGCATCATTTCTATTACTAAAGGCATATTTTCCAATAAATGATCTTTCCTCTTTGTTTCCCAACTTTGCTTTTCCATCACCAGTAATTATCAACAAATCTTGATTACATGTTTGATCAATTTCAGACTGAAGAAGTTGGTAAAATTCTTCAATTTCATCATCATCTTCTTTATTGGTTGGTGTGAAATTTGAATAATAGTAGTATTAATTGGTCTTCCTTTTTTGTTGTTAGGTGTCATCAAGTCAGTACTGACTCATAGCTACCCTATGCACAGCAGAACAAAACACTGCCCAATTCTGGGCCAGCCTCACTACTGTTGCCATACTTTAGCTTATTGATGCTGCCATTTTGCCAATCTATCTCTCAGGGGGGTCTTCCTCTTTTTCTCTGACCCTCCACCTTACCAAACATATATCCTTCCCCAGTAACTGGTCCCTCTGACATATATGTCTGAAGTATGAGAGATGAAGTTTGGCCATCCTGGCCTCCAAGGAACACTTTGGCTGCACTTCTTCCAACAGAGATCTGTTGGTTCTTTTGGCAGCCCATGGCACTTTCAATATTCTCCTCCAACACCATAGCTCAAAAGCATCAATTATTCTATGGTTTTCCTTATTCACTGTCCA
>NW_006408718.1:4301197-4302340 GCF_000296735.1 Chrysochloris asiatica
ATATGTTCTTTTTGATGACAAAACTGATGCCTTTCCTCTTCAATTTGTCATTCCCAGAATAGTAAACCACGTGATTGTCTGATTCAAAATGGCAAATTCCAGTCCAATTCAACTCACTAATGCCTAGGATAGCAATGTCTATGCATTTCATTTTTGAAAATTTTCAATTTTTCATGATTCATATTTTGTACATTTCATATTCTGTTTATTAATGGATGTTGACCACTTATTCTCTTCATTTTGATTTGTGCCCCACCAGCAAAGACTGGCCCAAAGGTTTTACTCCATTTATGTCATTTGGTCAATTCACTTTGAAGGGACAACTCTTCCCCATTCATATTTTGAGTACCTTTCAACCTGAGGGACTCATTTTCCTGCACTATATTTGATAGTATTCTAGTGCTCGTCTTCATGCTCAAATATTCAATATTCTTGTGCTGACAATGTTCCATGGCTAGTCTTAAAATTTTCAGGGACTAAGTATTTGGAAATAGTCTGTCTCTCCCTCTTTCTAGTCTGTCTTCATTTGTAGCTCAGCTGAAACTTGTCCACTATGGGTGACCCTGGTGATATTGAAAATACTTGTGGTATAGCTTCCAGAATTGCAACATTATGCAAGTCACTACAGTAGGACAAACTGATAGATGAGTGGTGATACAAGACAATACCATCCATTTTTGAAATGAAAGCAAAACCTGTGGATCCTTTCCCCATATGTATGCAATCTCTATGCCAATGAAATAATCAGAAGGACTGGATTATATGAAGAAAAATGTGGCATCAGGATTGAAGACTCTATCACAACCTGTTATAAGCAGATGACACAGCCTTGCTTTCTGGAAGAGAAGAGCACATGAAATATTTACTGATGAAGATCAAAGACTAAAAATTTCTGTACGGATTGCATTGTAATGTAAAGGAAATTAAAATCCTCTTAATTGGCCCAATAAATAACATCATGATAAATGGAAGTAAGATTGAAATTGTGAAAGGCTTCATTTTGCTTGGATGCACAATCAATATTCATGGAAGTTGTTGTTGTTAGGTGCCATTGAGTTGGTACAACTCATAGTGACCCTATGCACAGCAGAACAAAATACTTCCCGATCCTGGGCCAACCTAGCAATGCTGCCACTTGGCCAA
>NW_006408718.1:4304695-4311186 GCF_000296735.1 Chrysochloris asiatica
GGTTCCGACTCGATGGCACCTGACAACAACAACACATGTGACTCACATGTATATTTAGATAGTGCTCTCTCAGAGTATGGTTTTGAAAAGAGTCAGATATTTATTGTGGCTAAGTGCTGTTGAGTAGGTTCCCAATAATAATGATCCTGTAAGCACATATGGAGCTCTGGTAGCATAGTGGTTATGAATAGGCTGCAAAGTTTAAGGTCAGCAGTTTGAAACTACCAGCCGCTCTGCAGGAGAAAGCTGAGGCTTTCTGCTCCTGTAAAGATTTACAACCTTGGGAACCCTGTACAGAGTTGCTATGAGTGGGCACCAACTTGATGGCACTTAACAACAACAACAACAACAACAAAACAAGCACATATAATATGCAGGGACTTGTGCAGGTTGTAGGTGATTAAAAGATAAATGAAATGTAAATGGCTTTGAAAAAATTAAATTAGATGATGCTCAAAGTCTAGAGAAAGAAACAAACATATAAATGAGCATTGTGTAGTCCTGATGTGGTACTGTGGGCTAATGCGCCAGACTGCAAAGTCGTTTGAATTGCAAGCTTGGTGGTTCAAGCTCAGCAGCTGCTCCTTGGAAACCCTATGCAGGGTTGCTATGGGTCGGAACCGACTCGATGGCATTTCATAACAACAATAGTGAGCATTGCCTCAGAAGGCGATATTCGCTGGTAAAATGAGTAGAAGTTTGGACTGAATTAGAATTCTAACTCTTCTATCAGCTCTTTGTACAGGTGGAATTTTTGTTCATTTCGTTCTTTCTGAGTCTCTTTATTTTTATAGTGGTAATCACTATATCTTCCTGACAAAGACAAACTATGAAGAAAGGCCTGGAAATCTACTTCCAAAAATCAGCCAATGAAAATCCCATGGATCACAATGGTTCTGACCTAAATTTGATCATGAGGATGTAGCAGGATTATACAGTGTTTCTTACTGTTGAATAAGGTGGTGCCACAAATAGGGACTGACTCGGTCGTGACTAAGAACAACTACTGCTGCTACTACGGATAGTTCATAGGAGGTGTCAGTAAATGAGAGTAAATGCCATTTGATGACATGAGAATACACTACTGTGCTACGGGAAAAGAGACAAAGAAGATCGAGAAAACTTACAAAAAATGACATTTGACTTGAGTTTTGAAAGATCACTAAAAGGTTTGCCAATTGGACATGGATTAACAAATGGGCATTCTAGAGTCAATAGTAACAATAAGATCAAATTATACAAACTCTTCACTATCTGCCAGACACTGTTATAAGCATTGTATCTGCAATAGCTCATAAGGACCTGGAGCTAGGCTTCAAGAGGTAGGGCCACAGGAGTAGATGGTAAGAATTGCATTGTGTAGTCATTATTAAGCACCTCAGAAATGCTGTGCAGTATGCACTTTAATTATATTCCTGTTTTTATATAATTGATGTGAAGACTGGGCAACAGAGAAAGGCTAAGTAACTTCTCCAATGTCACACAGTTTACAGAGTCTATGTGCTTAAGAACTTGACTCCGTTGTCATAAAGAGAACCCACCAAGTGCTGGGTCTTGGGAAAACCTGGGAAGCTATCTTCCATGACTGAATTGTAGCATATATATGGCTTAGAGAGTGAGAGGGCATTTTTTTAGATATGAGATGGAGAAGGTCAGTAAGAGTTGAACAGTAAGAGACTTGGTGATAATTGAAAGGTTAGATATTTAAGTCCATTCAATGATGCCTTAGGAAAAGGCCTGGTGATAGACTTCTGAAAAACCAATCATTGAAAATCCTATGGAACATAGTTTTAACTTTGACACACCATGAGTCGGAATTAACTCGAAGATAGCTGTTTTTTTTTTTTTTTTTTTACTGTCTTTTAAAGAAAAACTGAACTTTATAGAAGTGGGAGCCATGGCAGATTTCAAGCTGGGGAATAACATGTTCAAAGTTGTATTCTGTTGGCAGGGTAGAGAGTGGACAAGGACAGATAGAGGCAGGAAACAAGAAAATTACTGAAGAGAGTACTGTACTAGTCTGAGCTAGACATTAGTGAGCTGGCACTAGGATCCTAAGAGGTCCAAAGGACTCGATGGTAAAAAATTACACTGGTCATTATAACACTATTTTTATCTTCCACCACATGTCCATGTTCCTTTCAGCTAGCATATGCTTCCTACTAGGTCCAGATTGAGTTTCACTTTCTTTCTTTCTCCCTCTCAAGTTGTCTTAACACTGTTATTTATATTCTGAAGATTATGCCACATGATAATTATTGTGCTTCAGGTTACAGCTCCATGTAAAATACAGTGTGATTTTTGTTCATCTGTATTTCTATCCTGATGCTTAATGGTATATTTTTACTGGCAGCAATAATCATCTAATTGCTATGTAGTTATTGAAATCAGATACAATCCTCTGTTAAAGATTACCCTAATTATAAGGCAAGGTTATTAAATCTTCTTTGTCTACTTTTAGGTCTGTAGAATTTTCAGAAAAGCAAAATGTTGAGTTGGCATTGAAATCTCAATCCTACCTCCATTCAGTACCCATGCCGTTTGAATGTGGCAGGAACCTTTGTAAACAAATGGGCGGCTATGGTCACTTACTCTCATTACTTTGATGAAATGTGGTGGGCAGCACGAGAACCTGTAATAATGTCCCGTGGCATGCTGGGAAAGTCATTGTTGTCTGAAATAAGGACTGTTTGATAGGACATAAGACACTTGTACTTCTGTTTCTAGTTAGGTTTTATGATAGCAATGTTTTTCCTCCTTCATTCAGTAATCCAATGGTTTTGCTCAAATGTACTCTCCATGAGTTTCTTGTAGTTTTATATCTTAAAATAACTTTAATTAGGTTTTTTGGTAATGTATTTGACACTAGAAATGATGGAAGCAGTTTAGTCTTTCACGTATTAAGTGGAAATTCCATTGTGACTTTTCATTAGTAGAAACTTTGACTGTTTAGAAGAAGAAAAAAATTTGAAAATAAGCAAAGAATTAAAATATGGTTTCTGTGAATAAAATCCTAGCTGCTGTCCAATTGGTTCAGATTCATGGTAATTTCATATGTGCCAAAATAGGTAAGATTGTATTCCATAGGGATTTCAATGGTTGGTTTTGTTTTATTTTAAAGTACATCTACAGACTTATTCTGAATTCCCTCTGGTTGGACTTAAACCTTCAACTGATTATTGATCAACTAAGTATCTTAACCATTTTCATCACTTTCTGTAGATAAGCTAGGTACATTCTAAATTCATGTTAAATTGTACTCTTCACCCATGCCCATTCACTCACATGGCATTATCATGTAGAAGGCATGCATTGTAAAGTTGCTGATCACACACAACTGGAAGGAAAAGTTAATAGGTGCCATATTTGATTAAACATTCCAAAAGAGCTTGACAAACTCAGGTAACAGGCTCAAATCATAAGTTATTTTAAGATATGTTTGCTTAGTTCCATATAATCAGCCATGCAATACAAATTTGAACAGAAGACTCTTGAATTTCATATAAGAGGGTTGTTGTTGTCTTTGTTAGATATCATTGAGCCAGATCTGACTCATAGCAACTCTATGTGCAAGCACAATATAATTAAAAATTGCCCTGGCCTACACCATTCTCACAATTTTTGTTACTCTTGAGCCCATTGTTGCTGCCACTGTGCCAATCCACTCATTGGGGGTATTCTTCTTTTTCACTGACCCTCCAATTTTCCATGTTTGATATCCTTCTTCAGGAACTGATCCCTCCTGATGACATGCCTGAAGTATGAGAGACAAAGTACTGCCATCCTGACTTCTCAGAAGCATTCTGTTTGTACTTCTTTCAACACAGATATGTTGGTACTTCTTTCAGTCTATGTTACTTTTACTATACTTCTATAGCACCATAACTCAAATGCATCAATTTTCACACATATATGATCTATAAAGATACCAAGTCTTAGGTCAAGCATACCTTAGCCCTGAAACTGACATCTTCACTCTTAAATACTTTAAAGAAATCTTGTGCAACAGAATTACCTAATGCAATACACTATTTGATTTCTTGACTGCTGATTTCATTTCATGAGTGTTGATAGTGGATCCAAGCAAAATGAAGTCTTTAACATCTTCAATCTTTTCTCTATTTATCATGGTGTTATTTACTAGTCCAGTTGTAAGGATTTTTGTTGTCTTTGTATTGAGGTGTAAACCATACTGAAGGCTGTGATCTTTGATCTTCATCAGTATTTTATGTCCTCTCTACTTTCAGCAAGCAAGGTCATGTTATCTGCATATCACAGGTTGTTGAATTTTCTTCCAATACTGATGCAATGTTCTTCTTAATATAATCCAGCTTCTCTGATTATTGACTCAGATACAGAGTGAATAAGTATGGTGAAAGGAAACATCCCTTGCACACTCTTTTCCTGATTTTAAACCATGCCTGCCAGCACACAGCCTTTCTCTTTCTATGAGTCTAGAGTCCTCTGCCTCCATCACCGGTGTGGCTACTTCTTTGGTTGGGATCCTACATTCCACTTATGCTCTTCCCTCTTGCTGGTCCTAGGGCCCTCTGTTCCTGGAATGTAAGATTAACTAATGCCCCCTTTTGTTACACATCTTCTACCTTTACGGTTGTGACTATTGCAATTAGTCATGCTAACAATTCCTCAGTTTAATTTGAAAGAATCCTATCCCCATCTCCTTTCACCTGACCCATTTAGACAAGATGGAAACTATTCAGTGAGGGCTTGCTGTGAAACTAAACTCCCTCATGAAAACTTGTGAGCCAGCCACTTCGTGCCTTTAAAGGCCCTTCCCCCCCATTATAGGTAGCCAATAACTGAGTTGCCTATCCCTATCAACCTTGTGTATTGAAGGCATAGGCTTCATCCTTGATTTGAAGACTCCTCCCTCTTAGGTGGTATTTTATGCTACTTCATCTATAAGACAAGATGGAGTTCATCAAATTGTAGCAATTTACACTTGCTTCCTGTATCAAATTTCTTTATCTTCCTCTAGTTGCGTTTTGGTCATTAAGCCATCTAGACTAGATCAAATAGGTACTATCTGCAAGTATGTGCATTCTTGCATGCCTACCCCTACTTCTACACCTGGACAGTTTACTCTTAGCTCTAGCCCCAAGTGGCCAGGTCAGTGTCCATAGGCTCAGTGGTTCCCAAGTCACCCCAAGCTTCAGACCAACCTGCCCTTCCTCTTCTCTTGCTCATATTAAGGTCAACAGGAGCCTAAGGAACATGGTCAAGCTCAGCCCCTGTCTTCATTACTGCCTTTCCCCCACTTCCACTCATAGGTTGGCCACGTGGCCACCAATGAGCTTACAAGCCTGCTTGTGTGTTCCCTTTGAGTTTCAGTTTTGGAAGGGAGTTTGTCCTTTGGTGACTTGATGGCTTGCCTCTATGGCTCTCAGGTGAACAACTTGTTTGTTCTTATAATAGCCAGTCTGGTTTTCTTCTTCTTTTTTCTCCTTTACTTGCTAGTCTTTCTTTCAGGAAGTATCTTCTATTCCTCTAGCTACTCCTGTTTGATCTGTATGCCCTTTCAAGTGGGACTGTCTCACCTGAGAAGGTTCTGAATGGGGTTCAGGATTCCATTCAAAGCCCCATACACTACAAAGGCTCCACAAGAAGCCTACTTCACTGGGCAATTTCTAGAATCTCTTTTAGGTATTCCAATTCATTATAAGCTGAAGATGGGCTAACAAGCTTTCTGTAATACTATTTCCTGATATTCCTTTCTATCTAACTCAAGTATCTCTTTTACATTAGTAGGCAGGGAAAACTGATATCCATAATACAATAGATCACCTTATTATTTAGCCTCTTTTACTCATTCAGATTATGCTTTGATCCCTGTATCACAGAGCCCTGTTTCAAGATTTAACATTCATTCATCTTTAACTCTATCTCATTTAGCCCATGCAAAGTTTCCTATGCGTTCCCTATCTTACTTGTTCTTCCATCCCCCTACCCTTTCTTCACTCAAGCTGTGATATTATTATCCCCAACATGTGCCTTACTGTCCACCCGCCCCCCCATGGTAACTCTCAAAAAAATAAGATTTTATTATGGAAATATTTTCTTAAGTTTTTACAGTAATGGATTTATGCAAGTCTAGTATGGACATCTTTTACAATAATGATCTTATGCAATATTTGTCATTTTGTGAATAGTCAAATATCTTAACATTATTTCCTCTCCTTTACCCTTCAGCAAGTGTCTAGATCCTTATGTCACATATCCATATTATTCCAAGGCTGTGCAAATGGCACAGTCCATCTCTGTTCTATTCAGCCCATGCATACCTCCCAGGGTCTTTCCCCCAAGTTCCCTGATCTTCTCCCTCCTTCTCTCCCTTGTGTATTCTCCCCCACCCCCCTTTATTTACTGCCGTCTAGGAAGAAAGAGTGACAAACTACTTCCGAATCGCTAGTCACTGAAAACTCTATGCATAGCAGAGAAACATTGTCAGATATAGGACTGGAAGGTGGGAG
>NW_006408718.1:4314831-4321652 GCF_000296735.1 Chrysochloris asiatica
CCATAGCGACCCTGTACAGGGTTTCCGAGGGTGTAAATCTTTATGGGAGTAGAAAGCCTCATCTTTCTCCCGCGGAGCAGCTGGTAGTTTCAAACCGCTGACCTTAAGGTTCGCAGCCCGATTTGTAACCACTACGCTACCAGTAATGGACTTATGCAATATCTATCCTTTTGTGCCTGATTAATTTCACTTATCATTATGCCTCAAGGCATGTCCAATTTATGTGATGTTTTGCAGCTTCATCAATTTTCTTCAAGGTAGCAAAGTATACCATTATGAGTACATACCAGACTTTTATTTATCCATTCTTCCATTGGTGGGCATTTGGGTAGTCTCCAGTTTTTTGCTATTGTGAAAAGTGCTGCAACGAACATTGGTGTGAATATATCTACTTGCATTGTAGCTTGTATTTCTTATGGTACATACCAAGAAGAGGAATTGCTGTATCATAAGATATTTCTATTTCCAGCTTTCTGAGGAAGTGCCATACCATTTTACAGAGTGATTGAACCAATTTGCAGTATCATCAGCAATGTAGGAAGGCCCTAGTCTCTTCACACCCTTGCCAACATTTGTTGTCCCTGCTTTATTGAACCTTGATGTCACTGCTGGTGTGAGATGATATCTTATTGTTGTTTTCATTTGCATTTCTCTAATAGCTAATGATTTTGAACATTTCTTCGAAGTTTGTTTGCTGCCACAATATCTTCCTTAGTGAAGTGTCTCTTCATGTCATATGCTCATTTTTTTTATTGATTTATGTGTCTTTTTTTTTTTTTTTTGTAGATGTGTTGTAGTTTCCTATAATTTTAGCGATTAGTCCTTTGTCTGATGTGTTGTTGGAAAATCTTTTGTACCAGTCTGTGGGCTCCATTTTACTCTTTTGGTGAATTCTTTTGATGCACATAACGTTCTAATTTTTAGTATGTACCAGCCATCTAATTTGTTCTCTCTTATTTGTGTGCTTTCTTCCATGTTTAATAGTCTATGTGTGCCATATACTAGAGCCCTTAAATTTGTTCATATTTTTTTATTGATAACCTTTATAGTTATGGGATTTACATTTCGATCTTTAATTCACATTGAGCTAGTTTTCCTATAGGGTGTGAGGTCTTGTTTCATTCTTTTGCAAATTGATTTTCAGCTTTGTCAGCACCATTAATTGAAAAGTCTATCTCTTCCCCTTCCAATGTATTTTAGCTTTCTGTCAAAGATCAGTTAACTGTATTTGGATGGATTTACTTTGTGGTTCTCAATTTTCTTCTATTAATCTGTGTTTCTTCACTACTAAGCTGTTTTGACCACTGTTGTCCTGTAGCAAGTTTTGATGTCTGAAAGACTGAGGTCTCCCACTTTGCTCTTTTCCTTAAATAGAGTTTTGCTTATCGAGGTCTCTTTCCCTTCCAAATAAAGTTCATGATCATTTTTCCATCTCTTCAAAGAATTTTTTAGGATCTGGATTAAGATTGTTATGTCTGTAGATTGCTTTGCATAGTATTGATATTTTCACAATGTTAATTCTACCTAATCAAGAGTATGGTACATTCTTCCATTTTTGTAAATTTCTTTTGGTTTCTTGTAGTAGTGTTTTATAATTTTCCTTATATAGGTCTTTTGTTTCTCTGGTTAGATTTATTCCTAAATACTTCATCCTTTAAGTTGTCTATTGTAAATGGTATTGTTTTCCTTATTTCCTCTTTAGTGCTTTCTTCATTGCTGTTGTTGTTGTTGTTAAGTGCCGTCGAGTCGGTTCCGACCCATAGCGACCCTGTACAGGGTTTCCGAGGGTGTAAATCTTTACGGGAGTAGAAAGCCTCATCTTTCTCCCACGGAGCGACTGGTAGTTTCGAACCGCCGACCTTAAGGTTCACAGCCCGATTCGTAACCACTACGCTACGTATATAGAAATTCAATTGATTATTTTATATTGATCTTGTGCCCTGCCACTTTGCTGAATTTTCCAATGATATCCAGTAGATTTTTTTGCTGAATCTCTGGGATTTTCTATATATAGGATGAAATTGTCTACAAATAGAGAGAGTTTTATTTATTTATTGTCAATTTGGATACCTTTAATCTCCTTTCTTATCTTATACATCTGGCAAAGTCATCCAACAGAATGTTAAATAGGAGTGGCAACAAGTGGCATCCTTGTCTGGTTCCTGTTCACAGGGGAAATATTTTTAGTTTCTTCCTATTGAAAGTGATGTTGATTGTTGGTTTTGTATCTATGCTGTTAATTATGTTAAGCAATTTTCCTGCAATTCCTGCTTTGTTAGTGTCTTTATCAGGAATGGGTGCTGGATTTTATCAAATGCCTTTTACACATCAATCAATATGTTGTTGTTGTTAGGTGCCATTGAGTCAGAACCGATCAATATAACCACGTGTTTTTTGTGTATTTTAAAAATTATTATTTATGTGGTGAATTACATTGATTGTTTTTCTGATATTGAACCATTCTTGCATCCCTGGTATGAATACCACTTGTTCATGATGTAAAATTTTTGATATGTTGTTGAATCTATTGACTAAGATTTTGTTAAGAATTTTTGTATCTATGTTCATGAGGGATATTGAGCTATACTTTTCTTTTTAGTGATTTCCTTCCCTGGTTTTGATATGAGGTTTATGCTTGTTTTGTAAAATGTATTAGGAAGTTTTCCACTCTTTTTTATATTCTAAAATAGTTTGAGTAGAATAGGTGTCAGCTCTTTGAATGTTTAGTAAAATTCACCAGGGAAGCCATCTCGGTCTAAACATTTTTTTTGGTTGGGAATTTTTTTGATGACCTGATCTATTTCTTCCTTTGTTATAGGTCTGTTCAAGTTTTCTACTTCCTGTGTGTGAGTTTAGGCAGGTCATGTTTTTCTAAAATTACATCAATTTCTTCCAGATATTCAAATTTGTTGGAGTGCAGTTCTTCATAGTATTCTGTTATTATCTTTTTTATTTCCATTGGTTCGATTGTAACATCTCCCATGTGACTTCTTAAGCATGTTATTTGTGTCTTCTTTCTCTTTTCTTTTGTTAAGTTTGCCAAAGATTTGTAAATTTTATTAGTCTTTTCACAGAAGCAATTTCTTGTCTTCCTGATTTTCTCTATAGTTTTCTGTTTTCTATCTCATTTATTTCTGCTCTTATCTTTATTATTATTTTTTGTCTGGTACCTGTGGCTTTATTCGGCTGCTCTTTTTCTAATTGCCGGAGATGTTGTGTTAATTTGTTGATTTTGGTTCTTTCTTCTTTTTGTATATGTTCTTTTATTACAGTAAATTGTCCTCTCAGCACTGTTTTTGCTGTGTCCCAAAATATTTGATATGTTGTATTGTCATTCCCAGTCATTTTAATAATTTTTTTTATTTTCGCTTTTTATTTGTTCTGCTACCCAGTAGCTTTTAAGCAGGGTGTTATTCAGTTTCCATGTGTATGATTTTGTTTCCTTGATCTTCCAATTGTTGGTTTCTAATTTTATTATCTTAGGAGATACTTTGCATTTTTTCGATGTTTTTAAATTTATGGAGATTTGCTTTGTGATCTAATACATGGTCTATTCTGGAGAATGATCATGTGCACTGGAAAAAAAAAAAAATCAAATGTGTACTGTGGTTCTGTTGGGCCGAATGCTCTGTACAGATCTATGAGGCCAAGTTGGTGATTGTGTTGTTCAGGTCCTTTATGTCTCTGTTGAATGTCTTTCTGGTTGTTCTGTTCTTTTTCACAAGTGGTGTATTAAAATCTCCCACAATTATTGTTGAGGTGTCTATCTCATTCTTCAATAGTATTAGGGTTTGCTTTATGTAACTTGGGGCTATTTCATTAAAAGCATAGATATTTATTATGGTCAAGTTCTCTTCTCTTGTTAAATTGACCCATTAATCATGAAAGAATGACCTTCTTTGTCTTTTATGCTGGTCTTCATTTTAAAGTTTTTTGTTTTTTTTTTAAGATTAATATTGCCACTCCTGCTTGTTTTTGATTGTCAGTAATTAGCTTCGCATATTTTTCTCCATTCTTTCATTTTCAATCCATTCTTGTCTCTTTGAGATATCATATTTTAGGATCTTGTTTTCTTATCCACTCTGCCAGAGTGCTCCTTGCATGCCAGAATGGCCAAACTTCGTCTCCGATACTTTGGTTGGACATATTGACAGGAGGGACCAGTCACTGGAGAAGGATATCATGTATGTTAAGGTGGAGGGTCAGAGAAAAAGAGGAAGACCCCCAGCGAGATGGATTGGCAAATGGCAGCATCAATGGGCTCAAGTGTGGCAACAATTGTGAGGTAGGTTCAGGATCAGGCAGTATTTTGTTCTGTTGTGCATAGGCTGGTTGTGAGTCGGTACCAACTCGATGACACCTAACAATAATAAAAACAATCTTATTTGCTTTCCTTTGTATGTGACATTTCTGTTTACCTAGCTGTTTTCAAGGTTCTTTCTTTGTCTTTGGTTTTGGAAGTTTGATTGTGCTTTTTCTTGGCCATTTTCTTTTGGGGTGTATATTCCCTGGGGTTCATGCAGCTTTTTGGGTGCTTATTTTCTCATCCTTCAAGATTTTAGGAAAATTCTTTCAGCAGTTCGTCAATGAGCTCTTCTGTAGTTTTCGTTTTCCTTTCCTGCTCTGGAATTTCAATCAGCTTCAGTTTATTCCTTTTCATGTTGTCCCATCTGATTCTTAGGCTTTCTTAAGATTTTTTTCATTATTTTTTCTGCTAGTTCATCTCTCTTAGCATTTTTGAGACATTATTCTTCAAGCTCGCTGGTTCTATCTTCAACGTCTTCAATATAATCCTTTGCCCTTTCAAGTGCGTTGTCCATATCTAACATTTTGGCATAAATCCGTGGATCTCTTTCTGCAAGGTCTTTATCATTTTGAACACTGTTTCATTTTTTTTTTTTTTTCCCTTATAAGTGTAGCTCTTTTTCACTACTTCCTCATTTAGTTATTTTTTTTTGTGTGGAACATTTGGATGTACCTCAATATCATTCTCTTAAATCCTCCTACATTAAATTCCAGAGCCTCTTCACCAACTAATATCAATTCTAGCTCTTCCTCTTGATCAGTTGTCTGAGCTACTCTGTCTTGCTTCTCCATATGAGCAGAAAATTTCTGTTGCTTCTTAAGCATTTCAGTGCTATTGTATTTGTTTTAATTAGATGAGTGTATAATGGTGTATTCTTAAGCACACTCCAAATTGATTCCTACTGGATGTGATTAGAAGAGGGACTTCTCTGTTCACTGTTCCTGTGGCTTCATTAGAGTGTTTTTAATAGGTGTTGGCTGCACACACTGTTCTGATATATAGCAGCTAGTATTAGCTCTTGCCTTTATTGTTGGGGTTTAACCAGG
The DNA here is from genome assembly GCF_000296735.1 of Chrysochloris asiatica. Lineage (NCBI taxonomy): Eukaryota > Metazoa > Chordata > Mammalia > Afrosoricida > Chrysochloridae > Chrysochloris > Chrysochloris asiatica. Next base: position 4,320,184 of record NW_006408718.1, read on the forward strand.
TGTAAATGCAGCTTGCCTGTATGGCCAGAGCCATTGTCCCTTGTAAGGCATAAATAAAAACTCACAGATAAGTAGGAGGAGGGCCAAATTCAGGACTAAATTCCTCAGTCAGACGTCATAAGATCCTGCCAACGATTAACCTCCAAAGCTACTAAGACTTCTGGCTACTTTTTGTTTGCTCCTGATAACATTCTTCCCTTGGGTAATTCAGGATGTCAATGCCAATTATTCTACATGTTCAAAGCCCAGTGGACACATTGCTGAACCTTCTCTGGGGGTGCGATACCACCTGCATGAAGACACCTACACCAGGCGGAGAGGGCATGAAAAGAGAAAGCAACAAGAACCAAAGAAAAAAAAAGACTTTTACACCTCTATTTTCATAAGTCAGTAAGTTATTTTCCCGCTGTGATTGGGCTCATTGCTGGACCCACTCTCTGCCCTCCGCGAAGGTTAGAGTCCACTGGCTGTCGTCCTGATTCAGAGGTGGCTCTCGTTACTGTCGCCCCTTCAGGTCTCTCTGCAGGTAGGCCCTCAAAACAGTTGTCTCTTACTTTATATAAAACTCAGAGCTCTGAAACTGTCACAAAAAAACTGTTCCAGCTGTTTGTTTTTGCCTCCTGTGTGCCTATGCTGAGGAGACTCTGCTCAGCCCCTCTATTTATCCCACCACCAAACTGTTATGTTCTTATTTTGATGCTTTCTGCATCATTCAGTATTTTGCCCACGTTGTTGTTATTAAGTGCCATCAAGTTGATTCTGACCCATAGCAACCCCTATAGAGTGTCCAAGGAGCAGCTGGTGAGCTTGAACCACTGGCCTTGCAGTTCAAATGACTTTGCCATCTGATGCATTAGCCCACAGTGCCATACCAGGACTCCTATTTTGCCCATAGAATCCTTCAATATTGCAAGTTAAGGTTTAAATTTGTTCTTCAATTCCCTCAGTTTGAGAAATGCTGAACATGTTCTTCCTTTTTGATTTTCTTACTTATATGTCTTTGCACAAATCATTATAATACTTGATTTTTTCTAGACTTCCCTTTGAAATGTTCTGTTCTGCTCTTTTTCTTCCATTCACTTTAGTATCTCTACATTGGAAAGCAATTTTTAGAGTCTCTTCTGATATCATTTTGTTTTTTTATTTTTTGTCTCCTGCATTTTAAATAACTCTTTGCTCTCTTCCTATATAATGTTGTTGTTGTTAAGTGTCATAGAGTTGGTTCCGACCCTTAGTGACCCTGTATAGGATTTCCGAGGAGCAGCTGGTGAGCTTGAGCTGCCAACCTTGAAGTTCAAATGGCATTGCAGTCTGGCGCATTAACCCACAGTCACACTAGGACTCCTGTATGATGGGTAGGTCAAAAAAGTATTGCTGCCATTTTATATATGCACAGTTTTATGAAAAATAAAGCGTGTTTAACCATATCTCTGTCATCATTGGATGACTGTAGGCAAATTTTCTAAGTA
>NW_006408718.1:4323289-4324791 GCF_000296735.1 Chrysochloris asiatica
ATAATGACTAATATTAAAATAAAACACAAAAAGCAAAAGCCAACAACTCAAGTGAACATTTTCCTAGATCATTAAAGCTTTACACCAAGTTTACTGGAAACTGCCCAACATAAAACAGTAGGTTTTAGATGAATCAGGTACTTTAAGTAAGGCCTGAAAGACCTCAAATGTGAGCTAAGAGAGGCAAGACTGTTAATCTCAATGAATGAAGAAGCTGTGGCTTAGGTCCAGAAACTAGTGGAAGAAAAAGTAAAATAACCATTGAAAGTGATAACTATTGAAGTTGGGATCTTAAATGGTTTGACATGTTCAATTTTAAGAGAAATTTTGGCCTCAGCAAACTTTTGGCTGCATGAGCTATTTTTTTCTATCCATCTTTTAAACAAAATTCACGCTAATGAAGACAATTTTATGAATAAATCTTAATTTGTATAAATATTGGATTTACTAATACAATTTACAGAGCATGACTGAATCAGAACAGCAGCTTCTAAAGGAATCTGCTGAGCCAGTTAAATTCAAGGCACAGAAGTCCACTTACGAGTAATCATGAAAGATTTCCTCAAAGAATATATGGCAATCAAGTGGACTTATTAGCAAGAAATTCTAAGAAAGTTGAAAACTGAACTGGTGAGAAGACAGTGGGGGAAATTGCATTGACACATTTATTTCCATTAGGACAATGCACCTGCTCATTCTTCAAGGGTAGAGAGGGTTATCTTAGGAGAAATTCACTAGGCAACCTACCCCTTCAACCATGTTGTTGTTAAGTGCCGTTGATTCTATTCTGACCCATAGCCACCCTGTATAGGGTTTCCAAGGAGCAGCTGGTGAGCTTGAACCACCGACCTTGAAGTTCAAATGGTTTTGCAGTCTGCACGTTAACCCACAGTGCCACACCAGGACTCCCCTTCTACCATACACCTCTGATATTTCCCCTATCATTGTTGCTGTTGCTAGGTGCCTTTGAGTCAGTACTGACTTCTGGCAACCCTACGCACAACAAAACAAAACACTGCCCGGTCCTGGGCCAACCACACATTTGTTGCTATGCTTGAGTCCATTGTTGCTGCCACTGTGCCAATCCATCTTGCTAGGGGTCGTCTTCTTTTCTCTGACCATCCACTTTTTCAAACATGATATCCTTCTCCAGGAGCTGGTCTTTTGACAATATGTCTGAAATATGAAAGGCAGAGTTTGGCTATCCTGGCCTCCAAGGAGCGCTCTGGCTGTACTTCTTCCAACACAGATCTATTTATTCTTTTGACAGTCCATGGTACTTTCAATATTCTTTTCCACCATTGTAACACATATGCATCAATTCTTCTATGGTCTTCCTTATTTACAATCCAAATTTCACATGCATTTGAGGTTATTGAAAATACCATGGCTTAGGTCAGGTGCACCTGACATCTTTGCTCATCAACACATCTTGTGCAACAGATTTGACCAATGCACCACGGCAGTTGATTTCTTGACTGCTGCTTCCATGAGTGTTGATA
>NW_006408718.1:4326226-4326945 GCF_000296735.1 Chrysochloris asiatica
TCTCTTTTCTTTCTTGTCTTCTCAGTGACTTTTTGCTTTCTTCCTATGTGATATTCTTTATTTTTTTTCCCCACATTAAACATTTTTTTTAAACAAAATTTTATTTTAAGTTTTCATTGTGAATTAGGTGGGTTTACGTGAGAGAACATCAGTTTTACATTCATCCTATCATATTTCATTTATTGCAATGATTACAATACCCTCCATGCATCATCAAATAACCAAAAGATACACCCACAGGTCGGCCCCCTTGGCCTTCAGCACACAGTCTCTCTTCCTCCCTGAGTCCAGTGTCCCTAGCCACTCCATCTGTCCACGTCATCATCTCTGTCTCCATCCCTGGCATCACTGCCTCACTGGATAACGTCACGCTCTCCATTCTTCTCACTTGATGGTCCTAGAGACCTCCACTCCTGGACTGCAAAATCCCACAACTCTCCTGGTCTTCTGACTTTAGTGTCTAATGCACCAAATCTGTTCTTCAGATGATCTCTAAATTCAGGTTCTATATATTTAAGATCGTATTTTGGCTCTCATGGACATGTTTTAATTTTGTTCAGCTTCAGCCTGATTTCCATAGGAGCGATTGATGGTCTGTTTCACAATATGCCCCAGCCTTGTCTTGGCTGATGATATGAAGCTTTCCTACCTTGTCTCTCTGTTGTTGTTGTTGTTGTTGTTGTTGTTGTTGTTGTTGTTAAGTACCGTGGAGTCGGTTC
>NW_006408718.1:4331142-4342306 GCF_000296735.1 Chrysochloris asiatica
TTCTCTGTCAATGTATGCTTGCAGCCATTTCTGTATTACCTTGAGTAAACCTTTACTCTCATAAGATATGAAAGATATTGTCCGATGATTTCCGCATTCCATTGGGTCACCTCTCTTTGGAATGGGCACAAATATGGATCTCTTCCAATGATTACTAATTTTCATTAGTAATCATTTTAAGTTTTCTTCACTTTCAGCAAACAAGGTTGTATCGTCTGTATAGTTGATGCTGTTAATGAGGCATACTTCAATTCAATGATGTTATGTTCTTCATATAATCCAGTTTCTCAGATTATTTGCTCAGCATACAGATTGGACAATAATGGTGAAAAATACAACCCTGTTGCACACGTTTCCTAATTTTAAACCATTCAGTGCCCCCTTTTTCTGTTTGAATGGCTTCCTTTTGTTCTTTATGAGCACAATTAAATGTTCTGGAATATTCATTCTCCTAAATGCTGTACATAGTTTGTCATGATCCACACAGTTCAAAGCCTTTGAGTAGTCAATAAAGCACTGGCAAACATTTTTCTGATATTCTCTGCTCTCAGTCAAGATCCCTTCCGTAATGATATCCCACATACCATGTTCCTTGTCTGAATCTTGCTTGAATGTCTGGCAGTTTCCTGTCAATGTATGCAGCCATTTAAAAATTTTCTTTAGCCAATCTTTACATGCATGTGATATTAATCATATTATTCAATGATTTCTGAATTATTTTCTGTCACTTCTCTTTGGATTGAGCACAAATATGGATTTATTTTAATCAGTTTTCCAGGTGACTATCTTACAAATTTCTTGGCATAGATTAGTGAGTACCTACAGAATCATTATCTCTTGATTATATGCTACCTTTTGAAATGGTTGAACATCGATCATTTCTTTTGATACAGTGACTCTGTATATTCTTTCCATCTCTGATGCTTTCTGCATCATTCAGAATTTTGTCAACAGACTGTTTCAATATTACACATTGAACTCTTAGAGTCTCTATGAGTTGGAACCCACTCATTGGCACCTAACATCATCAACAACAACCCTTCAGAAGTGGTCTTCTCAGTCAATCTTAGTCTGGAATCTCTGTTGAAACCTGTACAGCAGTAGTGACACTGTAGATACATAAAATACCAATAGATTGTCTTCTAGCATTACAGCAGCATGTAGTATTTGACAATATTATGACAAACTGACGTAGTTGTGGAGGTCTGTCATGCTACATTGTTGTTGTTGTTGTTAAGTGCCAGAAAGTCAGTTCCAACTCATAGCAACCTTGTATAGGGTTTCTGAGGAGCCTCTAGTGAGTTTGAACCATCGACCTTGAGGTTCAAATTCACCTTGAGGTCGAGGGCTTATCCTATGTTGCCACACCAGGACTCCAATGCTATGTTAGTTTTTTCTGTGTTGTTAAGTGTTGTTGAGTCCGTTCCAACTTTTAGAGACCCTGTATAGGGTTTCTGAAGAGCAGTTGGTGAGCTTGAACCACAGACTTGTGGTTCACAATGACCTTGCAGTCCAATGCATTAACCCATAGCACTATTTTAGTAGCATGGGCAAATAGATAAGGTAACTCTTTGTTGTTGTTGTTGTTAAGTGCCTTCGAGTCGGTTCTGACCCATAGCGACCCTGTACAGGGTAACTCTAGAAGAGGGAAATAGTTCTCTTGATTTATAATCCTTTATCTAGGAGACAGCAATGATCAGAGTTTTGGTCTAAAACAATTGGCAGAAATTGAAAGGTGGAAGAGGGGTATAAAGAATGTTATTGTCCTTTGCAGTGAGTAGTTGCCTGGGAGCCTAAATCCCAATTTCTTTGCTCAGACTGAAGACCTGGAAGCATGGAGCAAAACTGTGCAGACTGTACCCAGGTGCACATATTTCTCAGCTTTACTCTTGTCAGCTTCAAGAGTACCATTGTTTGCTGCCCTCTGATCTCCCTTTCCATGTTTTCTAACTTGACAGAGTCACTGGCAGATAGAGGATTACTAATGAAGTTGAGTTGACTTCATAATCCCTCCTGACTTGGCATGCTATTTTATGGCTGAAGCTTCCACTTCAATTGGATGAGTCCCAAAACAGAGTTGACTACTCTTGGTGATTAAAAGCTCCCTTGAAGATATTTTAGAGGGATTGTTCAAAGCTTTTAGTGCCACTGAGTAGGGAATTAAACTCTGCCTCCCTAAAACTCCTCCAGCAATTTCACATGAACATGGCAATTTTCCTTTCCTGCTGTACAGCACTGCAGAAAATTTCCTTTTAAGGGTGGCTGCCTTTTAGTAGGAGGTTAAGTGATTTCTGCATATATAATTGATAAGGCACTAGAGCTTTTTGTATAAAACATATTGGAAGAGTAAAATTATTATTACTTATATTGTTATTGGAATCTTGGTGTAGTGCTATGGGTTAATGCACTGGAATACAAAGTCATTTTGAATTGCAAGATCAGTGGTTCAAGCTCACCAGCTGCTCCTTAGAAACACTATACACAGTCTCTATGTTGAGAACTGACTCAATGGCACTTAACAACAACAATATTGCTATTGGTTTATATTGTCCTGGTTTCATTTGAGACGTAAGCTTCTGAACTAAGGATTCAAAGCAGACCTGTTCAACATGAAAATAAAAAGGAATAGACTGGATAAACATAAAAAGTTAGGGATGAGTAGCCAAACCAGATAAAGATGTATGAAGGTTTCCTCTTCTTTAATATGATACTTTTTTGATAAGTGTTGAGTAGATTTTTCCCCTGTGTGAGCATGATTATTTATACACACACACACATGTCAGAAAGAACATTTAAAGATCTATCTTGAAGTATAATGCTGTTGGTGATAGAATTGTATCCCTATGTATACAAGGAAGACTAGTTAATACCACTATTAGTGGAATTTATGCACCAACCACTAAGGCCAGTAATTATGAAATTGAAGAATTCTACCAACATCTTCAATATGAAATCGATCAAGAATGCAATAGATATATATTGATAATTACTAGATGTTGAAATAACAAAGTTGGACATAAAAAGGAAGGATCAGTAGTTGGAAAGTTATAGACTTAGTGATAAGAAATGATGCTGGAGATTGCATGATAGAATTTTGCAAGGCCAGTATCTTCTTCATTAGAAATACAAGTTTTAAACTTCATAAAAGACAGCTATTTACAGGGACCTCACCAGATGGAATATACATAAATAAAATTGAATACAACTGTGTGAAGAGACAGTGGGAAAACTGGATATCATCAGCCAAAACAAGACCAGGGATTGACTATAAAACAGGCCATCAATTGCTCACATGCAAGTTCGGGGTGAAGCTGAAGAAAATTAAAACAAGTTTACAAGAGACAAAACAAGACCTTGAATGTATTCCATCTGAATTTAGATACTATCTCAAGAGCAAATTTGATGCATTATACAATACCAGAAGAATTGTGGGATGACATCAAGAACATACTATATTAAGAAAACAGAAGGTCATTAAGAAGACAGGAAGTAAAAGAACAAAATGGATGTCCAAAGACACTCTGAGATTTACTCTTGAGCATATAGAAGCTAACATGAATGAGAGAAATGAGGAAGAAAAGGAGTTGAACAGAAATTTTCAGAGGCAACTCAAGAAGACAGAGTGAAATATAATGAAATGTGCAATGACCTGGAGTTACAAAACAATATGGAAGAACATACTCAGCATTTATCAAGCTGAAATAATTGGAAAATAAAATTCATGTCTCGGGTCGCAATATTGAAGGAGTCCATGGGTAAAATATTGAATGATACAGAAACCATCAAAAGAAGATGAAGGGGAAGTTTACCTGCAGATTGCCGGCAGGCGCCATGGCAGCCTGCAAGCAGGTGCAGAATGGTCCCCTGAAACTGAAAGGCGTCACAGAGCTCGGCGTGACCAAGCAGAAGAAGAAAAAGATGGACAAAGACAAGGCAAAACTTATGGAAGCAATGGGAACGAACAAAAAGAACGAGGAGAACAAGAGGCCTGAACAAGAGGACCCCGGCCCAGGTGTCCTTCAAGAAGATGCAGGGAAAACGGTAAATGGAAAGGATCCTGAAGAAAGCGTCTAAAATCCACAAGCTGAGAGTGAAGTACTTCACTCACGGAGCATTATGACATCCTCAAAGTCGGCTGGACCAAGTAGCTTCCCACTCTATGGGCATGGCCTAGAAAGGAAGTGAAACACAAAGTTGGATTTATGTCTGGTGCCTTTCACGTTTCCCAGAAGCATTTTTTAACCCATATCTTTTCGTTCTCTGTTATGACAAATGTCTCTCCATTTTGGAATTTGATTAAAGTAAGCTAGTTGTTCTTTCACCCAATTTTGGTTTCTCAGTAGCCTGTAAAAGATAAACATTTGCAGTGTGGACTAGAAAGCTGTGGAAGTTTATCCAGCATGTAAGTTATTTCTGTGTAAGTGCCACAGACAAATGTCTAGTTTTCTGAGCTGCATATATGCCTCAAAGGGCAACCAGCCAGCACTCTTTGCCCAGATAAAACTGACTCCAGAGGGTTAGGAGCTAATGCAGTTGTGGCCCATGCCTTCAGATGTGAGCTCTATCCTTCTGAGCTCCCATTAGTTGGGGCTTAATTTGTCCCATCCAGGATCTGGAGAAGTTACCCACAACTTCTTTGCTTGGTTTGCAGAGGACAGCCAAGTGTGGCAAGGCTGGGCATCCCTCCTAGTCCTTTTCTGAGTCCACAACTGGCCGTTAGTACCTTCCCTAGTTTCCCCATTCCAGATATTTCTAATGGTTATAACCATGGCTCCTGTAATCGATCACAGCCTTCTTTGTAATGAAAAGCAGACATGTCCCTCAACCAGGACTCCAAACAATCCCTGTAGTTATTCAGAGTTGGTACATGACCTGACACCAATGTGGGTGACCCCAGCAGATAGGCATGTGCATAGTCAAATGGTAGCACCTCATTCCTGGTGCTGGAGAGCCAGGGGCTCAGGGACTGTGCACTTGGGGAAAGTCTCTGCTGACACAACTTCCAAAAGTGTACCAAAGACAGAAAAAACAAAACAAAACAAAACAAAAAACAAAGGTTGGGCTTGAAGCTGTTACATGTGAACTGTGGAATATAGAAAGCAACTACCAATTATTAAATATGAGTCTGTGTATCTTAATTAAAAGCTGTTTGTTTTCTATTGGAAAAAAAAGAAGAAGAAGATGAAGGAATACACAGTCACTGTGCCATTACAGATAGAAATGGTTGATGTTGAACCATTTCAAGAGTTAATATTTGAACAATAACTTATGGTACTGAGGGAAGAAGTCAACAGGCACTGGAGGCACTGGTGAAAAGCAAGACACAATGAATTGATGAAATATAAGTTGAAATCCTTCAACAAATTTGTGTTGCACTGGTGGTGCTCACTCATCTATGCCAAGAAATTTAGAAAGCAGTTACTTGGCCTATCAAATGGAAGAGATCCATATTTGTGCCCATTCCAAAGAGAGGTGACCCAATGGAATGATGAAATCATCATACAATATCATTAATATCACATGCAAGTAAAATATTGCTTAAAGAATTCAAAACTGTGTTATTGATTGTTACTGTTGAGTTGGTCTTAACTCATGAAAACTCCATGCACAACAGAAGTAAACACTGTCTGATCCTTCTCTATCCCCATGATTTCTTGCAAACCAGACACATTGTGTCCCCTAGGGTTTTTGTTTTCCATATTGGCTAATTTTTGAAAGCAAATACACAGAATGTTTTTCCTAACATTGGCATTAAAGAAAGATGTTTTGAAATTTCATTTATAGCCCCACTGCCCATACATAACTATGTTGTCTGTTTTCTCCTGAACATCACATATGTTATAATTAATATTTTCCAAAATGAAAACAAAAATTTGAAATTTTCCTTCCCAAAGGGACTATGTTGTGCTATTAAGTGGGTTCCAAGTTATAGCAACCCTGGCATTTAGCAGTCCAGTTCTTATTTTATAGCACCACAACAGTACTATATAGATTAAAACAAACAAACAAAATATTAACCAATAGGTTTTTCTAGCCCTTGAATTTCTGAATACACAATGCACTGTAACAACAACAACAAAAACCCAACTTTCATAAAAGAAATATGTATAGAACATCGTTGTGGACAATGCTCAGATAGCCTCTGGTGCTCTCCAAAGACAAAACTGTATTTTTATACATCACCGTAATTAGCTGAGGGACATACATTTCTATCTGACATGATTTAACACCCACACAGTGAAGTCTAAGCTCTTTGTGAGTAAACAAAATTCTTTCCCCTCTCTGTTCTGAGATGACACTTTCAGTGCTCTTGTTCACAGTCTAGGCAGTCCTCTGGCATGAACCAATTTCCTCCAAGGTGTAGTAAAGACACTGATGAGCAGGGCCAAGATAGAGTTAAGTGTGGGACTCATTATGACTTGTTTTTTTCTTGTCACACTGTGTCTGCTTTGGATAGCTCAGATTTCTTTTGGCCGTTGATGTCCCGCTACTATCATCCACTTGCTAGCTCAACGGCATTGCATTCTTATAAGGTAAATGCTAAATGTCCCAGGTAACCAATGCATGACCTGCCTGGTTACTAAGGAACCATTTGCCCAGCTGATTACTAAGAGAAAAGAAGAAAAATCAGCATAGAATCTTCCTTCCCCTTGGTTTCATTATGCTTTCAAATTTTAGACTCAGATTACTGACCTGAGATGAGAAACAATTCCCTAAAATAAGAAATCCTCAGGATGTAAATAAATGGTCTTGAATGGCATTCGTTCCCCTCCCCCAATTGATATGCAAATTTATAATTTACTTAAAGCACACTGTCATACATTATAATAAAGTCTAATACATGCTTCATGTAATTATGCATAATAACCAGTGATCAGCAGGAGGGAGGAAGGGGAGAGGAGAATTGTGTTTCCGTGTATTTCCAGCTGGCCTGTCACACCTGCAAATAACAGACAACTCCATTCAATGTAGAGGAAACAAGATAATGACAGTATGATATTAAATACAAACATTGATTCTTAGGAACAAAATATGAGGAAGAGGTCTATCAATTAAGATGTGTGACATGAACAACTTAGGTTACATTCTACACCATCTCAGAGAAAAATAAGGACCAAGTAGAAGAAAAAATGTAATTTGGTATTTGCTGCAATACGTCTGATGACATTAATGTTATTTTTGCTTTTAAAGGAAACATTATCTGGGCCACTGAAACTCTATGTTGGGACCCACTCCTTATGCTCATTTAATTTGGTTTAAAAACCAAGTTGCAATAAAATTTTCTTTATTCTTTCTCTCACTTCCATCCTCTGACTCCCCCTACATCTCAAAGGAAAAGCCATATCCTAGAGGGAAAATCCAAAAAGGGAGTGAGATTTCAATGTGTGAGCAAACAAATAATAGAAGGAAATGCCTTGTAAATGAGAAAATGCAATAATGATGAACACATATGTGTAGCCGTAAAATAGATTCTAGTTCATAGCACTCTATAGTATGTATGTGAATACTAATATGTTGTTGTTAGGTGCCATCAAGCCAGTACCTTATGCACAACAGAACGAAGCACTGTCCACTCCTGTGCCAATCTCACAATCATTGTCCACTTGAGCCAATTGTCCACTTGAGCCAACTGATGCTGCCACTATAAAAATCCATATTGTTGGGGGTCTTTCTTTTTTTGGCTTATCCTCCACTTTACTAAGCACGATATGTCCTTCACCAGGGGCTGGTATCTCCTGATAATATGTCCAAAGCATGAGAGATAAACTCTGGCCATCCTGACTTCTAAGGAGCATTCTGGCTATACTTTTTCCAACACAGATGTTTTTTTTCTGGTGGCAGTCTATGGTACTTTTAATATTCTCTCAAACATCATAATTCAAATGCATCATTGATTCTTCTACTGTTTTCATCACTCATTGTCCAACTTTCACATGCGTATGAGGTTGTTGAAAATCCCATGGCTTGGGTCAGGCGCACCTTAGTCCTCCAACTGTCTTCATTGCTCTTGAACATTTCAAAGAGGTCTTGTGCAGCAGATTTGCCTAGAGCAATATGTCCTTTGTTTTCTTGATTGCTGCTTCCAAGAGTGTTGATGGTAGATTCAAGCAAAACCAAATATTTGACAACTTTAATCTTTTCTTTTCTCTGTTTATGTTGATGTTATTTATTGGTTCCTTGTTGAGAATTTTTGTTTTCTTTACATTGAGGTGGAATCCATATCTAACGCTGTGGTCTTTGATCTTCATTAGGATGTATTTTAAATCCTTTACACTTCAGCAAGCAAGGTTGTATCATTTGCATATCATAGGCTGTTAATGAGTCTTCTTCCAATCCTGATGTCATGTTTTTCTTCACATAATCTAGTGTCTCAGATTATTTGCTCAGCATACAGATTGAATACATATGGTAGAAGACTATAAACTTGGCATACATCTTTCCTGATTTTAAACCATTTATTGTTTCCTTGTTCTGTTCCAGCAGCTACCCTTGGTCTATGAGCACAATTAAGTATTCTGGAATACTCATTCTTTACAATGCTGTCCTTAGCTTGTCATGATCTTCATAGTAGAAATCCCTTGAGTACTCAATAAAGCACAGGTAAACATCTTTCTGATTTCCCTTATTCCACTTTCTCTTCTGAATCTCACATGAACCTCTGGCAGCTCTCTGTCAATGTACTGCTGGGACTATTTTTTTAATTATCTGTAGAACATTATATTTGCATGTGATATTGATTATATTGTCCTATGATTTCCATATTCCTTTAAGTTAACCTCTCTTTTGAATGGGCAAACATATTGATATCTTCCAATCAGTTGGCCAGATAGCTATATACCAATTTTTTTTGGCATAGATGAGTGAGTATCTACAGTACTGCATCAGTTTATTGAAATATTCAAATTTTTAGTCCATCAATGCCTGGAGACTTGTTCTTTGCCAATGCCTTCAATGAACCTTGGACTTCTATGAGACCGCTTGAAATGGTTGGTCATTGACAATTTCTTTTTGTTACCGTGGCTCTGTGAATTTCTTTTATCTTCTTTGGATGATTTCTGCAGCATTCAATATTTTGTGTTTAGAATCCTCTAATATTCAAAGTTGAGGCTTAAATCTTTTCTTCAGTTCCCTCAGGTTGAGAAATGCTGAGCATGTTCTACCCTTTTTCTAACTCCAGATCTTTGTACATTTTTAAATAATATTTGACTTTTTCTTTTTGAGCTGCCTTTGAAATTTTGTATACAACTTTTTTACCTCCTCATTTTTTACATTTGCTTTAGCACTGCTATGATGCAAAGCAAGCTTCAGAATGTCTTCTGACATCCATTTTGGTCATATTCTTCTTCTTGTCTTCATAATGAACTTTTGTTTTCTTCCTGTGTGATGTTCTTGATGCCTCCCACAACTCTTCAGGTTTTCAGTCATTAGTTCCTAATTCTTCAAACCTGTTCTTGAGATGATCTCTAAATTCAGGTGGGATATATTTAAAGTCATAAGTTTGCTATCACCGACTTGTTTTAATTTTCTTCAACCATAGCCTTAACGTGCACATGAGCACGTAACTGACTGTTATGCAATCTGCCCATGTCTTGTTTTGTTGTTGATATGGAACTTTTCCACCATCTCTTTCCACTGATGTAGTCAATTTGATTTCTGCGTATTCCATGTTGTGAGGTCCATATGTATGGTTGTCTTTTATGTTGTTTTAAAGGTATTTGTAATAGAGAAGCTATTAGACTTGCAAAATTTTATCTTGTGATCTCCAGCATCAATTCTATCACCAGGGCCATATTTTCCAGTGTCGGTTCCTTCCTTTTTATTTTCCCTTTGCATTCCAATATGTCTTGATTGCATTTGTGATCAATTTCAGACTAAGAACTTGGTAGCATTTTTCAATTTCAATATCACTGGCTTCTATTGATGTATAAATTTGAAAAATTGTTTTGTTTACTAGTCTTCTGTGTAGGGGTATGGATTATTTTCCTATCACAGACAGTGTTGTATTTCAAGACTAATCTTGAATTAAAAAAAAAAAAAATTAATGATGAATGCAAAACCATTTCTCATCAATTTGTCCTTCCAGGCATAATAAATGATGTGATTGTCAGATTCAATATGGCCAATACCAGTCCATTTCAGCTCACACATGCCTAGGGTATTGATATATATGTGTTACATTTAATTGTTGACAATTTCCAAGTTTTCTAGATTCATACTTTGTACATTCCATGTTCTGATTATGAATTGATGTTTTCAGCTATTACTCCTCATTTTGAGTTGTTATCCATCAGCAAATGAAGGTCCTGAAGACTTTACTTTGTGTGTGTCATCATGGACAACTCTAATCTGAGGAGTCATCTCTTCCCTAGTTGTATTTTAAGTGCCTTCCAATCTGAGGGGCTCATTTTCCAGCACATTGGACAATTTTTTGGTACTCTTCATTGTATTTCAATATTCAACATTCTGGTACTGTCTGATAGTGTTCCATTGTTATTCATAAGTTTTTCAGTGAGTAAATATTCAAAATTGTCTGTCTCTTCTTCTTCCCAGTCTGTCTTTGTCTGTAAGCTCATCTGAAACCTGTCCACCATGGGTGACCTGTTGGTAATTATAACACTAGTGGCATAGCTTCCAGAATCCCAGCACACACAAGCCACCACAGTATGAAGAAGTGACAAATGAGAGTTGGGAGTAGTTACATAAGTTGTGGTTATTGTCCATTTGCCTGTCAAAACAAGTATTTTTATTTAAGAATTATATTGCTGTAAAGTCATGTAGCGAGGGATTTTTTTCAACATTTGTTCTACATTTCTGTGTATGATACTGATTAGGATCTAGAGTCCTTGTATCATTTTTTCCTTCCTAGGTTGAAAAATAAAATATCTGTGGCATATCAGATGTGTTTGTCATGGTGTGGTGGCTTGTTTTGCTGTGATGCTGGAAGCTGTACTACCATTATTTTGAATGGTCACCAGAGTCACCCATGGTGGTCAGGTTTTAGCTGAGCTTCTAGACTAGGACAGACTAGCAAGAAAGAGAAGCAGAGGACCTGTGAGTGTTTAGCCACTGAAAACCTTTTGAGGATCTGTGGAAGTGCTATTGTCAGATAGCTCCAAAATATTGAATATTCAAACATGATGAAGAACACCAGAATATTGTCAGG
>NW_006408718.1:4342611-4349560 GCF_000296735.1 Chrysochloris asiatica
AATCTAGGAAAATTGACAGTTGTCAAAAATGAAATGAAATGCATAAAGAAAGCTCTGTAAACCTTCATCCAATTTAAAATAAAAATTAAAATATATGTATACTAAATAATGCAATATGCAGCAAAAACAAAACAAAGCTTTATAAAAATATCAAAAAACAAAGATGTCATTTTGTGAACTAAAGTGTGCCTGACTCAAGCCATGGTATTTTCAACTGCCTCATATCCATGTGAAAGCTGAACAATGAATAAATAAGATCAGGGAAGAATTGATGCATTTGAATTATGGTGTTAGTAGACAATACTGAAAGTAACATGGACTTCTGAAGAGCCAACAGGTCTGAAAGAAATACAACTATAATGTTTCTTAGAATGAGGATGTCAAGAGAACAGTCCCTGAAAAAGGACATCATGCTTGGTAAAACGCAAGGTCAAGTTAAAAAAGAAGACCTTCAAGAGATGAATTGAAACAGTGGCTGCAGCAATGGGTGCAAATATAACAACGGTTGTGAGGATGACACAGGCCTGGGCAATGTTTAGTTCTGTTGTTCATACAGTTGCCAGGAGTCACAATCAACTCCAAGGCACCTAACAATGACATTTCCTCATTAAGGGGCCCTGGTAGTGGAGTGGTTAAGTGCTTAGGTGCTAACAAAAGGTCCTCTGGAGAAAGATGTGACAATCTGTTTCCATAAAGATTTACCACCTTTGAAATCCTATGGGGCAATTCTACTCTGTTACGATGAGTCAAAATCAAATTGAATGCAATGGGTTAGTCCTTAGTCCTATAGAAATTGGCTAAGGAGAAAAGGGAATGTTTTGATATTGTGGGACCTATATGAGTGAGACAGAACCCTCAAAGTACAACAGGAAATGTAGAAAAGCAATGGGCATCACATAGATTTAGAATCCTGTAGGGCCAAGGCCCATGAAGTACAAGTCACATAGGCCAAGAAACAGAGTTATCTGGGGAGGGCTATGGGAAGTGTCAGGGAATCCTGGTGTGGCTCTGTGGACTAATGCGTCAGACTGCAAAGTCATTTGAACTGCAATGCTGGTGGTTCAAGCTCACCAGCTTCTCCTTGGAAACCCAATATAGGGTCGCTATGGGTTGGAATTGACTTGAAGGCACTTAACCATAACAATGGGAAGTGCCAAGAGAAGCGTCTTATTGCAATGCCTCTCAACCTCATGGCTCATGAAACATGTCAAGGGAAAGCAGAATTCTTATATTATGTTGCTTTAAGAACTTGTCTACTAATACCTGAGTCATTGTACAAATTTATTATCTATTCTGTGATTGTTCTTCAAGAACTAGCACACAAGTCTTTAATGGCTGAATGAGGAAATACCTCAGCAGCCAAGAGCACTGGAGAGCTCTTGGCATTTTGGATACCTGACAGGATAGGAAGGATTGTGTGCACTATAACATGTTCTGTTACTGTTATCTTTTGAGTTGGCTCTGACTTATGTATAACAGAATGAAACATTGCTAGGTCCTGTGGATCTCCTTGGTCTATTGTTGGGGCTGGTGAATCGATCTATCATTGAAGATTCCCTTGATTTCTCTTTACTGAACATGATGACCTTTTTTAGCAATTGGTCTTCCCAGATGATATGTCCAAAGTAAATAAATCTAAGTCTGGCCATCCTCACTTATCAGGAGCATTCTGTTTGTATTTCTTCTGAGACTTCTTTTTTCTTTCTTCTGGCAGCATATCAGTGTACCTGAAAAAAGAAGTAGATGCCCCTGCTGCAATAAGAACATGATTGATTGTGAGCACATCTCTTAAAATTCATTTTTATCAGGAATTTCTAGCCCATATCACTAAGTTTTATTTTCTGTTTGGTATGTGCCTGTAAAAGTCCCAGAAGCCAGGAAAGTAAAAATGACTATGTAACCATTCCCACTTAGAAGGGTTTCAATATTTCATGAAGGAGTTCATAGTGTGAACAGACACTTTTTATCTGAAGTGTTAAATGTTGTGATACAAGCAGGTCCTGATGGAAGCCCTTGGTTTAACTTGGGAGAACAGAGAAGACTGATAGAGGCAGATTATTCTAGAAGTGGAACTTGGAGAAGAAGCAGAATAGACAAGATGAAAACTTGGATAAGGTTTTTTAGACTTGGGAAAAGCCACAGATCATCTAAGTAGAAAATTTTGGTAATCCAGAGTGGAGGTTATTATTGGAGGCGGGATGTAAGCTAGAGTTCTATACATGGCTATACCATAGAGGCTCATAAATGTATTGCAAATTAGCTTGAACAGTATCATGTGACAACCGGATCCATCACAATTTTTTGAAAAGGAAAATGACATGATTATTTTGTATTGCAGACAGAATTTTCTGTCTGCAAGCTGAAAAATGGATTTGTGAAAGGTTCTGGGCAGAGAGTTGAATACTTGGAGACCAGGAATGAGACAGTGACCATTATCCAGAAGAGAGATATTAAGGCTTGAATTCAAGATATAATAGCAGCAATCCATCAATTCATTTTATAAATGTTTACTGAGTGTATACCATATGCAAGTCATTGAGGACACAAAGGAAAGACATTGGCCTTTGTGGCAAGAAATTAATTTATTATCTGTGAAAAATGGTGAAGGAAAAGTACCACCACCACAATCTCTAGTTGCCTCAGAATCATTTCAATTATGGTGACCCTATATGTGACAGGATGGAGATATGCTGCACAGGAATTTCAGTGATTGATTTTTTGCAAGTAGATTTCCAGACATTTCTTCTGATGCATCTCTGTGTGAACTTTGGTTAGCAGCTGAGAGTGTTAACTATTCGTACCATCCTAGGTCTACAGGAAAAGTCCAGGATGTTCTAAGAACAATATGATAGGGCTGGGCTGATTTGGGAGTCTATGGGTGGCATCTTTAAGTATGTAACATTTGAAATGATTCAAGATAATAATAGGAGCAAATGAAATATTTTGAATATGAATGAGTGGATTGGATAGAGGAGAATCTTGTAGACAGAGAAAGCAGGATATGCTGATGCACAGTGTCTGGGGAGAGAATAGTGATTTCCAAGATTTGAAGGACTTTCATTGTGGCTGAAGTATAAAGAACAAGGAATCAGATGGCCCAAGGTATTCTGTATGAAGAGGTAAGAACCAGGACAGGCATAGCCTTGTGAACCATGCTATCTCATGTTAATTCTAAGAACTATATATAATTACTAAAAAATTGCAAGCATGATAGAAAGGTAATTAATATAAGCAATCCAAGTGGTGAGTGTTGTGAATGGGTAGAGAATTAAATGAATCTGAGGAGATTTAGGAGGTAAGATCAATAGGTCTTTGATGAGTTAGATATTGTAGGGAGACAGAATGGGGTTGGCAAGATTTCTGACTAGCACAACTGGTAGGATGGTGTCATAAATTGAATTGTGTCCACTCAATATAAGTATCAACTTGGTTTGGCCATGATTCGCAGTGGTTTGCCAGTTGCGTAATGATGTAATGTGGCAATTAAATGAAGATTCCCCATAATGAGATCTGATATGATAAGCCATTAAGAGGACTACTGTTATTGTTGTTCTGTTGTTAAGTGCCATCATGTTGGTTCTGAACCATAGCAACCCTGTATAGAGTTTCTGAGGAGCAGCTGGTGAGCTGGAACTGCTGACCTTGCAGTTCAAATGGCTTTGCAGTGTGGCACATTAACCCACAGTGCCACACCAGGACTCCAATAAAATGATAAAGGGTGGCTTAAATACCTTCAAACTATTGAATGATGCAGAAAGCATCAAAAGTTCTTTGCCCAGAGCTTACAAAGACAGAAAGTCTTGCCCTAGAGTTGGCACTTTGAATTTGGACTACTAGTCTCCTAAACTGTGAGAGATAAATTTCTTTTTGTTAACACCATCTACTTGTGGCATTTCTATTATAGCTGCACTAGAGAAAGAACTAAGACAGTAGATGATGGAGAGTTCTAGAAGAGAACTGAGACTTGAGACGTTTGAGTCTTTGGGACATTTGAGAGGACTAAAAAAGTTGCTGGTTGGACAGTTGAATTTGCAGTCAGAATTTTAGGAGAAAGATTAAGGCTGTATAATTGCTGAGAAGAGATAGAATTTAGAAATCTTTATGTGGCAAAAATGTTACAAAACTGTGGCAAGTTAAGCTATATATCATGCCGGATAGTAAGTGGTCTGAGTCAACTTCAGACTTACGGTTTGCTTGATTTTGCTGATCCATCCATTCATTTGTTCTACAACATTTAATGAATATTTATTGTGTTTCTATTTTGTAACAGGCTCTGTTATATTCGGGGGACGTTAGTAGAAAATATATACTTAAAAATTTCCATCTTAGGAAACTTATATTCTAATTTGAGAGAATGAAAGTCAGCAAAATAGGCAATTATTTGGTATATTCTCACTGAGACTGAGTTATTTCCCACTCAAAGACATCCTGCAGGAAACAGTAGAGCTGCTCTTTAGGGTCTTCAAGACTGCAAATCTTACAGGAGCTCATAACCTCATCTTCCTTCTGTAGAGCAGCTGGTGGGTTCTGACTCTCCATCTTACAGTTATCATCCCAACTGACTTACCCCATTAGGCCACCAGGGCTACAGTCTGGTATATTAGAAACTGATCAAAATAGGGATACAAATTTAATAATAGTATGGAGGGCCAGAAAGAGGGTGAACAGTGAATTTAAAAATAAGGGATCTTTCTCTGAGAATGCTACTTTGAGCAAATAATTCAAGAAGGAACGAAACTGTGTCAAACTGACATAGTTAATTCCAGGCAGAAGGAACAATTAGTGCAAAAGCCCTGGTATGTTTAAGAAATGATGAGGAGACTGCTGTGATCTCAGTATTTGACAAATATTCATCAAGTGTTTATTGAGGAGCTACTGGTTATCAGGCACAATTCTAGTTACTTGTGATAAACCATGAACAATTCAAAATTCTTATGGTGCTGGTATTGTGATGTAGATGACAAATGATAACTGAGTAAAGTGGATGATTCTGGATGCTGATAGGTGAAGATAAAAAGGAATAGAGTAGAGGGATTTAATAATGTCTGATGAAATGGTTAGTTTTAGCTGGAGGGTGAGTTAAGATTTCTCTAACTCGATAACATTTGATCTGAGACTTAAGTCACCTGAATGAGACACATGGAGTAAAGGGCATCTCATATAAAGGGAATAGCAGATTCAAATGCTCTAGCTTTGAGGAGTCTTTAGTATTTTTAAGAAACAGGAACAAGGCCAGTGAAGATAAAACATAGGATAATTCATAGGAAGTGAGTAATAAGAAATCTGACTGTGAGGGAGGGGACAGGTTACTCAGGGTATTATGTGGTTAGTTTATATTTTATTCTAAGTGCACTGGAATGTCATCAGGAATTTTTAGAAAGGACAATGACTTAGTCTGATTGATTGATTTATTCTAAAGTTTTTATTGTGAATTGAGTGACAGTTTACATGGGAGAACATCAGTTTTACACTCATCCTATCATATTTAATTTCATTGCAATGATTACAATTCCTTCTGTGCATCATCATTCAACAGCATGTGCTTCTGTTCCATCTGGGTTTTTTGTTTTGTTTTGTTTTTTGATTTGGATGTATACCAAAACATTCAGGAATATACATTCAAACAACTAAAGGGCACATTCTGCAAGCCTGCCCCTGGCCACTAGCACACAGCCCTTCTTCCTCCATGAGTCTAGAGTCCTCAGCTGATCCATATCTCTATGTCTCATCTCTGCCTCCATCTCTGGTGTCACCACTTCTCTGATTAGGATCCCACACTCTGCTCCTGCTCTTCTCCCTTGATGGTCCCAAGGTCCTCCATTACTAGACTGTAAGCACAGGGTAGGGGATAGACACGTCATAGTTTGGGGGTTGGGGTGGGCAATACACATGAAGGGGGAGGGAGATGGAAGAACAAGGTAGATAGGCTAGCACTTAGGCAAGTTTGCATGGGCTAAATAGGACAGAGGTAAATAGTGAGGTATGTTCAACTTATGAACAACAGGGCTCTGTGGGATTGAGGCATAGTCTGAATGGGTAAAAAAGGGAAATAATGTTAAGATACTTGACTGTCTTATGAATATTGGTTTTCCTTGCCTACTATTGTAAAATAGACAGTTGAGGGGGACGGAGAGGAATATCTGAAAACATGATTATAGAAAGCTTGTAAGCCCTATAACTGATTGATTTATTTTTAACAGGACTGTTTCACTGAACAGAGAAAAAAGGATCAGAGAGAAGCAAGTACAAGTATGAGGGAACTGACCAGAGGTTTGTCAGTAGAGGTTCAAAACAGCAGCATTTGCTGTGACCGATTTGTGAAGAAATTGAATGTGTTAAAGGAAGTTGGGGAGCTCACACATTCTCTAAGAGTTCTGGAGAGCCAGATTCTGAAGCAGTCTAGTTTGGACCAATGTTTAGTTACACTGATGAATTTCACTAGTAAAACAAAGCAAAAAACTCAAACAACAATGCTTGGGATCTCATGCCAGTGAAATTAAAAGCCAGAATCTCTGCATTGTTACACCACAGAACCAGATGAACTTGTTTCTAAACTCATGGGAAGACTAATTTCCCCTATTGTAATTGCTTTTTCATGTTGCTTGTTTCCAAATCCAAGTCATAGATGGCTCAAATGACATCACATGGCTTTATTCAATGGAAGCCCCCCCACAAAAAAAAAGCTATTTGAATAATTGTTGTTGTAGTTGTTAGGTGCCATCGTGTCGGTACCAACCCATAGTGATCTTATACACAGTAGAACGAAACACTGCCTGATCCTGGATCAACTTCAATACTGTTGCCAAGCTTGAGTCCATCAATGCTGCCACTTGGCTAATCCATCTCGTTGCGGGGCTTCCTCTTTTTCTCTGACCCTCCACCTTACCAAACATAATATCCTTCTCCAGTAACTGGTCCCTCCTGACAATATGTTTGAAATATGAGAGAT
>NW_006408718.1:4374902-4375485 GCF_000296735.1 Chrysochloris asiatica
ACCCCAGCCCTCAGGGCCACGTCGGGGCTCCTGCTGAACCTTCTAAGATAAAAGATAATAATAAAAATAAAGGGGGGACCCAAATGGGGTTCCCCTGTGGGTGCTCACAGCAGGAGGTGGGCTGCTTGCCCCGTGCTCCGCGGTTCAGTTGAGCGTGAGGTGAGCTACTTGCCGGCGCATGCCCGGCAGGGCTGAGGGACGCTGTTTGGTTCAGCGGGGGGCGGGTCGCTTGCTTTTGCGCGTCTGGCAGGCCCTCGGTATGCGGCTCGGGCAGGCTGGTAGCTGCTCGCCTGTGTGCGTGCGTGCCCAGTGGGCCCCGGGAA
The DNA here is from genome assembly GCF_000296735.1 of Chrysochloris asiatica. Classification (NCBI taxonomy): domain Eukaryota; kingdom Metazoa; phylum Chordata; class Mammalia; order Afrosoricida; family Chrysochloridae; genus Chrysochloris; species Chrysochloris asiatica. The sequence continues at coordinate 4,375,226 of NW_006408718.1, forward strand.
CACACGGGACAATTGGGCAGGGCAGAAGTGGCTCAGGCAGGCACAGTCGGCGCCTGAGGGACGCTGCTCCGTTCAGCGGGAGGCGGGTCGCTAGCTTTTGCGTGTCTGGCAGGTCCGCGGTACGTGGCTCAGGCAGGCTGGTAGCTGTTTGCCTGTGTGCGCGCACGCCCAGCGGGCCCCGGGAACACACGGGTCAATTGGGCAGGGCAGAAGTGGCTCAGGCAGGCACAGTCCGCGCCTGATGATGTCAGACAGTCGCC
>NW_006408718.1:4375799-4380190 GCF_000296735.1 Chrysochloris asiatica
GCGAGCTTCCCCCGCCTGATCCCGGAGCCCCCACTCACTCGCACTGCCTGGCCGCCCTGGCAAACCGGAAGTCTCAAAGAATACAACCTTGTCTCACACCTTTTTAAATTTTAAAATATTCACTGTTCTCATGTTCTGTTCAAACAACTGCTTCTTGGTCCAGGTATATATTCCTCATAAGCACAAGTAAGTGTCCTAGAACACTCATACTTCTCATTGTTGTCCATAGCTTGTCATGATCCACACAATCGAAAGCTTTTGCATAGTCAATAAAGCACAGGTAAACATCTTTCTGATATTCTCTGCTTTTTTGAATAATGGGTAACCAGAAGTGACAATCAGTCTAGGAAGCCATCAAAGTTGTCTATGCAAGAAATGATACTGAGTTGGATTGGAGAGCTAGCAGAAAAACTGGTAAAATAGATTAGAATAGCATCAGGATTAGATTGACTGTATTTATTGACGAATAGGACATCTAATCATGTCATTCAATTAAATACAAGTCTCATAAGAGGGAGGGCTTTCTTAACACACAAATTAATTCCGTTTTGTAGATATTAAGTGTGATTTGCATGCTGTATTTCCAATTACTATTGGAGTACATGTTGTTGTTGTTGTTAAGTGCCATTGAATTGGTTCCAACTAATAGCTACCTTATATAGGGTTTCCAAGGAGTGGTTAGTGACCTTGTGGTTCAAACTGACTTAGAGGTCCAATGCTTTATCCTACAGAGCCAGACTCTGTTGGATGGTGGTGGTGGTGTGCCGTGGAGTCAGTTCTGACTCATAGCAACCCTGTATAAAATTTCTGACATTTTTAATCTTTCAGAAGCAGAAATTCACCTTTCTCCCTCAAAATGGCTGGTAGTTTTGAACTGCTGACCTTGAGGTTTACAGCCTGACTTGTAACTACTACACTATCAGAGCTCCTTCCATTGGATATTGTTGTTATTAAGTGCCATTGAGTCAGTTCCAACCCATAGCGACTCTGAACAGGGTTTCTGAGGCTATAAATCTTTACGGGAGCAGATAGCCTCATCTTTCTCCCACGGATCCGCTGGTAGTTTTGAACTGCTGACCTTGTGGTTCACAGCCCAATTTGTAACCACTACACTACCAGAGCTCCTTTTCCATTGGATAGAGGTCCATATTTAATACGTTGATTTAGAAGTCATCAGTGAATTACTTTTAGAAGGAATTGATGGTAGTTGTTGTTGTTAAGTGCTTCCAGCATCACAGCAACATGTAAGCCACCACAGTACAACAAACTGACTGGTGGTTGAAGATACATAGGTCAGTAATATTAAATGCTGCAGAAAACCAATTAAATATAGGACTAGAAACTGGATATACATATACGTGGGAAAGAAAAGATTTGATATAGTATCATTGCAAAAGATTATAAAAGGACATGTATTTCCATAAAGTAGAGACATTCTGAACTACAAATTGACTATTTAATCCTGAGTACCCTAAAGTAGGAGTCCTGGTGTGGTTCTGTGGATTAATGCACTGAACTGCAAAGTTGTTTGAACTGCAAAGTCGGTGGTTCAAGCTCACCAGCCACTCCTTGGAAACCTATACAATGTCACTATGGGTTGGAACTGACTCAATGGCACTAATAACAACAACAGCAACCCTAATGTAAAAGAAAATGAAAAGATATCTAAGATATTTAAGGAAAGATATCTAAGGAAAGACATGTGAATGGAGGAAAAGGCTTGCACAGAACCCCATTTGCAAAAGTTATTGATATAGAAACATTTGATTCAAGTACAACTCTGAAGGAATGGAAGGAAAGCTAAGATGTGTCAGGAAAGCTCAAATCTAGAGTGATATGATTAAGAAGACATCAGAATTCAGAAGGGATAAAGCCTTATGGAATTGACAAAGAATATTCCTTAAAGCCATGTTTGAGTGTTATGTAGATGCAAAATATTTGCATATTCAGGAGTTAGAGACTTTTCACTCTAGCAAAAGGTTGGATGGTACTGGATTATAGGCAAGTCATTGACTTGAAAATATACCCCTAATGGAGAGATGGCATGTTTGAGAGAGAAAAAGAATCCATGAATGCATACAGACTTAGGTTCCATTTTCTGGAATCCAATCCAATTTAATTCAACAAATATATCTTGAATGTCTACTAGTCTTCCTGTAGACTGGCATGCAGAAGACTGTAGCAGATGCAGATGATATTGCTGTGTGCCATAGTGTTGATTCTGACGCCTAGTGACTCTATATAGGAGCTCTGGTGGCTCAGTGGTTAAGCCAAGGAATCAGATAAAAAACCCAGGTAAATAAATCCACAGCCAGTACTTGACTACTTAGACAAATACGAATGAAATTAAACTAATTTCTCAAATGCTGGCTATATTGTATTAGATTCTTTTACACATATTGTAATATTTTATAAACTTGCAGAAATGACCAGTATTGTATTTTATTTCTATCCTTTTATGTGTTTTATTTTTTCAGACTATGTTTTAAGCATTCGTCATTTATTAAAAACCCATTTATTGACTTACTCTAAGCAATATGGAGTAACCAATCATATTCACCTTCCTAAATTTTCCATTAAAAGCACCATACAAACATTTGAGTCAGACATTGTGGAGTAAATGGAAGCAGGACAATGATACTTGAGGGAAAATAAACCAGGTGCATGAGCCCTAAAGTTTACTGCTAGGAGAGAGGTTCCAGGCTAATGCCCATAAGAAGAGACAGATTGCAGAATTCAAAAAAGATATAGTGGCCAGCCATAGGGGATAGTTAAGGAAAGAGGGCTGCTCAGAGAAAAAGCTACAGAAGTCCTCGGATCCCTCTATCCCTAATAAGTACTCAGCTGAGTACTAATCCAGAAACGAATGTGAAGAAGCTATTCAAAACTAGACATTTTAGATAGATATAAAAGGAACAGTCCTAGAGCTCATATAGGCTGAGAGTAATTTGCTGAAGTGGAAAGCCCTCAGCATTGGGTTGGAATCTAAGAAAAGTTTTGCCACTTTTGTGATGTATAATTAGCCCTAGATGGAAGGATGTTCTAGTGTTGTTATATAAAATTTAAAAGAAGGCTCAAAAGGATTTCACCCCTTCAAAATAATTAAATTGAATCCCAGAAGAAACTTCAAGAATATTAAAAATAAAGTCACTCATTTAATAATGTAAAATGTACTATGTCTGGCATGCAATCAAACATTACATGGCATACAAAGAAGCCAGAAAAACAAACCATAGTAAGGGGAAATGTGGATAAATTGAAACTGACACAGGAATCACACAGATGATAGGATTAGTATATGGACGTTAATGATTTAAAAAAGACACAAATCAAACTTCTAGAGGTGATAAAATATTTGAAATGGAGTCATAAAAATGTGTAATCAAAAGTACTCAGAAAAAAGGAAAAGATGGAACAATAACAGATGGAGCAAATAGAAACAAATATAAAGATCAGCTGATAAAGAAGAACAATTACTATCATTTTAAGAGATGTTTACAAGTAATCTGAAATAATGTAATATCCATTAATGGTATACACTCTCAGCAAATTGGGAATAAAACTTCCTTAACTAAATTTAATATATCCACAAGAACATAAAATGTATCTATAAGAATGCAGAAATGATCAAATAATATCATTAATATCATATGCAAGTCATAGTTTGCTCAAGACAGTTTAAAAATAGTTACAGCAGCACATCAGTAAGGAAATAGCAGAAATTCTAACTGGATTCAGAAGACTTCAAATGCGAGATCTCATTGCTGACATCAGATGAATCTTGGCTGAAAATAGAGAATACCAAAAAAGATGTTTATTTGTGCTTCATCGACTATGCAAAGGCATTCGACTGCATAGGTTAATGTGAACAACAGGAATCCCAGAACACTTCATTGTGCTCATGAGGAAACTGTACATACTTGTTAAGAGGCAGCTGTTTGAACAGAACAAATAGATACTGCATGGTTTAAATTGGCAACTATATGAAGAAGAATGGGGTATCAGGATTGGAGGAAGAGTCATTAAAAACCTGCAATATGCAGATGACAAAGCCTTGATTCCCAAAAGTGAAAAAAAAAATTGAAGCATTTCCTAATGAAGAGCAAAGAATATTGCTTTCCATCAACTCAATGTAAAGAAAACAGAAATTCTTACAACTGAACTATAGACAACATAATGATAGAGAAAACATCGAAGTTGTCAAAGACTTAATTTTACTTGAATTCAAGATCAATGCCATGGAAGCAGCAGTCAAGAAACCAAACAATGTATTGCATTGGGAAAATCTTTTGCCAATACCTCTTCAAATAGTTGAATAGCAAGTATGTCTCTTCAAAGAGCTGAATAGCAAATATGCTACTTTGAAGACTAAGGTGCTTCTGACCCAAGCC
>NW_006408718.1:4385045-4391141 GCF_000296735.1 Chrysochloris asiatica
ATGACTCTGTGTATTCCTTCCATCTTTTCTTGATGCATTCTGCATCATTGAATAATTTGCCCAGAGAATCTTTCAATAACGAAAGTCAAGGCTTGAATCTTTTCTTCAGTTCCCCCAGCTTGAGAAATGCTGGTTGTGTTCTTCCTTTGTAGTTTTTTGATTCCAAATCTTTGCATATTTTATTATAGTAGTTGGCTTTATCTTCTCAAGCTGATCTTTGAAATTTTCTGTTCATGCAAGGTTGTATCATCTGCATATCACAGGTTGTTAATGAGTCTTCTTCCAATCCTAACACCACGTTTTTCTTCATAGAACCTCCTCTTTTCTTCCATCTGCTTTAGCATCTCTATGCTGGAGACCAAGTTTCACAGTCTCTTCTGACAACCATTTTGACCTCTTCCTTCTTTTCTTCTTAATGACTTTTTTACTCTCTTCACATATGGTGTTCTTGATGTCATCCCACAACTCTTCTGGTCTTCAGTATTTAGTGTTTAATGTATCAAATCTATTCTTCAGATGATCTCTAAATTCAGGTGGGATAAATTCAAGGTCGTATTTTGGTTCTCGTGGACTTGTTTTCATTTTCTTCAGTTTCAGTTTGAATATGCATATGAGTAATTGATGGTCTGTTCCACAGTCTTTCCCTGACCTTGTTTTCACTGATGATATAGAGCTTTTCCATCTTCTCTTTCCACAGATGTAGTCAATTTAATTTCTATGTGTTCCCTCTGGTGAGGTCCATGTGTATAGTTATCTGTTATGCTGTCTAAAGAAGGTATTTGAAATAAACAAATCATTGGTTTTGCAGAAATCTATCATTCGTTCTCCAGCATCATTTCCATCACCAAGGCCATATTTTCCAACTACTGTTCCTTCCTCTTTGCTCCCAATCTTTGCATTCCGATCACCAGTAATGAGCAATACATCTTGATGGTATGTTTGATCGATTTCAGATTGAAGAAGTTGGTAGAATTCATTCATATATATTCATATATACTTACATAAAATTATAGTTCCCAATGTTACATTTCACTTAAGTAAGGATTGCACAAGTTACTAAGATAATTCCTTTTTATTGGGAGAGAAAGAAAGACCAGAGTTAAAATTGATCTATTTGAAAAGGGGAAATACAAGATCACAGAAAGTGAATATGCAACCCCACTGAGGTAAAGTGAGCTGGAGGAAAACTGTAACAAGTATCAAGTATGACATGCAGTCTTATAAATCCTTCCATATCCTTCCTTTTTAAAAATATATGGCAGATTCTTTATTATTCATCTGAAAGAAAATCATTTTCAGACAAAGGAAATGGCTTCCTTTGTATCCTTTTCAGAAACTTTGTGTTTCTAGTCCATCTTCTTTGCTTCTGCATTTTCATAAAGGAAGATGTCAGGAACAACGGAAGACTCCTGAACAAATATGATTAAATTGGTAAAGACTGATTTTGACACATTCTTCTGACAACTTTTTGATTAATTTTTTGCTTCATTAAAGTCTTTAATTGAATTAGCATGGGGTTTAGCAAGATCCTTGACATATTTTGTATATTAGCAAACAAAGCTTCAAAGACCAGAACAATGAAGAGGATGAAAAAGACTTCTAAAGCCAGGTCAGTAGTTTAGGGAGCAGGAGGTGAATAAAGGGACTTAACTTTGGAGCAAATCTGAAAGCCTAGTAATAGTTGAGCAGAGAAGTTCAAGGAGAGGGAGTCTTAATTGGATTTTTTCACTGTGGTCAGATTGCAGTCATCTGGGGTACCTTTTCTCTTTAGGCCCCTCTGTAACCCCTCTCTGTTACAACTGGTACAGGACAGCAAAATTGAAAATGGATAGTCTTCAGCTACTCCTCCTTCACTAACTGGCAGTCTTTGGTTTGTCTCCTTGGTACTTACATATATAGCTTCGTGGGTGTACTTTTTCTATGGGTGTTGAAAAGGAGGTGCTAGAACTCATATCTTTAAAAATTCTAAAAATGATAAATTCATCATTTTAAAAGTTCCCCTTTCACCTCTCCCCATATGTTGGATTTGGGTTTAGTAGTATTCATGCAACTGTTAGCTTTCTGTCTATTGTTGCAATGTATTGAATTTAGAATATGGGAAGATGGCTAATAAAAGTCAAACGGCCATAATATAATAAAAATTATTAACAATTACAAACCCATTTATTGCTTTAATTAAAATTATTTCTTAAATGAAATATATTGGTATTCATATTTCATTTGAAAAAGTTTAATTTTCAACAGGTTGTTTTCAACATCACAAACTTGCAGTTGGTAGGTTGCTCATGTGTTGTTGTTAGGTGCTATTTACTCAATGTTGACTCATAGCAATTCTGTGCTTGACAGAATGAAACACTGCCAGGTTGTGCACTATCCTCATAATTGTTGCGATGTTTGAACCATTTCTGCAGCCACTGTGTACATTGATCTTTAATTAATACTGTTATCATCTTCCAGCACTGTCTCCTACCATTTCTGTTGCTATCCATAAGGCTTTCAGTAGCTAAACATTGAGAAGTAGTCTCTTTACTTCTTCCTAGTTTGTCTTACTCTGGAAGTTCTACTGAAATCTGTCCACCATGGATGACCCTGCTGGTATTTAAAACACTGGTGGCATCGATTCCAGCGTAACAGCAACATACAAGCCAACACAGTATGATAAATTGAAAGACAAGTTGTGGAGGTTGCCCATAGTTCCCTGTCAAAGTACATGAATGGAATGAACATACTTTCAACCATTGTGACCCCTGGAATATGCCAGATGTTTAAAGATATGAGTTGTTATTGTTGTTTCTAGGTGCCTTTGAGTCATTACCAACTCAGTGACCTTATGCACAACAGAAGGAAACACTGTCCAGTCCTGTGCCAACCTCACAATCATTACTACTCTTGAGTTCATTGCTATTGTCACTGTGCCATTCTATCTTGTTTTCCTCTTTTTGCTAACCCTCAACTTTATCAAGAATGCTGTCCTTCTCTAGGAATTGGTCCCTCCACATAGTATGTGCAAAGTATGAGAAACAAAGTCTGGCTATCCAGGTTTCTAAGGAGCATTCTGGCTGTACTTCTTCACTGATTTGTTTGCTTTTCAGGCAGTCCATGGTACTTTTAATGTTCTCTTCCAAAACAGTAACTCAGATGTGTCAATTCTTCTATGGTCTTCCTTGCTCATTGCCCAACTTTCTCGTGCATATTAGGCTATTGAAAATATCATGGCTTGAGTCAGGTGCATCTTAGTTCTCAAACTGGCGTCTTTGCTCTTTACTACTTTAAAGAGATCTTGCTCAGCAGACTTGCCAAATGCAATATGTCATTTGATTTCTTGACAGCTGCTTCCATGAGTACTGACAGTTAATCCTAGCAAAATGATGTCTTTGACAACTTCAATCTTTTCTCCATTTATTATGGTGCTGTTTATTGCTCCATTGATGAGGTTTTTTTGTTTTCTTTACATTGAGGTGCAATGAAGACTGGAGGTCTTTGATTTTCATCAGTAAGTATTTTAAGTCTTCTTTGCTTTCACCGAGCAAGGTTTTATTGTCTGCATATCTCATGTTGTTAAAGATACAATAAATAGAAAAGATTTCCTGCTTCACTTGTGTGTCTGTGTGAATACTGGTCACCCAAAGATATCCAAGTCCTAAACTTTGAACCTGTGAATGCTATCTTTCATAGAAAGATGGACTTTGCAGATGTGACAAAACTATGCCACTTGAGATGAAGAGAATGCCCTATATTATGTGAGTGTGTCCTAAATGCAGTCAAGTGTCCTTGTAAGAGAAAGGTAGAGGGAAATTTGACACAGATGTGCATGTGATAGGAAGACAGAGAGGCAGAGCCAGTCAGGGAAGATGCTACATTTTGCTATTGAGTATGGAAGTAGGAACCGCAAGCCAGGGAATAAAGGCTGTTCCTAGAAACTGGGAAAGACAAGGCAAAATAATCTCCCTAGAGCCCCTGGAAATAGTTAAGTCCTGTTGACCACTTGATTTCAGTCCAGTAAAATCCATTTCAGACTTTTGTACCCCCAAACTGTATGTTTTTTAATTTATGCCATTTTAAGACACTGAATTTATTGTAATTTGTTACAGCAGCAATAAGAATTAAAACAGCATCATAAATTCATAATGATATGCTTTCTATCTTTTGGTTGAGGGTCATATGAGTTTATGAATTTCCACATGAGTTCATTTCATTTCAAATATATATATTTTTTTCGGTTGCCAAGCATTTACTCATTCGCTGATTAAACATAAGAGAATATTGAAAGTACCATGGACTGCCAAAAGAACAAACAGATCTGGGTTGGAAGAAGTACAGCCAGAGTGGTCCTTGGAAGCCAGGATGACTAGACTTCATCTCTCATGCTTTGGACATAGCATCAGGGGGGACCAGTCCCTGGAGAAGGATATCACGTTTGGTAAATTGGAGACAAAGAGAAAACCCTCAACGAGATGGATTGGCACAATGGCAGCAACAATGGGCTCAGGAATAGCAACAATGGTGAGGTTGGCCCAGGGCCAGGCAGTATTTTGTTTTGTTGTGCATAGGGTTTCTATGAGTGGATACTGACTCAGTAGTACCCAACAACAACAATAAAAAAGGGAATTTTAGGCCTATTATGTGACAAGAAAGAACTGTGGTAGCATAGTGGGTTATGAGTTGGGCTGTTAACCACACGGTCAGCAGTTTCAATCGACAAGTTGCTCCATGGTGAAAGGAGGCTTTCTGCTCTCCTAAAAAATGTAAAACCTCAAAAACCCTTTACAGGGTTGCTCTGAGTCAGAACTTACTCTACAGCATACAGCTACTACCACCGTGTGACAAGAATGCTCTAGAAATACAGAGGAGAAAAACAGAGTTTCTATTAAAAAATATCTTAGATAAATGCATCAAGTTTAATGATGAGATTAGCTTAAGGGGACATGGTAATATTTAGGAAGTGTTCTAATTCAATAGAATCAGGGCAGGGTATTAAAACAAAAAGTTTTCCTGTAGGTATCAATACTAATACTAAATCTGATTAATGAAATGAGAAGATTTTCGAGTTTAAGGGCCAAGGTTAAGTACTGGAATGGTCGGGGGGGGGGGGGGAAGTTGGAGGACATGGCACAGAAGAAAATTATTATGTGAAAATGTGGTTATATTTTCAAAGCACAAAGATGTTAGAGCAGTAACAGGAGGAGGAAGAAGGACACATAGTCCAGTGTGGTCAAGGCCCTGGAGATCAGGATAGTTGTTGGAAATGGGTCTAGAAAGAAAAGCAAGAAATAGGTCTATGCTTTTGAGCAAAGAAAGAAATGTAAATTTATTTATTCTGAGAACTGTGAGGGGCCACTAGAATATTTTAAGCAAAGATCTGACCTAGCTGAATTCTGGTTTACATAAAAGTAAAGCAGACTACAGTGTAGAAAGTGGTAGAGGGTTTGGGGTAGGGAGAAGGGAGGAACAGAGGTAGGACAAGAGTCAAGGCATCAGGTTATTGAATAAATCCAGTTAGGAAACAATGGTAGCTTGAACTTGGAGGAAAAAGAGGAGTGAGGTGCTTGTTCAGTAAATCCTGTTGAATTAATGGAATTAACAAAAGCAGAGGTACCTTCTATACTAGTCAAGGATATAGACCTCATAGAAAAGATTTTTAAAACCGTATCTCCAAAATATAAAATATAAAGCCATCTCCATGGTTACAGAACATAGCCTTGTATTGAGTGATCCATATTACTGAACATATTGTTTTACCTTGAACAATTTATTTTTACACATACTAGAGTGTTCAGTAGAAGAGGCTACAGTAACATCTTCTAAAGGGATCCTTTGAAATATTTGATTCCTGTGTGGGAGACAGTTGACCCATCCATAAGTGTGGGTCCCTTATATACGCTAGATGCAGCATGAACTCTTTTATTTCTTACAACAATCTTTGAACTATTGCTGTTGTGAATTGGCATAGTGATTTCAACAACATGCTCAAATATAATAATGATTATGTGATGGCAAAGTACTGGACAGTGTTTCTATACTGTTGTCACTATGAATTGGCACCAACTCTATGGCACTTTAACACCAACAAGAAGAGTATATTAAAGTAGGTGAAAA
>NW_006408718.1:4391241-4392178 GCF_000296735.1 Chrysochloris asiatica
TGTCTTGGGAGAAGTACAGCCAAAATGCTCCTTAGAAGACTTTAGCTTTATCAAGAAGGCCCAATCCCTGGATAGGGACATCATGCTTGGTAAAACAAAGGGTCAGCAAAAAAGAGGAATACCCCCAATTAGATGGATTGACACAGTGGCTACAACAATGACCTCCGATATAACAATGGTGCAGGACAGGACAGTGTTTTATTCTGTTGTGCATGGGGTTACTATGAGTAAGAGGCAACTTGATGGCACATAATAACAACAAGAACATATGGGTAATATACTTAACAGAGAAAGACTGAGTGATTTACACTTATTCTAAAGAGTAAAGCAAGGAATAACTGTTCTGTATACTCCTATTAGTATAATGGGCAAAATAAAGACATAAATAGAGATTGGACAGGAAAATTAAGGCACTCCTTATTAAGAGAGGCAAATAGAATTCCAAAGATTATATTTTAAAAACAGATACATCTAATTAATGAGCTTAACAAGGGCGTTGGATACAAAGCCAGCATTAAGGTCAATTACATTTCTGTTTATCAGTAATGAACAAATGGAAAGTGAAATCCACTCCATTTATTGTTGTTGTTAGGTGCCATCGAGTCAGTACCGACTCATAGTGACCCTATGCACAGCAGAGCAAAGCACTGCCCGATGATACCGGGCCAACCTCACTACTGTTGACACGCTTGAGTTTATCGATGCTGCCACTTGACCAATCCCTCTTTTTCTCTGACCCTCAACCTTACCAAACATGATATCTTTCTCCAGCAACTGGTCCCTCCTGACAACACGTCCAAAGTATGAGAGACGAAGCCTGACCATCCTGGCCTCCAAGGAGTACTCTGGCTGTACTTCTTCCAAAATGGGTCTATTGCTTCTTTTGGCAGAAAGAATTTATTCAAGTGAATTAAAAACTTTAATTTATGCAAAAGCC
>NW_006408718.1:4396420-4398338 GCF_000296735.1 Chrysochloris asiatica
TTACGTATGGATTACTTCTCAATGTAAAGAAAACAAAAATCTTCACCACTGGACCAATAAACAGCATTCTTATCAACAGAGATAAGATTGAAGTTGTCAAGGACTTCATTCTTCTTGGATCAACTATCAACATTCAAGGAAGCAGCAGTCAAGAAATCAAATGACATTGCATTCGACAAATCTGCTGCACAAAACATTTTAAAGTGTTGAAGAGCAAAGATGTCAGCTTGAGGACTAAGGTGCACCTGACCGAAGCCATAATATTTTCAATTACTTCATATGCATATGAAAGCTGGACAATGAATAAAGAAGACCATAGAAGAATTGATACTTTTGATTTATGGTGTTGGAGGAAAATATTGAAAGTGCCATGGGCTGCCAAAAGGACCAATGGATCCGTTTTGGAAGAAGTGCAGCCAGAGTGCTCCTTGGAAGTCAAGATGGCCAAACTTCGTCTCTCATACTTCAGACATATTGTCAGGAGGGACCAGTCACTGGAGAAGAATATCATGTTTGGTAAGTTGGAGGGTCATAGAAAAAGAGGAAGACCACCAATGAGATGGATTGGCCAAGTGGCAGCATCGATGGACTCAAGCATAGCAACAGTAGTGAGGTTGGCCCAGGATCAGGCAGTGTTTCATTCTGCTGTGCATAAGGTCACTATGGATCAGTAGCAACTCGATGGCACCTAACAACAACAGCAAAGTAAAATAGGAGTCCTGATGTGTCGCTGTAGGTTAATGCAATCGATTACAAAGTCAGTTTGAACCACAAGGTCAGTGGTTCAAGCTTCCCAGTTGTTCCTCAGAAACCCTATACAGGGTTGCTAGGGGTTGGAACTGATTCAATGGCACATAACAACAACAACAGCAACAGCAAAGTAAAATAAGACTCCTGGTGTGACACTCTAGATAAGCACTGAACTGTGAACCATAAGACCAGCAGTTCAAACCCACCACTGCTCTTCAAAACCATATACAGGGGGGCTATGAGTCAGACCGACTTGACAGCACTTAACAACAACAACAACAAAATAAAATAAAACCAAAATAATCATCAGAGGACTGTGGTTATGTTAAAATTTAACACGCTTCCTAGTAACATTCTATAATTAATCACTCCTTTTCAATCCACAAAGCAGAATTTGTGGATCAGATGAAAGGGGCAATTCTTCCGGTAACAAAGGCAAAATCAGCACATAGGAATTATTGAAACAATTAGGGACACAATCACCCTGAATACTGAAAAGATCACTCTAACTACTAGATTAGAAAAACAATACAAACATGCCTGGCCACAAGTTCTGTGGTCTTGATTTTCTCCCCCATTAAAAATCTAGGCTGCCCTCCAGTCTGGAAGGCATATATGGGAGAGTCTTACTCCTCTGTTCTCTTGAGTATCAACATACAATAATGTTTTGCTCTTTGAAGTCTTGTTTCTGAGTTTTGGCTGATTTAGTGATGGGTGACTAAAGCCCATTTTGTGGTTGCATCAGTGGGTACAATAGGAATGGTATCTTTAGAAAAAAGAAGAGATATAGAGACACACAGATAGAAGATATAATCAGTGGTTGTAGTAAAACATCTACAAGACAAGAAACACCAAAGTTCATTGACATCTCCAGAAACAGAGAGAAAAACATTGAACAGAAGAATTACTCAGAGTCCTCAGAAGTAATTAACATGGCCAACACTCTGGTGTTTTTGGATTCCTGGACTTCAGAACTTTAAGAAAATTAATTTTCTGTCATTTTATGTCATCAACTTTGTGATGCAGAAAGCATCAAGAGAAGATGGAAGGAATACGCAGAGTCACTGCATCAAAAAGAAATGGTTAATGTTCAACCATTTCAAGAGGTACGATATGATCAAGAGCCAATGATACTCAGGGAGGAAGTTCAAGGTGCACTGAAGGAATT
>NW_006408718.1:4401240-4402296 GCF_000296735.1 Chrysochloris asiatica
TAGCAAGGACAAGCAGACCAACCTGGAACAGCTAGAGCAACCAAAGATAAATCTTCAAAGAAAGAGCTTCAGGAAAAGCCCAAAATAAAAAGTCAGCATGACTGGCTACTACAAGAATAAGAAAGCTGTTTGCCAGGAAGCCATCAAGGCAAGCAATCAAGTTCCTTCAGGACAAACTCCCCTCTAAGACTGAAACTCAAAGGGAACATATGAACAGGCAGGAAAATTTGCTGGCAACCACATTGGTCTAATGGTGAGTGGAAGATGGGGAAAGGCAGCAATGTAGAAATGGGCTGAGTTCAAGAACAGTCCATTGACTCCTGTTGACATGTAGATGAGAGAGAGAAAAGTAAGGGCTGGTTGGTCCAAAATGTGGTGAGACCTGGGGACACTTGAGCCCATGGACAAGGACATAGCCACAGATAGTTAGAGCTGAGAGTGAAGCATCCAGCTGATATGAAGTGAGGGAGATGCACAAGAACACCCAAACTTGCAGGCAGTGCCTATTTGAACTAGCATCAATGGCTTGATAATCAGAACTCGACTAGAGGAAGATTACAAAAAAAAAAAAAAAAAAAAAATTGTTTTTTTGATAAAGGAAACAAGGATAAATAGCTACAATTTGATGAACCTGACCTATACTCATGGAGGTAGTAACTCTAAATGCCAAGAGAGAGGGAAGGAGTCTTCACATCAAGTACCAATACTATCCCCTCTGTACACAGGGTAGATAGAGACGGGTAACTTAGACATTGGCTACCTAAAATGAGGGGATGATAAAGGCACAAAATGACTGGTTTACAAGGTTTCAAGAGAGAGTTTAAGAGTATGTGGGGGAAGAAAGAGTCCCCACTGAATAGTTTTCATCTTGTGTAGATGGGTCTGGTAAAAAGAAACAGGGATAAGATTCATATGATTCAATAGTGAATAATTGTTATAATGATTAATTGTGACTGTCACAATTGTAAAGGTAGAAGTTTTGTAACAAAAACAGAAGAGTGGTTAATCTTACAGTCCAGAAACAGAGAACCCTAGCACCATCAACGGAGAAGCACA
>NW_006408718.1:4403302-4411293 GCF_000296735.1 Chrysochloris asiatica
TGAATCCAGCTTGAACCTCTGGAAGTTCTCTGTCAGTGTATGGTTGTAGCCATTTTTATATAACCTTTGGCAAAACTTTACTCTCATGGGATATCAAAAATATTGTCCGATGATTTCTGCATTCCCTTGGGTCACCTCTCTTTGGAATGGGCACGAATATGAATCTCTTCCAATCAGTCAGCCAGATAGTTGTCTTCCAAATTTCATGGCATAGATGAGTAAGTGCCTCCAGTGGCGCCTCACTTTGTTGAAAGATTTCAATTTGTATGCCATCAATTCCTAATTCCTTATTCTTTGCCAATTTCTTCAATGCATCTTGAACTTCTATCTTTAGTATCATTGGCTCTTGATCATATGCTGCCCCTTGAAATTGGAATACACATCTACATTATAACAAGACATCTCTTTATCTTTTTAATTGCTGTTTTGCTTCCTGGATCTTAGCTACAGCCACAAGAACCAACCTTAAGTAGTTTGCATTTTGTATTAAGCATCTTATAATCTGTGGAGAACAGAGGACTCTGGACCCTGGTAATGACTTTTAATTTAGACATAGGAAGAAAATATTAGAAGTTTTATGCATATAAAATTGGTTAGTATTAAGTTATTGGAAATAGCATATCGACTATATTTCAGTACTGTAAATACATTTTCCATAGAAATTAGCTAATTGTGTATATAAATATTTGAAATGAGCATATTTTCTTTCTTAGAATTTAATAAGACCTTTTTGAAAAATGCACAACCAATCAAATAAGATAATTGCCTAAAAACCAATGAAAAAACAGTGAAAACAATTCAAAACATAGTTTAAAATAAAAGAATATTTGTGGAAACATCTATGGAAACATTTATTCTCAATAGAACTCTAGGTAATTTACTCAAGCTCTCTCATGTTTTGTTTTCTCTTCTGTAAAATGAGAAAATAATACTCATTTGATAAAGATTAGATGGAAATTGAAAATGAAAATATTAAACACAGTGGTTGATGTAGAGTTATTATTGTTAGGTGCTATCAAGTCAGTACCAACTCATAGAAATCCTATGTGCAACAGAACAAAACACTGCTGCCCGGTCCTGGGCCAATCTCAGAATTATTGCCACACTTGAGCCCATTGATGCTGCCACTTTGCCAATCCATCTCACTGGGTGTCTTCCTCTTTTTCTCTGACCCTCCACCTTACCAAACATGATATCATTCTACAACAACTGATACCTCCTGACAATATGCCTGAAGTATGAGAGACAAAGTTTGGCCATCCTGTCTTCCAAGGACCTCTCTGGTTGCACTTATCCCAATACAGAACTGTTGGTTCTATTTGCAGCCCATGGTACTTTCAATATTCTCTTCCAACACCATAACTCAAAATCATCAATTTTTCCACAGTCTTCCTTATACACTGTCTGGCTTTCATATGCATGTGAAGTTATTGAGAATACAATGGCTTGGGTCAGGTACACCTTAATCCTCAAGCTGACATCTTTGCTCTTCAACAGTTTAAAAAGCCTTGTGCAGCAGATTTACATAATGTAATATGTTGTTTGAATTTTTGACTGCTGCTTCCATGAATGTTGATAGCTTATCCAAGAATGAAGTCCTTGACAACTTCAATCTTTTCTCCGTTGATAAGAATGTTGTTGTGATGATTTTTGTTTTCTTTACATTAAGATGCAATCCATACCGAAGGATGTGTTCTTTGATGTTCATCACTAAATATTTTAAATCCTCTTCACTTTTAGCAAGCAAGGTTGTATCATCTGCATATCACAGGTTGTTAATGAGTCTTCCTCCAATCCTGATGCCACGTCTTTCTTCATATATGCCAGCTTCTCAGATTATTTGCTCAGCATACAGATTGAATAACTATGGTGAAAAAATACAAAGATGAGTGATTGCCTCCAGTGCAGCCTCACTTTCTTGAAAGATTTCAATTTTTATTCCATCAATTCCTGAAGCCTTGTTCTTTGCCAACTCCTTCAATATACCTTGGACTTCTTCCTTCAGTACCATTGGCTCTTGATCATATGCTATCTCTTGAAACGTTTTTTTGAAAATCAACCATTTCCTTGTACCCTTTCCTTTTTCTTCCTTTTTTCAGTTCTTCTTTCTTCCTTCTTTCCTTCTTTTATTCTTCTTATGCTCACTTCTTCAGGGTGCATTGTAGGGTAGAGACAAGGAAAATAATGAGGAGAAATTAAATGCATCCATCTCTATTTATAGGATTGAAATTATATTATGAACTTCTTAAATGTTGCTGTGTCTTAACTATTCATAACTGGAAGAATGGGTTATACATGCTAAGAATGTGTCAATATGCTGTTTTCTCTGCCATGGTGACTTGAGCTCCAAACATTAAATAACTCTCTCAGGCAAAGAAGATTTAAAGCATTCTTTTTCTAATCATACACAAGTATGCTAATACTGATAATGCCAGAAGGAACATAGATGGAAATGGTATAGATAATTGCTGTGGATTGAATTATGTCCCCCAATGCATGCCTTGAAGCAGTGCACTGGTGATCATTGTGACCCTGGAAACAAAGTTCTTTTGTTATGTTAAGTAGGTTTTTAGCAGGGTATATAGGTCATTAAAGCTAATCACTTTTGAGTTAAAAACAAAACAAAACAAAACAAAATGACTAGACACAGAGTCACAGACAGGAGGAAGATGCCATACGAAGGCAGAAATAACTGGCAGATGCACTTATCCAGGACTTTAAGGATTGTTGGTCGTAAGAAGGTGAAGTATTCCTCTCATGATTCATGGACTCAACTCAGACTTCTATCCTTCTGAAAATTTCTATTCTTTAAATCCACCAACGTGTGTTTTGTTGTTGTTATATTAGCACTGGTTACTAAGGCAGTGACTAAGGTTAACAAGATAGAAGTTAACAAATGGTTCATAAAGTCATTTTTCTTAAAAAATAAAGTAGATAGCCAACATTAAGTAGTGCATGTTGGAAAGAGACACAGTTTTCTACAGAATGGATTAAAGATAGACTCAGACCCCCAAAACAACTTTGAGTAAGAATATAATTAAAATCATGTACTTTCTGAAGCTATTACTAATTAAAGGAAGGTATGGATATCCCAGCAAAAGGCATTGTGGGCAATAAGGTAAAACCTGGACCAGAATCATTCCCTAAACTCCTTTATTGGGTTTCTATTACCATGTAACAATTTAACATACAGTTTAGCTAGATCCTCTGCTAAAGGGATCTCAGAATTGTAATCAAGATGTTGCCTAGTGTGCATGTGGAGGACTGACTGGCAAGGATCCACTTCTAAATTCATTCAGGTTGTTGGAAGAATTAATTTTCTCATGAATATATTACTGAGGGGAACAATGGTGGTGCTGTAGGTTAGGTGTTGGACTGTTAATAGCAAGGTTGGCAATTCAAACCCATCAGTCACTCTAAGGGGTGCTCCTGTAAACACTTTGAGAGTCACTGTGAGTCAGAATTGATTCAATAGTAGTGGATTTTTTTTGGGGGGGGTATTATTGAGGGCTTTATATTTTGCTTGTTGTTGGTTGGGTCTCCCTCAGGTCTTGGAAGATGCTCACAATTCATAGTCATGTGTGCCTCTTCAACACGGTTCCTTACTTCATTAAGCAGGCAAAGAGAATCTCTCAACTTAGGGAAAAGTTAGGCCCTCTTTTGAGAGCTTGAATCTGATTTAGTCAGACCATACAGAATCATCTCCTTTCTGATTAAGTTAAAACCAGCTGATTTGGGAATATAATTGCATCTGTAAATTCCTCCACTTTGCAATAAAATGTAACATGATCAAGCACCTGACTGCTAGCCTAAATATTGATGTTTTGAATACACCCAAAGGTATATTAGAAGAAAGATTTAGCAATCAACTTCTAAAAGGTCACAGCCATGTAAATCCTGTGGAGCAATTCTACTCAAAACACAGGGCGGGGGGGGGTGGGGTCATTATGAATTGGCATCAACTCATTGGCCACTGTGGGGAAAAATCAAGGAGTGAAATCCCATTGCTTTTGATAGAGTCCCTTGGTTAGAATCAAGTCCCATCTCCACTTTGTCACACTGGTTGCTGGTGTGTAGCTAGAAGCTATGCCACCAGTATTTTGAATGCCAGCAGTGTTACCCATGATAAATAGATTTCAGGTACTCTTCCAGACTAAAAAAAGAAGAGGCAAACTGCTTCTGAATGTTTAGCCCCTGAAACCTGAGGAATAGCAGTAGAAAACTGTCGGAGAGCATCAGAATATTGGACATTAAAACATGATGAATAGCATCAGAATATTGTCAGATAGAGTGACAGAAGATTAGCCCCTCAGGTTGGAATGCACTCAAAAACAGACTTGGAGAAGAGTGCATCCTCAAAGTTGAGTTGGCTGTGATTATGACAATGGAGAAAAAGTTTTGGGACCTTCATTTGCTGATTAATCACCACTCAAAATGAAGAGAAACATCTGCAAACATCCATTAGTAATTGGAACATGGAATGTATAAAGTATGAATCCAGGAAAACTGGAAGTTGTCAAAATGAACTAGAGCACACAAACACCTCGATATCCTAGGTATTAGTGAACAGGAATGGGCTGATATTTGCCATTTTGAATCTTACAATCTCATGGTTTATTATGCAAAGAATGACAAATTGAAGAATGGTGTCACATTCATCATTACAAAGAACATTTAACCATCTATTTTGAAGTGAAATACTTTCTGTGATAGAGAGACCAGTTATTACCAATATTATTTAAATTTGCCCACCAGTCAGTAAAGTCAGTGAAGATGAAGAATTGTACCAACTTCATCTACAAAAGATGATTTTACACTTGGACTTCAGCAGATGAAAATATACAGAAATCAAACTGACTATCTGTGACAGGAGACAGTGGGAAAGCTCCATAGGATTCAGTCAAAACAAGACTAGTGGCATAATGTGGAATAGACCCTCAATTGTTCATATGGAAGTTCAGCTGAAGCTGAAGAAAATTAAAACTTGTTAAATGAGAACCAAAATATGACTGTAAGCATATCCCATTTGAATTTAGAGATTATTTGAAGAATATATTTGGTACATTATACACTAATGACTGAAGATGAGATGAATTATGGGTTGACATCAAAGATATCATAGAAGAAGAAAGCAAAAGGTCACTAAGAAGAAAAGGAAGAAAGAAAAGACCAAAATGGATGTCAGAAGATAATCTTAAACTTTCCCTTCAGCATAAAGATGCTAAAGCAACTGAAAGAAATGAGGAGCTAAAAGATCTAAACAAAAATTTTCCAAGAGCAGCTCAAGAAGATAAAGTAAAATATTATAAAGAATGTACAAAGATGTAGAGTTAGAAAATCAAAAGGGAAGAACATTTCTTAAGTTGAAAGAACTGAGGAAAAAATTCAATCCTCAACTTGCAATACTGAAGGATTCTATAGGCAAAATATTGAATGATGCAGAAAGCATCTAAAGAAAATGGAAGAAATAGACAGTTGCTGTACCAAAAAGAAATGGTCACTGTTCAATCATTTCAAAAGGTAGCATAAGATGCAGAGCCAATTACATTGAAGAAAGAAGTCTAATGTGAACTGAAGGCATTGCCAAAGAACAAGGCTCCAGGAATTCCTGGAAAACCAACTGAAATCTTTTAGCAAACTGAAGCAGCACTGCAAACATTTACTCATCTATTCCAAAAATATTGGAAGAGAGATACCTGGCTAGATCACTGGAAGAGATCCATCTTTGTGCCCATTCCAAAGAGAGGTAATCCAATGTAATGCAGAAACCATAGGACAATCATTAATATAACATGCCAGTAAAATTTTGCTAAAGTTAATTGAAAAACTGCTGTAACAGTACATCGACACAGAATTGAGAGGTTCAAACTGGATTCAAACAAGTGGAATGAAGAACATCACTGTTGATGTCAGATGGATCTTAGCTAAAAGCAGAGAATACTGGAAAAGTGTTTGTGCTTTACTGACTATGCAAAATCTTTCAACTGTGTGGATCATAAGAAGCTATGAACAACACTGTGGAGAATGAGTGTTCTGGAACACTTTATTGTTTTCATGAGGAACTGATACATAGAAAAAGGGGTAGTTTTTCAAACAAAATAAGGGGACACTGAATGGTTTAAAATAAAAAAAGTTATGCATCATGGTTGTATTCTTTCACCATAATTAGTCAATCTGTAAACTCAGCAAATAATCTGAGAAGATAGATTATATGAAGAAGAAAGTGGCATCACGATTCGAGGAAGACTCACTAACCTATGGTATGTGAATGATCGAACTTTGCTTGCTGAAAGCAAAGTAGATTAAAATACATACTAATGAAGATCAAGGACCACAGCCTTCAGTATGAGTTGCATCTCAATGTAATGAAAACAAAAATCCTCACCAAGTAACTAATAAGTAGCGTCATGATACATGGAGATAAGGTTGAAGTTGTCAAAGACTTAATTTTGCTTGGGTCCACCATCAGATTCATGGAAGCAGCAGTTAGAAAATCAAACTATGTATAACACTAGGCAAATTGATTGCACAAGACATCTGCAAAGTGCTAAGATCAAAAAGGTCAGTTTCAGGACTAAAGTGTGCCTGACCCAAACCAAGGTATTTTCAATAGCCTCATACGTATGTGAAAGTTGGAAAATGAATAAGGAAGACTATTAGAATTGATGCATTTGAGTTACGTTGTTGGAGAAGAATGTTAAAGGTATCATGGACTTCCAGAAGAACAAACAAATCTGAGTTGGAGGAAGTACAACCAGAATGCTACTTAGACACCAAGATGACCAGACTTTATATCTCATACTTTGGACAGGAGAAAACAGTCCCTGAGGAAGGAAATGAAGCTTGGTAAAGTACAGAGACATTGGAAAAGAGGGAGGGAGACCCCATATGAGATGGGATTTTATAGTAGCAGCAACAATGGGCTTATGTGTACAAGCAATTGTGAGGATGGCATAGGACTGGACAGTGTTCTGTTCAGTTGTACATATGGTTGCTATGCGTCAGAACCAAGTTGACTGCACTTAAGTTAACAAGTGATAAGAAAAGGGGAAAATTGAGGTTTTGAAAGTTGGGCAGGGAAGGTAACCTGGGGGTAAGGACCTTAAGAAATGTGGAAATAAGTCATGTGAGTGTTGGGGGATGAGTGTTCCAGACTGAGAGAAGATCGGTACAAACTATTTATTTATTTGTTTATTATTACTTTTTAAATTAATATTTTGTTGCATTTTTAATAAAGATTTACACCGTAGTTTCAGCTTCCATTCAACAGTTTCTAAATAGTTGTTGAGTGACAATGGTTATATTCTTTACAATGAGTGAGCACTCTCATTATTGCTGTGATGGTTCTTCCATTTCCATTAGTATACTTTCCCCATGGGTTATGAAAGTAAAATTTTGCTGAAGATATCCCAAAACTGGCTGTAAAAATACATGGACAGAAAATTGCCAGAAATTCATGCTGGACTCAAAGGAGGACATGGAATTAGGGATAGCATTGCTGATATCACATGGTTCTTGGTTGAAAGCAAGTAATATCAGAAAGATGTTCACTTGTGCTTTGTTGACTATGCAAAGATTTTTGACCCTGTGGACCAAGACAAGATATAAATGTCACTGTGAAGAATAGGTACTCTAAAAACACTTAATTGTGCTCATGAGGCACCTGTATATAGATCAAGAGGCAGTCATTTGAACAAGGGGATACTGAATTGTTTAAATCAGGAAAGGTGTGCATCAAGGTAGTGATATTCTTTCACCCTACTTAATCTGCATGCTGCTATTCATAGAGTTTTCAAATTTATGCACTAAGCACTAAAGCCAGTGAAGATGAAATAGAAGAATTCTACCAACTTCTTCAATCTGAAATCAATCAAACATGCAATCATGATGTATTGCTCATTACTGCTGATTGGAATGCAACAGTAGGGAGCTAAGAGGAAGGACCAATAGTTGGAAATTTTGGACTTGGTGATAGAAATGATGCTGGAGAA
>NW_006408718.1:4413919-4416169 GCF_000296735.1 Chrysochloris asiatica
AAAGAGGACTTAAAATACTTACTGATGAAGATCAAAGACCAGCCTTCAGTCTGGATTGCATCTCAATATAAAGAAAGCACAACTCTTCACCACTGGAGCAATAAATAGCATCATGATAAATAGAGAAAAGAATGAAGTTGTCAAAGACTACATTTTACTTGGATCCAAAATTAACAATCATGGAAATGATCATTACAGAAGAGGAAAATGTAGGTGGGTGTTGTATGTGCCCTGGGTTATGAAAGTATTAAAATAATTCTTGACTGTTTTGATCTCTTATAGGTGATTATTTTTAAAGGAACACAATACTTTTGGATAATCTTCATTATTTGTTTAGCCTATTTCTATTTAGTTACGGATGTAGAACACACTTTTAAAGACTCAGAATTTGGGGTTTGTAAGAACATACTCTTGGCTAAGTGCTGTTACATTGTGGAGGTGCTTCCTGACTCATATTATGGAATATTCTCAAAGTTTGTAATGGTTGTTGACATTTTGCTTTTCATCTTGTTTCTGTTCACTAGAGTACATCACTTCCATTCTCAGAACTCTAAATCAGCTTGAATTGTGTTTTTTCTACTGACTTTCAGTTAAAATGCTTACTCAATTTCTTAAAGGAAAGACAATTTTTGAGCTGCTTGAATCCTCAGTTATCTTTGGCCAATAATCACTACATTAAAAAAATAATAATAATAAAAGGCTCAATGACTCAAGTTGATCCTGGTGTTAGTTCAAGACAACAATCAGCATTTAAAAAGTATTAACTATGTGTCTTGTATTTTACTTGCACTTTCTGCTTGATTTCTCACATTGTAATTCTTATAGGGTTACATGATACTGTTGTTGCTATTTTACAGATGAAGAAACAAAAAGACAGTGAACTGAGGTATGTTATCCAAGGTCACATTGTTGTGAAGTATCAGGGCTGAAAGTTCAGTGCATTGACAGGCTGCCTCTGTCTTCTTTAACCATTAGACTATAAATGATCCACAAAATTTATTCCTTTTTTAAGTGGTATTTTACTGTGAATGTGGGAGCACATGTGGATCTAATATTACTACTGTTTTACTGACAGGAAATTGAGTACTATAGTTATCCTTGTCAGATGTTTTATATTCATAATTACATAACTATCTTTCCATTTCCTCCATCTATAAAACCTGTCTTATGGCAGGTAACCAATTATAATAGATTGTTATAGCTTATATTTAAAATTTCAGCAGATAGTCACACCACACACACTTGTTAAAACAAGCTTTAGAGTGACTCCTATTGTTGATTAAATAAAATGATTTTTTCCCCTCCTTAGATTTAAGGATAGCTCTGGGAGATATTTAGGAAGGTACATGAGTAAATTCTGTATCCAAGAAAGACCTTCTCACAGCCAAATTAAATGAGTCATTTTAGCCACATTCTGGTGTCTTCTGATAGTAATGGGTAGCACACATTCATTTGAAGCCAATCTGAAACCTGAATGCATCAAAGAAAGTGGTAAAAATAAGAAATTGGTTAATTTTATTTCCCAAAATTCTTCAAGTAGGTCGCTCTGATTTTTTAACTCCATGGGTGGTGCAAACAGCATGCTTGACTGTTAATTGATATTCAAATCTACCTAGACATCCCTTGAAGACAAGGTCTGGCAATCAATTTCAGAAAAATCAGTCACTGAAAATCTCACACTGCACAACTTCACTCTGACACAGATGGTATTGTCATGAGTCAGGGTACATTAAATGCAATTGTTTGCTTTGGTTTTCATTTATTTTTTTAGGTTCTTCCAGCCAAAACCAAGCTACATTAACCACTTATGTTGTTAAGTGCCTTTGAGTCGGTTCCAGCTCATAGCGATCCTGTGTAGGGTGTTCTGAGGAGTGGCTGAAGGATTTGAAATGCCGACCTTGCAGTTCAAATAGATCTTGTGGTCCAGTGCATTATCCTGCAGCGCCACATCAGAACTTGCTGTTGTTGTTAAGTGCTTTCTAGCAGGTTCTGACTCCTAGAGACCCATAGGGTTGCTATGAGTTGGTACCGACTCGATGGCACCTAACAACAACAACAACAATAGGGTTTCCAAGGAACAGCTAGTGATTTTGAACCACTGACCTTGTGGTTCACACCAACCTTATGGTCCAGTTCATTATCCCACAATGCCAGACATCAGAACTTATTTATCTAAAAACTCCCCAATTTCTACAGATGTTGTTGTTGTTGAGTCGGTACTGACCCATAGCGACCTTATGCACAGCAGAA
>NW_006408718.1:4422013-4426636 GCF_000296735.1 Chrysochloris asiatica
CAATGTCAAAAATATTGATGTTTATGCATTCCATTTCATTTCTGATGCCTTCTAATATTTTTAGATTCATAGTTCATACATGCCAGGTGCTGATTAGTATTAGATCTTTGCAGTTGTTTCTTCTCATTTTGAGTCATGCCCTATGAAGTTCCTGAAAGCTATGCTCCATCCATGTCATTAAGGTCAACTATACTTGAGGACATAGCTCTTCCCCAATCACAGATTAATGCCTTCTCACCTGAGGAGTCTTTGGCACTATATTAGACAATGTTTAGCTTCTATATATAAAGTTTTTCAGTGGCTAATCCCTCTGTATTAGACTGCCTCTTCTTTCTACTCTTCACTGATGCCTGTCTACCAGGATAACCCTGCTGGCATTAGAATACTGGTGGCCTAACTTCAGTGAATGCTTCACTGATGCCTGTCCACCACGGATAACCCTGCTGGCATTAGAATACTGGTGGCCTAACTTCCAGAATCAAATTAAAAAGTAAGCCAACACAATAGGACAAACCTACACATGAATTGTACACTGATAGCTTCCTTTAATGTTTTGATAAGTTATTGTTTGATAGGAAGATGATCTCTAGGGCGTAATGACAGACATTTAAATAACTTGGGGTAAAGATATAATAGTGATTAAAATTGTGTGCAGATGAAATGGCCTGCTTGAATTTAAATTTCCATACCTGGAAAAATTTCAAACCAAGGCTTTTCAGATCTATTATGCATGAAAGAATGGACAAGATGCTGGATAAAAATGTTGGAGCATTTTTTTCTTGGTAGTCTCTTCCTACTTTGAAAATTTGGTTTTCTATTGGGTTAAACACACACACCTGCAAACTTGGTTTACTTTTCATTGAGTCCTTTGGTTACCCACAAATGTAAACATGTTTGAATCACCTACTAAATGTCTGACATCTTCCTAAGTCATAGGTGTATGGTAGTGAACAAATACAAACAGCTATGTTCTTTCCAAGTTAACAAAAGAAGAGTTCCACTTTTCAAAATGAAAAGTTGAAATTTTAGTTCTGACACCTGTGGACAGATTAGGGATGGCTCATATGAGCTCTTTGTCACTCAGTTTCGAAGACCACTATTTATTAATAGAATCACCTAAACTATTCCTGTTGTGTTGTTTCCAACAGAGCAGATAAAATTCCAAGTAATTGCCTGTTAATAATTCTATTAAGTTACTTCAAAACAGGGATCCAAAGTGGCTCATTCTGGTTTTATACCCAGTTGAGAATTTGCCTTTCTATCCCAGATATAAGGAGCTCTGGTAGCGTAGTGGTTACAAATCAGGCTGTGAACCTCAAGGTCAGCAGTTCGAAACTACCAGTTGTTCTGCGGGAGAAAGATGAGGCTTTCTGCTCCCTAAAAATGTACAGCCTTGGAAACCCTGTACAGGGTCGCTATGGGTCGGAACACACTCCATGGCACATAACAACAACAACAACATCCCAGATATACTGAATCAGAATACATTTTAACCAGATTCCCAAGAAACTCTTATGTATATATAGATGCTATAATAATCTGTAAAAATCACCTGCAAATCAAGAGAGTTTCAAAAAGCTCATGGAAAAACTTGACTGTGTGGATAATAACAAACTGCCTATGCCTGAGAAAAATGGGCATTCCAGAACATTTAATTGTGCTCATAAGGAACCTATACATTAGAGGCAGTTATTAGAACAAGGCAAGGAGATACTGAATGCTTTAAAGTCTAGGAACTTGTGTGTCAGAGTTATACCCTTTCACCATACTTATTCAATCTGTATGCTGAGCAAATAATACAAGAAACCAAGTTATATGAAGAAGAACATGGCATCAAGATTGTAGGAAGATCGATTAACAATCTTCAATGTACTGATGACACAATCTTGCATGCTGAAAATAAAGAAGACTTGAATAATTAATGATGAAGATCACTGACTACAATTTTCAGAATGGAATGTAAAGACTACAATGTAAAGAAAGCAAAAATCCACGTAACGGAACCAATGAATAACATCATGATAAACAGAGAAAGCATTGAAGTAACCAAAAACTTCATTTTACTTGGATCCACAATCAGTGCTTATGAAAGTGGCAGCCAAGAAATCAAAAGAAGTATCGCATTAAGTAAAGCTGTTACAAAATACCCATTTAATGTGTTCAAGAGTAAAAATATTACTTTGAGGACTAAGGTGTGTCAGACCCAAGATATGATATTTTCAATAACTTCATATGCATGCAAAAGTTAGACAATGAATAAGGAAGACTGCAGAAGAAACCATGCATTGGAATTATAGTGTTGGAGAAGAATATCGAAAGTACCATGGACTCCAAGAAGTATAAACAATTCTGTGTTGGAAAAAGTACTCTCAGACTGCTCCTCCAAAGCAAGTATAATATGTCTCTCATACTATGGACATTAGGAGGAACTAGTCCCTGGAGAAGGGTATCATCATGCTTGGAAAAGTGGAAGGTCAGCAAAAAAAGAGGAAGACCTCCAAGAAGATACATTGACATAGTGGCAGCAACAATGGACTGAAACACAACAATTGTAAAGATGGTACATGTCCGGGCATTATTTCTACTGTTTTGTATAGCTTTGCTATAAGCTGAACCAGCCGTTTGACACCTAACAAAACCCAAAACAACATAAAAGTCCATAAGAGTAACCTAGGTATCTTGTTAAAATGTAGGAGGGGGCTTTACAACGTTTATGGAAAAATTCCATTATCTTTTATTTCTATTTTCCCATGAACTTTCTAAAATCCCCTAATAGGTTCTGGTTTAGTTTATCTGGGGTAAAAAATTTAAATACTCAGCAGAGGGTACAATTTGAACTAACTGGTTCCAGCCTGTTTTAGAGATATGCTCTAATCTGATTAAATTTTTTTTTGTGGGGGAAAGGTGGGTGAAAGATGGTTTTGCTGGGAAGTATCTCCCTTGTCCCAGACCTAGGTTATCATTCTCCCATGACAGATATAAGAAACAGGAAACTCTGTATTAAAATGTTCTTTATTCAAGGAAAAATATGCCATTTAAAATTCTCATCTTCCTTATGTCTATAAAGTAACATGTAATTTGTTGTTGTTGTTAAGTGCCATTACTTTGGTTCTGACTCATAGCCACCCAGTAAACATGTAATTTAGGGGGAAAAATCCTTTAGTTCTGGTTGGGTGCTAATAATTTTTTGCAAATAATCACAGATGTTCTTAAATGAAACTACTATATGGAGTTCAAACAAATGACGGCATTTAAAGAGTTATGGTCAGATATTCATTCTGTTGTCTTTAAAGGTTAAAAAGAGGTCAAGAAGGGAGACAAAAGTGTATTGAATAACTACTGTGTCTACTTTATATTTATGATTACATTCACATTCTGCAGCAACTCTGGGAGCCCAGAGAGTTTAAATAATTTTTCTCCAGTTTGCTGAACTAAACCCAGGGGAAAACTTGGAGCTCTTTTCCCCACAATATGAATTCTGGATATTAAGAAAAGTATCAGGAGCTCTATTTCATAGTGTTCCCATTTGCCATTGGGAAAGATTCATTATTTGATCTCTTGCTATTTCTTGGCACATTCACTATTTTCCTGGTGTGGTGTTAGATGACTGAGCACATTCCTGAATAAAGCAGACCTGCTCGTTACAGTCTGTAGGAGGAATGAAACAGTAAACAAGTAAATACAATTAATAATAATAAAATATAAACACAAATTTTAAAAACACTTTTAATGTTTTTGTTGTTAGATGCCCTTGAGTGGGTTCCAACTCATAGCAACCTTATGAACAACGGGGTGGGGGTGTAGTCTGGTTATGTGCCATCCTCAAAATCTTTGCCATGCTTAAGCCCATTACTGCTTCCACTGTGACATTGGGGGAGTCTTCCTTTTCTTCCATTGACCCTCCACTTTACCATTTTACCAAGAGTCCTGGTGTGGTATTGCAGGATAAAGTAAGGTTAGTTTGAGCTACAAGATGGGAGGTTCAAACTCACCAGCATCTCTTTGGAAACCCTTCCATGGTTGCTATGAGGCAAAAAAGACTTGACATCACTTAACAATAACAACCACTTTGGCAAACATGATGTCCTTCTTCAGGGAATAAATCCAAAGTATGTGAGACGAAGTCTGGCCATCCTGGCTTCTAAGAAGCATTCTGGCTGTACTTTTTCTAATACAAATTTATTTGTTCCTCTCACAATCCGTCATACTTTTAATATTCTCCTCCAACACTGTAACTCAAACGGATCAATTTTTCTACAGTCTTCTTTATTCATTGTCCAATTATCTCATAAATATGAGGTTATTGAAAAAGCTATGGCTTGTGTCAGGTGCACCTTAGTCCTCAATCTGACATTGTCTTCAATCAAGACATTTGCTCTTGAACACTTTAAAGAGGCCTTGTGCAACAGATTTGCCCAATGCAATACATCGTTTGATTTCTTGACTGCTGCTTCAAATGAGTGATAATGGTTGATCTGAGAAAAATAAAGTCTTTGAAAATTTTAATTTTTTCTTCATTTATTATGATGTTATTTATTGGTCCAGTGGTGAGGATTTTATGTTGATTACATTGAGGTGCAACCCATAATACCAAAGGATGTGATCTTTGATCTTCATCTGTAA
>NW_006408718.1:4426876-4429250 GCF_000296735.1 Chrysochloris asiatica
TCCATAGATTGTCATGATACACACAACCAAAAGCCTTTGTGTAAGTAGGCAATAAAGCACATGTAAAAATCATTTGGACTCCTGGTGTGGCACTGTGGGATAATGCACTTGACCACAGGTCAGGTTTAATTTCAAGGTCGGTGTTTCAAATTCACCAGCCTCTCCTCGGAAACCCTAAACAGGGTCACTATGAGTCAAAACAGACTCAATGACACTGAAAAACAACAACAAACATCTTCCTGATATTCTCTAGTTTCAGCCAAAATCTACCTCTTGTCAGCAATGATATCTCTCATTCACTTTCCACATCCACATCCTTGTCTGAATCCAGCTTGGACTTCTGGAAGTTCTCTGTTAATGTATGGTTGCAGCCATTTTTTAATTAGCTTTTGCAAAATTTTACTTGCATGTGATGTTATTGATATTTTCCTATGATGTCTACATTCTGTTGGGTCACGTCCTTTTGGAATGGACACAAGGATGGAATAGATGAGAAATTGCCTCAATTGGTTGAGATTTCAAATTGTAGTCCATTAATTGCTGAAGACTTGTTCTTTGTCAATGCCTTCAGTGCACCTTGGACTTTTCCCCTCAGTATTATTGGCTCTTTCTTTTTTTTTTTTTTTAATTTAGGTTTGTTTTATTCAAGTTCAATGTTGATTCAATGCATATGTTTCAGTAAGAACAATACAGATTCTGTATCTGTGGCTCCAGTCAGACATCCAGTAGTACAAATTAGCTTCAAGTTATACAGACTGAAAGAAAGAGGTTGAGCGAGCGAAAAAGGGCAGAAGTGGGGGTGGGGGCAGAGGGAAGGAGAAGAAACAGAATTGAACACGCATGCAGGCTTTTCCATACCACCTTCAATGCTAACCTGCTTCAGAGGGAAAATAATAGTAGGCAAGAATGAGCAGCCACAGATTGTTGAACTGTTACCAGCACCATACCATGTGTTTCAGCAACATCTCAGCAGAGTTTGAAACACTTTTTATAGCAAAACCATTACAGTAAACTCCTCCAAACAACCTTTAACCACTATAAACTAACACCCAATTAATTTTATACATTGGTATAAAACTCGATTTAAACTATTATAAAAAGGAAAAATGTCACCACGTATGTCTCTATAGTGTGATAACCTCTCTTTTAGATGCCTGCATCACCTAGAAGTCTAATGGCTTTCAAATGTAATTTCCATTTCTAATGGTGATATTACCACGTATCTGGCACATACTGGCACAGTAATGCTGAAAAAGCCTCTATGCAGTCCTATTAGTGTCTTAAAGAACATAAAAGCTGGGACCAGTAAAATCCACAGAAATTCACTCTTGCCTTTAAGAACTTTTGAAAATGGTTTTAAAAAAAACCCAACAGGGCAGGAACCTAAATTCTGGGATCAAATGTAAAAGTTAGATTTGGTGGTTCTCACTGACAATGGGGGAATTTCCAAGGGGTGGGATGGGGACAACTAGGGTGGTCAGATATGGTTTCTCTTCTTGGCTTTTACGTCTCACTGATTTTCATCTTCCACATCCTGCAGCTCTTCATTATTCTGCTCTTCACCATCCCCCTGCATGTCTGAAGTCCATAGTGTCAGATTATCATGTAACAACTGCATGATAAGTGTGGAGTTCTTATAACTTTCTTCACTCAGTGTATCTAGTTCTTCAACTGCATCATCAAAAGATGCTTTTGCCAACCTGCAGGCACGGTCAGGGAAATTAAGAATTTCATAGTAGAATACAGAAAAATTGAGAGCAAGACCTAAGCGAATGAGATGCGTTGGTGGAAGTTCTGTCATTGCAATATCACTAGCAGCCTTATAAGCCACTAGGCTGTTCTCTGCAGCCCCCTTTCTGTCATTCTCGGTGGCAAATTCAGCCAGATACCTGGGGTAGTCGCCTTTCATTTTATGATAGAAAACTTGGACTCGCCAGTGTTAGCTGCTGGAATAAGGTGTTTGTCCAGTACATCCAGAATGTCCTATGTTACCTCTTTTTTAAACGAAAAAAAAAATTAATTTATTTTTTATTGTGAGCTGAGTGATAGTTCACATGGAAGAACAACAGCTTTACAACATTGTTTCAATGCAATCATTATAATCTCCTCCGTGCATCATCATTCAAAGTATTTGCTTCCATTCTCTCTGTTTTTCTTTTTTGGGGGTGGGATGGGGTGGGGTGAAGAGATGTACACAAACACACTTGGGAATATATAATAATTGAAATACCCAAAGGGCACATTCTGAAAGCCTGCTCCTGGTCGCCAACACTCGGTTCCTCTCTTTCCATGAGTCTAGACTTCTCAGCTGCTCCCTTGCTCCATGTCCTCATCTCTGCCTCCATATCTGGTATCGCTGTGTCTCTGGATAGGG
>NW_006408718.1:4430215-4430694 GCF_000296735.1 Chrysochloris asiatica
TTTTTGTTTTGGATTTTTCCTGAGATCTTTCTTTGAAGATGTATCTTCTGTTGTTCTAGATATTCCAGGCTAGTCTTTTTGTCCTTTCTAGTGGGAATGTCCCATCTCAGAAGGTTCTGGATGGGGCTCAGGATTCCACCTAAGGTCCTATACACTGCAAAGGCACCACAAGAGGCCTATTTCACTAGGCAAATTCTATAACCCCTTTTAGTTATTCCAATCAGTTATGGCAGAAGACTGGCTTACAAGCTTTCTGTAATCATGTTTTATGACATTTCTTTCTATACCACTCAAGTGTCTATTTTACAGTAGTAGGCAGGGAAACCAATATTCATAAGACAATCAAGCATCTTAGTATTATTTACCTTCAGACTATGTCTGAATTACAGAGCCCTATACACAGAGCCCTGTTATACCATGATTAAGCATGCATCACTATTTACCTCTGTCCCATTTAGCCCATGAAAACCTGTCTCAGT
>NW_006408718.1:4434841-4435910 GCF_000296735.1 Chrysochloris asiatica
GCTCTGTATGATAAGCAATGGACTGTGAAGCACAAATTTGGTAGTTCTAGCTCATCAACCATTCCATTGATACAAGATGAGGTTTGGAGCTCCCACAAAGATTACAGCCATGTAAACCCTATATAGCTTTATTATGAGTTAGAAGCAACTTGACCGCATTTAACAAAAACAAAAACAAAAACAAAAGATAAGTGCTACAAATAAAATGAACAGAAGTCCATTATTAATATCAGCGAGGGTAGGGAGATGTTTCACTTTATTAAAAGCCCCTCTAATAAGTCATTGCATTTAAACTGCATTTGGAGGACAAGGTGTGCCTGCTCCAAATCTTGATATTTTCGATGACTTCATATGCATGTGAAAGCTGGACAATGAGTAAAGAAGATCAAAGAACAATTGATACATTTGAATTATGTCATGGGAATAAATATTGAATATGATGCCTAAAGAAGCCCTGGTGGAAAAATGGGATAATCATTAAGATGCTAACCAAAGGTTGGTTGTTTAAACCCACCAAGTGCTTCACAGAACAAAGATAAACCTCTCTGCTTCCACACAAATTTACAGTCTCAGAAACCCTGGGTGTACTTCTTTCTTATTTTATTGAGCTGCTATAATTTAGAATTGACTCAATATCAGTGACTGACTTTTTTGGCCTGAAGAATGAAAAATTTGTCTTGGAAGAAGGACAGTCAGACTACTCCTTAGAAGTAAGGATGAAGAGACTTTGTCTCATTCACTGTGGACATGTTATCAGGAGTTGCCAGAGAAGGATAACATGCTAGGTAAAGTAAAGGGTCATCAAAAATAGCAGGACCCTCCAAGAGGTGGATTGACTCAGTGGCTGAAACAATGGGCTTACACTGTAAGAATGGAGTAGTACTGGGCAGTGTTTTGTTCTGCTGTACATAAGGTTACTATGAGTCTAAACCTATTCCAGAGTATCTAACAACAACAAATAAGGGATAAGAAAGTAGCAGTTATGAAAACTTGAGGGTAAGAGTATTAGATGAGCATTTGAAGGTTCAAGCCAAATCAAACTAAACCTACAGCTCTCTAGTTGATTCTT
>NW_006408718.1:4439520-4440795 GCF_000296735.1 Chrysochloris asiatica
CATGAAGTGACTGGCTTACAAGTTTTCAAGAAGGAGTTTAGTTTCAAAGTGTGCGGGGGCAGGGCATGGTAGAACCCCCCCACTGAAAACTTTCATCTTGTCTAGTCAGGTCTGATGAAAGGAGATGAGGATAAGATTCTTAGGATTCAACAGTAAGTAATTGTTATCATGACTAATTGTGACTGTCACAATATAAAGGTAGAAGTTTTGTAATAAAAAGGGGGGAGTAGTTAATCTTATAGTTTAGGAACAGATGGTCCCTAGGACCATCAAGGGAGAAGAGCTTGCATGGAATATGGGACCCTATCCAGAGAAGCTGCAACATAAGAGATGGAGGCAGAGAAGACATGGAGAGACAGAGCATCTGAAGACTCTAGACTCATGGAAAGAGAAAATCTGTGTGCTGGTGGCCAAGATACAGGCTTGCAGAATGTGCCTTTTGGTTGTTTAAATGATTATATATTCCTGATATTTTTTGTGTACATACTCCCCCTCAAAAAAACAAACAAAGAAACCCCACAGAGGATAGAAGCAATTATTATTGAATAATGGTGCACGGTGGAGATTGTAATAATTGCAATGAAATGGTGAGTGTAAAACTAATTATCTCAAATGAAACTATCACTCAATTCAGAATAAAATCTTAAAAAATAAAAAAGAATGTTCCATAGAAGCCAAGATGGCCAGACTTCATCTCTCATACTTCAGACATATTGTCAGAAGGGACCAGTTGCCACCAAATATATCATTTGGTAAAGTGGAGGGTCAAAGAAAAAAAGGAAGAACCCCAATAGATGGATTGGTATAGTGGCAGTAGCAATGGGCTCAAACGTAGCAATGACTGTGAGGTTGGCACAGGCCTGCGCAACGTTTCATTCTGTTGTGCATAGAATCACTATGAGTCGGGATTGTCTCCATGGAACCTAATAACAACAACAACAAACATCCTTTTGTTGTTCCTTGCTTTCAGCCAATGTCCGTCTGATACCAGCAATGATATTCCTAGGTCATTTTCTGAATCCAGCTTGAATTTCTGGCAGTCCTTGTTGATGTACTGCTGCAATCATTTTTCAATTATCTTCAGCAAAATTTTACTTGCATAGGATATTAATGTTTTTGTTTGATGATTGTGTTTTCAGGTTAGTCACCTTTCTTAGAATAGACATAAATATGGACCTTTTTGAATCAGTTGGCCAAATAGCTGCCTTCCATATTTATTTTCAGAAAAGTAAGCATCCCCAATATTCTTTCAGTTTGTTGAAACATGTCAATTTG
>NW_006408718.1:4442495-4442982 GCF_000296735.1 Chrysochloris asiatica
CCTTGGACTTTCTCCTTCAGTATCATTGGCTCTTGATCATATGCTACCTCTTAAAATGGTTGAGCAGCAACATTTCCTTTTGGTACAGTGACTCTTTGTATTCCTTCCATCTTCTTTTGAATCTTCTGCGTCATTCAATAATTTGCTCAGTGAATAACAAAAGTCGAAGCTTGAATTTTTTGTTCAGTTCCCCCAGCTTGAGAAATGCTAAGTGTGTTCTTCCTTTTTAGTTTTCTGCTTCCAGGTCTTTGCACATTTTGTTGTAATATTTGGTTTTATCTTCTTGAATTGATCTTTGAAAATTTCTGTTCAGCCCTTGTACCTCCTAATTTTTTCCATTTGCTTTAGTATCTCTACACTGGAGAGCAAGTTTCGGTGTCTCTTCTGACACCATTTTGACCTTTTCTTCCTTTCTTGTCTTCTTGATGTCTTTTTGCTTTCTTCCTTTATGACGTTCTCAGTGTCATCCCACAACTCTTCTAGTCTT
>NW_006408718.1:4445415-4447410 GCF_000296735.1 Chrysochloris asiatica
CAACAACATCTCTTCCCAGAGATGCAGTCAATTAAATTTCTGTATATTCCATCTGGTGAGAACTTTTTTGTTGTTAAAAAAAGTTATTTGCAGTTAATAAATTATTGGTCTTACAAAAGTCTATCATGCAATTTCTAGCATAGTTTCTGTCAACAAGACCACATTTTCCAACTACTGATTTATCTTCTTTGTGGCCAACTTTTGCTTTCAAATTACCAATAATTATCAATGCATCTTAATTTCATAGTTAACCAATATTAGAGTGAAGGAGTTTGTAGAATTCTTCAATTTCATCATCACTCACTTTAGTGGTTTGTGCATAAATTTGAATAATAGTGGTGTTTACTTGTCTTAATTATAAGTATATGGATATTATACTATCACAGGGAGCATTGTATTTAAGATAGACCTTGAAATGCTATATTTAGTAGTGAACGTGATTCCATTTCTTCTCAATTTTTCATTCTCAGCATAGTAAACCATATGATTCTCTAATTTAACATGGCCAGTACAATCCATTTCAGCTCATTAATGCCTAGGATACTGATCTTTATGCGTTCCACTTTATTTTTGATGATTTCCAATTTCCTTAGAGGCATACTTCCTAAATCCAGTGTTCTGATTATTAATGATATTATCATCTGCTTCTTCTCATTTTTAGTTTTTTCCCATCTGCAAATGAAGGAACTGAAATCTTTGTTCCTTTCATGCCATTAAGGTCAACTGTACTTAGAGGATACAGCTCTTGTTCAGTTGTATTTTTAATGCCTTCCAAAATGAGGGGTTTATCTTATGGCACTACAATGTTCCTGAGCTATTCACAAAGTTCTCAATATCTAAACTTTCAGAAGTGACCTACCTCTCTTTCTTCCTAGATTTTTTAATCTGGAAGATCCTTTGAAACCTGTCCACCATGGGTGAACCTTCTGTTATTAAAAATATCAGTGGCATAACTTACTGCATGATAACAATACATAAGTCACCAGAGTATGATGAACTGACAGACAAGTAGTGGCCTTTTGAAATATGTTGTTGTTAAGTGCCATCAAGTTGATTCTGAACCATACTGACCCTGTATAGGGTTTCCAGGGAGCAGCTGGTGAGCTTGAACCACTGGTCTTGTAGTTCAAACGACTTTGCAGTCTGACACATTAGCCCACAGCACCACACCAGGACAGTGACCAGCTTTTGAAGATCTTCAAGCAAGGGATGCTAAGATATAATATGACTATATGACCTTCATAACTTAGAGCTGGGACATGGGACATGAACATAAATAGAGGTAAAATGTGCCTTTGATCTTAGGTTTCCTGGTATAAAAGTAACTCCCTATGAATTAGAAGATGCTTTGGCTTCTTCTCTGGGTCATATATCATGGGTCATTGATGCATGATTGACAAAAAGGGAGTGATTGTCACTTTTGAGTACAGTAATCCCTCAGTATCCATGTGGAATTGATTTCAGGGCTCCCTATAAGTACCAAAGGCTGAGGATACTCAAATCGCTCTTACGAGGGTGAGGCAAAAATTATTTGCACTCTGAGTACATTAAAACTTCTGTTGGTTGCATTGTCTTATCAGTGCTTTCCATTCAAGGTCATTGTTACGCATGTGTGAATGTGGACACCTGCAAACAAAATTTGGACCAATACTCAAAGGTAGTTAAAAGTTTCTTTTTTTAAAAAAAATCAATACTGGTGATGAGACATGGATTCTTCAGTAGAAACTTGAGAGTAAATGGCAAGAGTGTGGAATGGAAACATCTTTAATTACTGACCAACAAAAAATTGAAAAGTCAACCATCAACTGGAAATTTGATGCTTATAGTTTTCTGGGATTCCTAATGGCCAATATTGGGACACTATTAGGAAAAAAAGTTTAACAATCAACAATGCTCATAACAGTAAGATGCTCACTGAAGAGCTGAAGCCTAGATTTCAGATTAAATGCAGAGGACTTCTGCCCAAGGGCATTGGGATCTGCATAACAATACATA
>NW_006408718.1:4448795-4449985 GCF_000296735.1 Chrysochloris asiatica
AAAAAAAAAAAAAAAGATGCACTTTTCTAAAAGTTGATTAAAAATTGCACAGCCAGAGTGTGGGTTATTTTTACTTGCCCTCTTATAATGGCATAGTATTTGCCTATGTATTTAGTGCACATTGTTGTTGTTGTTAATGCCACTGAGTCAGCTCTCACTCGTAGTGACCCTTAGGTTTTCCAAGAAGTGTCTGGTAAATTTGAACTGCCAACCTTGCAGTTCAAACTGACCTTGCAGTCTGGTGCTTACCCCATGGCATCTAACCTTTTACCTTAAATTATCTTTACTTTAACTATAATTCTAAATACAATGCAACTGCTATGTAAATATCACTTTAATCTACCTTTTAGCTTTCCAGAGATTGCTTGAATGACTTCCCTGCTCATCCTACAATGGTATTTTGTACCCACAATTGGTTGAATACATGGATTTAGAATTTGCTGTTATGGAGGGAGAATTGAGTGTACAGTATTGGTTGGAGATTTAATGTCCTCTGGCCCAGCCTTTGGAGAATCACCCCATTTTCCTGCAGGCTCACATTACTTTGATTTATTTTTAGAATAACAGTTGATAATAAAATGAAAACCATTGTATATGGCTTAGCAAAATGGGCTAGGATATTATAATGCTCTAAAAATTTCCATGGGATTCAAAGGTACAGAGCCATTGGTTCTCAGGAACAAACTATAACTAAAGACAAAAATCCTTTCTGGAATCTTTCTCCATCTCTACATTTTGTTCTTTTCCTCTATTACCTTCATCTCTGTCACATTTATTCTTTAATGATAAGTCTAATCTGCTTCTCTGTTGTGATTATAATTATAATTATACTTCATTCCTATTTTTATATCTTTAACCATTTAAACATTTCCATCTTTGAACATGAAATGCCTATTTAAACAAAATATTCTTTATAATACTTTAAAAAAACAAAAATCAAACCCAAAACTAAACCCATTATGGTCTACTTGATTCTGACTCTTGGCAATTCTACAGTATAGAGTAGATCTACCCCATGAAGTTTCAAAGACAAAGACATTAATGTTATAGTTTAGAAGCCCTGATGGCATAATGGGTTAAACATTGGGCTGCTAATCAAAGGTCAACAATTTGAATCCACCAGTTGACACCAGGGAGAAAAATGTAGCAATCAGCTTCTATAAAGACTTACAGCCTCAGAAACCCTGTGG
>NW_006408718.1:4450217-4451128 GCF_000296735.1 Chrysochloris asiatica
TACATATAAGATATTTCTCTTGATGTTGTTATTTGTTCCTGTGTCACTGAGTCAATTCTCACTCACAGTGACCTTGTATAGGGTTTCTGAAGAGTGGCTGGTGAGTTTGAATTGCCAACCTTGTGGTTCATACCAATCTTGTGGTCCAGTGAGTATACTACACAATGATACCTACAGTACCAGGAATCCATTCCTCTTGATAGTTTCCCACATTAATCTCAAATTTTCTTTGGATTATTCAATTATTTTTTCTGATTGTTCCTCGAGCATGTGAATATTGAGAAATGTTTCTTCATGCTCAGTAACTTATTTTTACATTGATT
Organism: Chrysochloris asiatica; assembly: GCF_000296735.1. Lineage (NCBI taxonomy): Eukaryota > Metazoa > Chordata > Mammalia > Afrosoricida > Chrysochloridae > Chrysochloris > Chrysochloris asiatica. Next base: position 4,450,541 of record NW_006408718.1, read on the forward strand.
CAGTTCTACTTCTTCACTCTTCCAATGTTCTGTCTATGTCTTAATTCCTACTATTAGTCTTTTGGTTTTCCAATTGCTATTTTTGTATGATTTCCAATTATCATATATACATATATTTTTAGTCAAATTGTTCTTGTAGTGTTTTCCTGAATTCTTCCAAATGTTTTTCTCCTTGTTTTCATTAGGTTCCTAAATATTATTTTCAATTCCTTATCAAGTAGTTCTGATATCATTTCTGGTATTATATTTTCTAACTGTATTTTGGTCACTTGTTTTCCAATTTTTTTGCCATAGATAAACGAATTCCTTAAATGCTGCTTAAATTTCTTCAAAGATTTCAATTTGTATTCCATCACTTATCAGAACCTTGTTCTTTGCCAATGCCTTCAGTGTACCCTGGACTGCTTCCATCAGTTATTGGCTCTTGATCTTATGCTACCTTTTGAAATGGTTGCTCATCTACCACTTCTTTTTGGTACAGTGACTTTGTATTCCTTATAGCCTCCTTTTATGTTTTATGCATCATTCAATATTTTGCTCATATAATTCTTGAATATTACATGTTGAGGCTTGAATTTCTTTTCTTCA
>NW_006408718.1:4451228-4452240 GCF_000296735.1 Chrysochloris asiatica
AATAGCTGGTGGGTTCAAACATTTTGGTTTGCATTAGAACTCTTAACCACTTAGCCACCAGGTGTTAATTATTATTGTCTTACAGTTTTCTTCATCTAAATAGTATATGTTTCTTGTTAAATATACACGGGAGCTTTAAAAATTTGTGGAAAATGGAATGAAAAGATAATGCAATTTGTCCATGAACTTTTTGAAGTCCCCTTACATTTCTAGGTATTTTGTACTTTTGCTGTTATAGTGAATGCCATCTTTCCCCCTCATTATGTGTGCCCTTGATATAGAGGCAATATCTTGCATTTATTTGTAAGTGAACACTTTATGAAATGTTTGCTTTAAAAATATTCTTTTGTTTTCTCTAAATCTCTTCCAGTAAATGTAGCCAACTTTTCTAGCTATACCCTTTTATTTTGGCTAGATGAGGGTTTAGTCCTTTGTGCCACTCAGGGATCAGATTAGAACTCAATGGCTTTTCAGAAACACACACACACACACACACACACACACACACCCCTGAATTTATACAATATGCAATGAAAATACACAAAACAAACATAAATGCTTTGGTGTTGGTGGTTTTCAACCACCAGATTTTCAATTTTCAGATTAAAAATGGATTTTATTTTACAATGTCAAAAGTTGTGGTGTGAAATAAATTGGTTGAATTCCTATTTGGTTCCTTTTCTTCTTCCCTTTGCTATCCAATTGACTGTATTCTCATATTATTGAGGGTTTTACTCTAAGAATATTTTCAATTTGGTCAGAAATTACATAACTTTCCTGGTAGCTGTGCATATCTTTGAGTCCTCTCCATCAAACACATTTCACCTAGGTATGCTGAGGCAGGATTTCTAAGCAGGTAAGGTATGTCTAACTGATTGACATGTCAATGGTCGGTGTTGTTATTAGGTGTTGAAGTAAAGTCAATTCTGACTCATACCAACCCTATGCTCAACAATGAATGAAACACTGTCCAGTTCTATGCCATCCCCACAAATGTTGTTTGAGCAAAAGT
>NW_006408718.1:4452949-4453696 GCF_000296735.1 Chrysochloris asiatica
CCTTCCTTCCTTCCTTCCTTCCTTCCTTCCTTCCTTCCTTTATTTTTAGTGTTACAGGTCAGGACTAGGTTAGTCTCAGTGGTGGAAATTAGACTAGAGCTAACAATAAGGCTTGATCTAGTTTTAGGGTTACAGTTAGTTTTATTTTTTAAAATTTTATCTTGAAATCTACTTGATTTCCTTTTTATTTGGAAGTTCTGTAAATATATTATTCCCTCTTTTTACTTTATTTATTTATTTATTCGTTGGTTGCAAACTGGTATCCCTGATTCCCTGTTTTTAGTCTTGTAGCTCTGTGTAATAATTGTCATGTATGTTAGTCTCAGGTTGTTGTTTGCAGTTGGTCCTCTTTCCATTCCCATTAGTATGTTTTGTCATGTTGGTCTGGGGTTTGCAAATTCTTTTCATTTTTGTTGTTTTGGCATATCCTAATTTCACTATCATATTTGATGGACAATTGTGCTGGGTATATGATTTCTAGTTGGCAATTTATTTCTTTCAGAGTTTTACACATGTCACCCCATTTTCTTCTGTCTGCATGGCTTCTGCTGAGGAATCAGGGCTTAGTCTTATTATTTCTCTTTGAAGGTCACTTCATTTTTCCCAAGGTGCTCTCAGGATTATTTAGTTATTGTTGATTTTTAAAAGTGTGATTATAATATTTTTGGTGTAGTTTTGGGGGGATCTGTACTATCTCAATGTAAATAAAACAAAAATCCTCACCACTGGACCAATAAACAGCATTCT
>NW_006408718.1:4458361-4464294 GCF_000296735.1 Chrysochloris asiatica
GTATGGCACTGTAGGATCAGCACTGGACTGTGAACCAAAATTTTGGCAGATCGATCCCACCATCTGCTGCTTGGAAACCCTATACAGGGTTGTTATGAGTCAGAACTGATTCAATGGAACTTAACAACTAAACAATAATCTGTAATTGGCTGTGATATCACTCATTCCATGTCCTTTTCTGAATGCTGCTTGTGTTTCTGGCAGCTCCCCATTGATTTACTGTTGCAATAATTTTTTAAATTATTAAAATATGTGGTAACAACCATTCCTCCCACAGCCCTCTCTATTTAATTGGGTTTGATAATTCATTGCAATATCCAGGCAGAACTCAGACACCATACTCACAATTGTGGGGCTTATTAGTGAAGTTAAAAGGTCAAAAAGTCAGAAATGTTTAGTGCACAATTGTTACAGTTGGCTGCTGATAAACGTCCATTGGACACACCACTATACCATAAGCCTCAGCCTGAAGGCACTTGGCTCTAGCTACATGTGTCAACAAACCTAACTCCTCCACTTAAGCCCTTGAAGGCTTACCACTCTACAAGCAAGTGTCCTGACTAGAGTCACTCAGCTTTACTTGCTCTGTGAGCTGGGAAATCTTGTGCTCTGGCTCTAAGTTCTTCTGTAGCTGCTTCTCTGCCACTCCTCTGCTATAACAGCTTTCTGTCCCTGACATTCAATGTGTATGTAACTCAAGGTCTCAAGAATGTGCTTAACTACTAGCTTTTCTTTTTTGATGATAGTGAGATTTCCCCCTCCTGCTTCTGAAATGACTCATTTTAAACCCATGCAAGAGTTTCTAGCTTTTACAATCAAAATTATCTCTGCTAACATCCACATTTGAATCTATCATCCTGTCAGTATCTTCTTCCAACTTCTCTTGCCCAGACCCAGCAGGACCCAAACATTGTTTAGTGGGAGTTACAGATTGGGGAAAGAAGAGACACTATACCACAATGATCTTTAACCAAAAATTTACTCGAATGCAATATTAACAATACTGTTTCATGGTTTCCACATTACATTAAGTCAACTTTCTTTGGAAGGTGCACATTTGGTAGCTGTCTTCCAAATTTCTTGTCATTAGTGAGTGAGCACCTCAAGCACCACATCATTTTGTTGAAACATTTCAATTTGCATTCAGTCAATTCTTGCAGGCTTGGTTTTTGCCAATGCCTTCAGTGTAGCTTCTTCAACTTCTTCATTCAGTATCATTGGTTCTTGATAATATGGTACCTCTTGAAATAGTTGAACCTTGACCAAATATTTTTTGGTATAGTGACTCTATTTCTTTAATCTTTTTTAATGCTCTCTGCATAAAATTTGACCATAGAATCCTTCAATATTGCAAGTTATGGCTTGGATTTTTCTTCAGTTCTTTCCATTTGAGAAAGACTGAGTGCATTATTCTCTTTTGGCTTCCTAACTCTAGGCCTTTGCACATTCATTATCATACTTGACTTTGCCTTTTCAAACTGCCTTTTGAAAATTTCTGTCAGTTTTTTTATTTCACCATTTCTTCCATTTGCTTTAGCTTCTGTATATTGAATAGCAAGTTTTAGCATCTCTTCTGGCATTCATTTTTGTCGGTTGGAACTGATTCAATGGCACTTAACAACAACAACAACAACAGCAGCAATACTCAAAGTCGAGACTTTGAATCTCAAGATCGTCATTTCAAACACACCAGCTGCTCCTCAGAAACCCTATACAGGGTCTCTATGTGTCAGAGCTGACTTGACAGCACTTAACAAGCACACACAAAAGCACATACTCAGTCATATTTTGGCTTTTGTGGACTTCTTTTCATTTTCTTGAGCTTCTGTCTGAACCTGCAGAAGAGCAATTTATGGTCTTTTCCAGAGATGATCCTGGCCTTGTTTTGGTTGGTGTTACTGAGCTTCTCCATTGTCTCCTCCCATATGTGTAGTCAATTTGATTCCTGTGTGTTCCATCTGGTGAGGTCCACCTGTATCATAACCATTTACATTGCTGAAAAAATGTATATTGGTGGAAGATTTTTGCTTGTTAATTTAAATTTGACAGTAATATGCTTCTAGCATTATGGAGTCATAAATTGTATTCTACTTCTCTATGTTCTCTGTATTTCATTTCCAATTGCTTCTCTCTTCTGGTTTCTTGTTCCTCACTCCACACCTAGAGAACTGTTGTTGTGAAGTGTTGTTGAGTTAGTGCCAACTCATAGCAAACCTGTATAGGGTTTCCAAGAAGCAACAGGTGGGTTTGTATTGCCAGTTTTGTGGTAGCAGTGTAGTGCTAAACCTACAACATTACACCAGCACATTATAATCTACTTCTCTCACAGCTTTAATCTTTTTATCAAGGCCAGAGAAGGAAAGAGCATACAAGGATTCAATAAACAGAAGGGAGCCGTTTTGTGATGTTTTCATGTGTTCTCAATTATTAGTGGAGTGTCTCTCAAGGAAAACAGATTTATCTCATATTAGAACCACAAAGGAAAATAAAAGCTTGAAATTATAATTATTACTACAGTCATTTCTAAAGAGAAACTACTTTATGTTACCTATTATACATATATCTGTGATCTGAGTGTAGCACTATAAGATAAGCACTGGACTGCTAACTGTAAGGTTGGCAGTTCAAACCTACCAGCCACTCCTCGGAAACCCTATACAGGGCCATTATGAGTTGGAACTGACTCAATGGAACTAAACAACAACATCATACATGCATCAGGACATTTAATACAACTTGGCCAGCTATTCTCATCCCCATTCATAGATGAAGATATTGATGCTATTGAAGATTTACAGACTGAGTAACATGCCAATGCCCTATTGTGGATATACATTTGCACCTTATCTTCTGTTTTTGTTGTTTATTTTTGTTTGCTTTTCAATTCTACACTCTTAATTATTACACTTGGGGACACACTGGCTCTGTAGGCCATGCACTGAATTGAAAACCACAAGGTAGTGATTTGAGCCCGCTGTCTGCTTCAAGGAAGAAAGATGAGACTATTTTCTTCCACAAAAATTTACAGCCTTGGAAACTCTATCCAGGGTCAATATATAGGTCAGATTGCATTTCATCCAAAAAAATGAAAGGTTGTGATCTTGAACAAACTAATAACTATCTCCATGACTTACTTCCAATGTATAAACAAAGATGTAGGGACTGGAGAAGTTGACAACTTAAAAAAGGAGCACAAATCATGGAAAAGCATGTAGGTAAAGATAAATGACATAAAGGCTTATTTTCCTCATTTAAACAATAATTTATAATCTCATTCGGGGAGTTGGATACATACAACATTGCTGTTGTTGCTGTTGTTAGGTGCTGTGTGACCTGATGTACAACAGAACGAAACACTGCCCAGTCCTGTGCTATGCTTGAGCCCGCTGTTGCTGCTGCTGTGTCAATCCAGTGGGGATCTCCCTATTTTTGCTCTTCTTACCAAGCATGGTGTCGTTCTCCAACACTGGTCCCTCTTGACAACATGTCTAAAGTATGAGAGATGAAGAGGAAATGAATAAAGTAGGAGGAATGGAGAAATTCTAAGTGTGAGTAAAATATGCCAATCATTCAACTTTCAGAATGGTAAAAGTGGGCGTTGCATGACCTATGATTTCATTTCTGTATCAATAGTGCCACTATATAGTCTCAAGAGTCTTTTTCGATTGAGATCACCTAAATCTCTATATAATGAAATCTGTTCTTATCTCTGTCCTTAATAACACATTTGAATGTAAAAGAAAAACTGTGCAAAGGTCAGTCAATTTTAAAACAATCTTTCAAACCTACACTTCTGACAATCAATTCTCCACCTTTCCCTATATGTTTTCTTGTTGCAATAAATTGTACCCAGTACATCAGTTAGCAGGCACAAGTAGCTTGAGAGCTTGAGAAAATTTTAGAAATATACTGCAAGTCACATCAAAGAAAATCTACCAAACTTTTGATCATTTGAATTATTTGACTGCATCCTTACAAAATGTCTTTGTGAATAGTCAAAGAATAAAAAGGGGATATCCTTTGGAGGGCTCTAAATGGTCAATCTCATCTCTGCTAAAAGTTGATGAGCTGAATTGTAGCATCTCTCAGACTATGGATTATCTGATCCTCGTTGAAAAAATAAGACTTTAGGTACCACAGCGGAAGGGAGCCAGGGAGTATTTTATTTAGGTGTTTAATTCTACTCATCAATTCCATATGCTTAACATGTGTATGATTTCCTGTATGTGTGTTCTTTTGTATTACTGTGCTTGATTCTGTACATGTGTTCAAATAGTTCAAGTTTTAATTAATAAAGAGCCTATTCTTCTGACTGCAAGCCCCCCCTCTGCCCACTTTGCCGCATTGCTTAATCTCATAACTGAGTAGGAGTTCTGCCCATTTTTAGCATTCCATCCTTGTGGATCTATAGAAGGCAAAGATTTCTTGATCATGACCCCTCCCCAGACCAGTGTATTTGTGGTGGCTGAAAATCTGTTTTCTTAGTAAAATCGATAAGAAGGTGTTTGAAAAGGAAACCTTTTGAAATGAATAATTCCATTTTTGAATATGTGCTGGAGCTCCTAGCATTTATGTGCCAAATGTCTGTTGGTGACTTTCCATTTCCTGCAAATTTATCTGTATACAGTATTTTTATCTTTTTAGCTTGAATAGAAAAAAAAAAATCCTTATTAAAAAAACACACTTTAACACTGGAGACTGGTTTAGTTCCATGGTTCTGTGGCAGTTTTTATACCTCTACATTAAAGGAGGTCTCCGTGATTTTCCTATTTCTATGTGTCATTTGGAGTCCTGGTGTGGCACTGTTAGATAAACACTGGACTTCTAACCGAAGGTCAGTGATCTGAATCCACTATTCACTTCTTGAAAATCCTACCTAGGGTTTCTAGGAGTCAGAAACAGTTTAACTGCACTTAACAATATATGTCATTTACAGGATATCATATAATCTGTGATCAAAAAGAAAGGCAATGGTGTAGACAGTTGTTAGGTGCCGTCTAGCCAGTTATAACTCATATCAACCCTATGTGCAGCAGAATAAAACACCATCCAGCCTTGCACCATCTTCAACAATGAGCCCATTGTTGTAGCCAGTGTGTCAATCACTCTCATTGAGGGGCTGTCTCTTTTTTGCCTATCCTTTACTTTAGTAAGCATGATATCTTTCTCCAGGATGGATCCCTTCTGGTAACACATACAGAGTATGTGTTTCCTCTGTGTTTGAGTCTCGGAAGGGGGTATGTACTGAAGGGACTTGATGGCTTGCCTTGATGGCTCCCCTATCTTCATTGTTATTCCACCTCCTCCTCCTTGTGTATTGCCTTTCCCTTCCTTGTATATTGCCCTCCCCCTCACCTAAGCTATGATGTCCTATCTCCCACTTGTGCCTTCCTGTCCCCTTCCTCCCACCCATTGTAACCAACAGATAATTTTTTCTTTTAGTATGGACATCTTTTCCTAAGCTTTTATAATTATGGTATAATGCAATATTTGTACTTTTGTGAACAGTAAAACCTTTTAACATTATTTCCTTGACTTTAACCCTCAGCTTGTGTATCGATTCCTATAGCACAGAGCCCTGTTATTCCAAGGCTGTGCAAGCATCACAGTCTACCTCTATTTCATTGAGCCCATATAAACCTCCCAGAGCTTTTCCTATCTGCCCTACTCCTGTAGTCTCCTCTCCCATTTTTTGTTTGCCCTCCCCCTCTTATTTGTTGCTCTCCCTCTCTCCTGACCTGTGAGGTACTGTCCCTTCCCTCCCACCCTTGGTAACCATCCAATAATTATTCTTTTAGTATGGAAATCTTTTCTAATATTTTTACAATAATGGAATTATGCAATATCTGTCCTTTTGTGACTGGCTAATTTTATTCACCTTGAGGACTAAGGTGCGCCTGACCCAAGCCATGGTATTTTCAATAACCTCATAT
>NW_006408718.1:4465756-4473675 GCF_000296735.1 Chrysochloris asiatica
ATTCACGTCATCATGGTCAACTCTACTTTGAAGAGGCATCTCTTCCCTAGTCGCATTTTGAGTGCCTTCGAACCTGAGGGGCTTATTTTCCAGCCCTGTGTCTGACAGTGTTTGTCTGCTATTCATAACATTTTCAATGACTAACAATTCAGAAGTAGTAGTTCGTCACTCTTTCTTCCTAGTCTGTGTTCGTCTGGAAGCTCATCTGAAATCTGTCCACCACGGGTGACCCTCCTGGTTATTTTAAATACCATGGCATAGCCTTGAGAATCACAGTAGCTCAAGCCACCACAGCACGACAGACAGATGATTGGTGGCCATTTGGTTTTATGTCAAAATTGTCACTTTAAATTTCCATATCAATCCTGATACAATCAAGATGTTCTCTCCCCAGTCAACCAAAATGGTGGATCAGGTAGACGTGTAGTGAGGAGCTCTGTCAATAACAACACTGATTACTGGGCCAAGCAGGCTCAGGGGATGATGCTGGAACTCTGAGGTTGCCATGAATTGGAATCAACTCTACAGCAACTGGTTAACTTTAGCAGGAGTTGACAGAAGGCCTGGGAAGTGAGTGGGTCTATGCAGCCATGGAGTAATCATTTTTGACGTGTCACATAGCTGATCCTAACTTCTTAGCCTCTCAGAACCTTACTATATAAATGTTTAGTTAACTATAAATTGATTTCAAATAAGATATCAAATATTAATATAAAATTTAATTATAAATGTATCAGCTGAACTGATTAGAAATCTAAATAAAATAGGTTGTTGTTGTTGTTAAGTGCCATTACATGGATTCCAACTCCTAGCTACACTATATAGGTTTTCTAAGGAGTGGGTGGTGAGTTTGAACTGCCAACCTTGTGGTTCAAATGGACTTTGCAGTCCAGAGCATTAACCCACAGCACTATACCAGGATAATGATGATAATTGCAACTGAACAGTAATTTTGAGGTTGGAAATAATAGCGGCTATAATACAATGCTGTGGCTTAATGCTTCAGACTGCAGTCCTTTGAACTGCAAAGTTGGTGGTTTAAGCTCACCAGCTGCTCCTTGGAAACCGTATACAGAGTGGCTATGGGTCAGAATTAACCAGATGGCACTTAACAACAACAACATAATAAAACCTAAGGAGCTCTGGTAGCATAGTGGTTACGAATTGGGCTGCAAATATTAAGGTCAGCAGTTCGAAACTACCAGCTGTTCCACAGGAGAAAGATGAGGCTTTCTATTCCTGTAAAGATTTACAGCCTCGGAAACCCTGTACAGGGTCACTATGAGTTGAATCCGACTCCACAGCACATAACCACCAAAATAAAACCTTTCCCTTGATCTTTCATTTGTTCCTCATCAAATGCATTCTTTAATAACTGACATTTCCTTTTGTGTGAATGCCCGTGTCTCAGACCTCAGTTGCTCCTAGGGATATGGCAAGATGAGTTGTTGTTGTTAAGTGCTGTTGAGTCAATTCCAATCCATAGCAACCCTGTATAGTGTTTCCAAGGAGCATTTGGTGAGCTTGAACCACTGACCTTGCAGTTCAAATGACTTTGCAATCTGATGCATTAGCCCACAGCGCCACACTAGGACTGTATGGCAAGATATACAAGAACCATTCTGAGATTACAGTATAGGCAGGAAGAGGGAAAGACTCAGGAGCAGAGGACAGGAAGATGGGATCATGTACCCGGATGTCAATGTTTTAATTATAATCAAGCAAACATAAATGACATCTTTCAAATGAATTTAAACATTAACAGAAAAGACAGGTGTTCCAATATGATAAGCAATATACTAGGTAAGTTAATTATTAGCCTGGGGAAAGCTTACAATATTTTGTGTCATACCAACCTCAAACAGTCATTTTATAGACAGACTGCTTTTGCAATAAATGGCAATAAAAATAATTTAAAAATGTATGCCCTTCATGATTTTTGAAGATATTTTTGCATGTTTGACTTATTTGCTTTGTTACAATAACCTGTAAGATGAACAAGATGAAGGAGCAGAACCAGGCCAGAGTTTTACCTTACGTCACATAGAAGAAATATGAATCTCATATATCCTGTGATCTTTTAGAAGAAAGAACACCTGTTCATTTTCTGACCCAAAAAATATAAAAGGTTAGCATGTAGCTTAACATATTTGCTTGTCTCAGCTTTGTTCCAAAGAAATAGAAACTGTACATTATAAAAATAACAACAAGAATGACAATGGAATTCCATGAATATGTTAAACTAAGAACTCAGGAAAAAAGGTTTATTGTCAGGGCCATTGATATATAGTCACAATTATAAATATATACATACACTTAATAAAGTTTTAGTAACAAATTTTTTTTTTCCTTAAAAAGCATTGTCTTGCAGAATTGCAGAATGTACCCTTTGGTTGTGTAAATAATTATATATGCCTGTGTGTTTTAAAAAAAAAAGCTAAAGTGAATAGAGAGAATCACTGGCAACTGATAGTACATGGAGAGTATTATAATCATTGTAATGAAACAAGGTGTATGATTTTTTTAATGTAAAATTGATTATCTGTCCTATACATTTTTACTCAATCCACAACAAAACCCTTATAAAATATTGCCTTGCCACCTATATTTCTTGCTTATTCTGAAACCAGTTTAATGTAACAGTTCAAAACTGCTTAATGAACATGTAAACCAGAAACCTAAACCATAGTCATTGAGTAGATTTTGACTTAATAGTGGCACTCTGGGTTAGGGAACTTCAGGGAACTTCCGTGAAGCTGTAAATCTTAACATAAGCAGACCACCACATCTTTCTCATTGGAATAGTTGTTGGGTTAAAGCTGCTTATATTTCAGTTCATAGCCGAGTGCTTTCAACTTTATGCCACAGAATTCCTAATAATGAGCATCTACTCTGTGCTAAAAAGAGTAGCAGATTTATGGTACATCAGTTCTTTCCCATAGAAAGTTTTACTCATAATACATTAGAAATATGTGTATCTATAATTGTATATGCGTTCCTGGTGTGGTGCTGTAGGATCAGCACTCGACTGTGAGCCACAAGGTCAGCAGTTCAAACCTACTAGCAGCTCCTTGAAAACCCTATACAGTGCCTCTGTGAGTCAGAACTTACTTGATGGCACTTACAACAACAATAATAATAAGCACAATCTGTGTTGTTCAATATCAACTAGGAACAGTCTCTTGAGAACAACGTCATGCTTGGTAATGTAGAAGGTCAGCAAAAAGGAGAAAGACCTTCAATAAAGTGTGTTAACATAGTGGCTGCAACAATGGTCTCAAACATAGCAATATTGTGAGACTGGCTCAGAACGAGGCAGTGTTTCATTCTATCATATATAGGGTTACTATGAGTGGCAAAGGACTTAATGGCCCCTTACAGACATGTCACTATTGAACACATGAAACATAGTGATCTGAGTAATTCAATGTCTCATTTTATTTCATTTTAAATGTTTTAAATTAAGCAACCACATATGGCAAGTGGTGCCATGTTAGATTCCCATATTCCTATTTTCACTATGTTACTAAGCCTCTTTCTTTCTTCTTTTTTTTTTTATCCAGCTTTATGTGTCTGCTGATCTGGTAAGCTTTGTAACTATAGTTGTCTGTTTTAATGAAATATGCTGCTGTCTCTTCAATAATTACCTAGAGCAAGATTTTCTGGGAGTGGATTACTTTTTTCCTCAGGATTTTAGTGAAAATAAATAAATAAATAAACAAACAAAAACAAAACTATGTGAAATTCTATTGAAATCCATCTTCAACTACAATTTCATTCTTTACGTGATACTTATTCTCTTTCTTTTCGAACATGTATTAACAACTCTATCATATCAAACTATTTGTCTAATTAATCTGTGGAAATCATTGCAATAATAATAAAATCTATAGTTTTATCATGGTCCACACAGTCTTGAGTAGTATGGTATGCGATTTCTCTCGAATATCATCTAGATCTCTCTTTCCTTCAACCACTGTTGCTCCAGTTATATGACATTTTCTCACCTATTGATTATCCTTCAGTGCCACACCCAGACTCCATCCAGCAATTTACCTTTTGTTAAATCCCAGACTACTACTACCATTGAGTTGATTCTGACTCATAGTCACTCAGAGACTCATATAGGTGTATTTGAGCTACTGACCTTTCATTTAGCAGTCCAGTGTTTATCCTAAGGTTTTGAAAAAAAGATGTTATCTTTGTTACAAAAACATCTATGAATGTTGTGAGCACACAGAGGGAAAAATGATGAAAACTTCTTAGATATTTTCAAATATCTAAAGGCTGGGTCTGTGGGCTCAGGACCATGGTTTCAGGGGACATCATGGTTAACTGGCATAACATAACCCACAAAGACAAATTTGTATATCCTACTTTGATGAGTAGCATCTGAAATCTTAAAATTTCATGAGTGGATATCTAAGGTACAACGACTCGTCTCTCTATGTGCAGAAGAAAGAAGAGTAATGAAATTTGAAGATGCATAGAATCAACTACTCCAGTGGATCCGTGGAGTAGATGAGCATCAGTCATCAGAACTCTGAGAATGGAAGAACTAGATAGTGCTGACTACCACTTCAAATTGCTCTGAAAAAGATCACATTAGAATATCAAAGATAGAGTAGGAGAAAATGTAGAACAGAACTCAAAATTGTAGAAAACAATAACAGGGCTTACTGGTCATAAGAGACTGGAGGAACTGGGGACTATTGCCCTTGATCACACCTCAGGTCTAGAATGCAACTCACCATCATGGTCCAATTGTTAGCTAAGCAGTAGATATTTTATAATGGGGGTAGGTTGGGGTGGGGAACAACATTAGTAAAGAATGCTCACCATGGAATGGCCAATCATTCAAGATCAAAAGGGCAACATTTACCTAAAGACAAATTAGCAAAGGGAAGGGAAGGAGGGTGGAATGGAAAGAGGAACCACAGAGAGGAAATGAGGTAACCGTTGTTGTATAGAGGGGATTGCAAATCTTTGAGCTGAAACAAAGTCTATGATTTGTTGTATATAAAATGATGATCTTCTCTGTAAAGTTACACTCAATTCACAATAATAAATTAAAAACAAAATAAAACAAAACTTCTGCATAGCCATTCTGCTTTCAGAAGGGCCATTTTCAATCATAGCGCCCAGAGGAATGGCATGATCCTGAAGCCTTGCTTCCAGAAGGACTGGAAGCAGCAAGTGGCCATGTGGTTCAAGATCCTACAAGTCAAAGCCAAAGCATTCAGACCCATCTGGCCCATTGTGCGGTGCCTCACGGTGCAGTATCACTCCATGTGAGCAGACAGGAGCTCCAGCTTGGAAGACCTAAGGGTGAACTGCATCCATGAGAAGGTGGTGCCCACAAGAAGTTGGCACAGACCATTGTGATCTCTGTGAACTTCAGGAGGAGGAAGAAAACCACTGAGTCCCTGCAGGCTAATGTGTGGTGGCTGAAGGAGTACCATTCTAAGCTATTCCTCCTGAAAGACCTCTGCCCACAAGAAGGGAGAGAACTCTGATAAAGAACTCAACCTGACCACTAAACTGACCGGACCAGTGATGTCCAACTGGACCAGTGATGCCCATCCAGAATGTCAACAAGAATAAAAGGACTTCAAGGCATTTTCCAATTTCTGAATGGCCTGTGTCCATGCCTGGCCCTTCAGCATCTGGTCGAAGAGGGCCAAAGAGGCCATAGAGCAGAACATGAAGAAAAAGTAAACCTGTGTCATAACGGAACTTCAGTAAAAGCAGTGAGACATATCCCCAACACAATCCACCTCCAAAAAAAGGTTTTCTTTAAAAACACACACACACACACACAAAAAAAAACATTTGGTTTGACAAAGATTGGTGGAATACGCAAGACTATGGACTATAGTCATCCTTCAGACCTGGAACTGAACCCATTCTGTGATTCAACGTTCAGCTAAATGATAGGTAGGCCTGTAATTTGAACGATAACACCTGACAGAAATCAATAGGGCAGGATTTGCACTTGGACAAAGCTCAGAAGACTTGAAATGACACAAAAGAGAGACAAAAGGAAACTGGAAACTGGAAAGAAGTAGAATGAATATTGTTTCATTGTCAGGATTGTAATCAATGGCATGAAAAGAAATGGGTATGGGTATGAATTATTGAATGAAAAACTGATTTGTTCTGTAAACATTCACCCAGATCACATTAAAAAGTTAAAACAAAACTGAAAACTAACATGTCAGAAAGTATTTTTTTAAAACATACAAAAGCAAATATTTATATATTGGCAAGTTCTATGTTATTTCATCTACACATATGATTAAACAGAAAACAAATCCAAGTCTTTCCAATTCCCTAGGACATAGATTCCTTTTCAAGGCTATTTGAGTACCAAAAGCTGGGCTAGAGCCACATTCTGAGATCTGGCTTACTTTTCCAGTCTGGCTTTCTGTAACAGTTTTGCTGGGATCCCAATTGTTTATTCTTTTCATGGCACTCAAACTTTTATCTTCTAGTATGTTCTACTTCCAGGAAAAATCAACACCACACTTATGCACAGTAAGGTGTTTATAACCAAGAATTGAAAGGCTTCTGCTCTTACTAGTATTCATACTTTTAGAATGGTCAAGAAGTCTTCGGGCACAAACAAGACACTTTAATTGTGAGGTTTTAGATACTGATAACACTGGCGCTGGATTTCTGGCTGTTTAGAGATAGTTATGCAGAGATGTGGGCTAGAGGGAGTGAAGGATGTTTCAGGCATATAAAACAGCCTTAGCAAAGGCAGGTGTGTGAAGAAGTATGTCGGGTTCAAGGAGGAATAGGATATTTATTGTAAATTGGGTTTAGCAGATAATGATGTGCGATAAACCTGCAGCTGTTGTTGGGAACATTGAAGAATTTCTAGAAGATTATGGTTACAGTATGTGTAAGCTGACCTCCTGGATGAATGGCATGTTTTTGGTGTTAAGTGCCGTGGAGTCAGTTCTGACTCATAGCAACTCCTGTATAGAATTTCTAAGGCTATAAATCTTCCAGGGAGCAGAAAGTCTCATCTTTCCTCTATGGAATGACTAGAAGGCTTGCACTAAAGACCTTGTGATTCACAGTCTAGTGCTTGTTATATAAATATAACTTGCTTCCTGGATGAGGAACATACAGTTCCAGTTCCACTAATTTACATGTGAAGACCTAATGGGGAAACCTAATGATATTTTCAGTAACCTCATATGCAGGTGAAAGATGGACAATGAATAAAGATTTGCACAGAATAATTAATGCATTTGAGTTAAGGTACTGGAGAAGAATAATGAAAGTACCATGGACTGTCAGAAGAACAAACAAATCTGTGTTGAAAGAAGTACAGCTAGAATGCTTCCCTATACAGCTAGAAGCAAGTATAGGGAAACTTCCTACCTCATACTTTGCACATATTATCAGTTGGTACCAGTAGCTGGAGAATGACATTATGCTTGGTAAAATTTAAAAGAGGAAGACTCCCAATGATACAGATTGGCATAGTGGCAGTAACAATGGACTGAAGCATGATAACTAGTGTGAAAATGGTGCAGGTCCAGACATTCTTTCTATTATGCATAGGGTCACTATGAGTCTGAGCCAACTTCACAGCACCTAATAACAACAACAACAGTCCAGAAAGCAGTTAGACCAGGTACCTACTGTCAAAACCTCAAAACCCACTGCCACTGAGTTGCTTCCCACTTATAGTAACCCTTTATGTGGTTTCTAAGAGTTCCAATCTTTAAAGGAGCTGGTAGGCTCAACTTTCTCCTGTAGAGTGACTGGTAGATTTGAACCATTGACCTTACAACACTTGAACCAGAGAGCACTGGGCTCCTTTGTTGTTGTTAGGTGTTGTCTAGTGAATTCTGACTCATTAGGACTCTATGCACAACAGAAGGAAACACTGCCTGTTCCTG
>NW_006408718.1:4474320-4475007 GCF_000296735.1 Chrysochloris asiatica
CCTTACATAATGTTATGCTTGAACTCATTGATGCTGCCACTGTGTTAATCTATCTCATCAGTGTCTTCTATTTTGTAGCTGACTTTTCACTTTGCTAAGCATGATATACTTCTTTGGAACCAGTCTATCTTGACAACTTGTCCAGTGTATGAGAGAAGGAGTCATGTCCTCATTGCTTTTAAGGAACATTCGGACTGTATTTCTTTCAAAACACATTTGTTTGTTCTTCTGGAAGCCCATGGTACTTTCTATGTTCTTCTCCAACACCATTATTCAAATGCATTGATTCATTTAAGGTCTTCCTTATCCATTGCCCCACTTTAAAATGCATATATGATTATTGAAAATACCACAACATGGGTAAGGCAATCTTAGTCCTCAGAGTGACATCTTTTCTCTTTATCACTTTAAAGAGGTCTTTTGTAGCAGATTTGCCTAATGCAAAGTCTAAAGCCTTTGATCTTTATCAGTAAGCAAGCAAGGTTGTGTCATTTACATACACAGGTTGTTAATGAGTCTTCCTTCAATCTCTATATCATGTTCTTATTCTTATACTGTATGGTCCTGGTGTGGCACTGTGGGTTAATGCACCTGACTGCAAAGCCATTTGAACTGCAAGGTCAGCAGTTCAAGCTCCCCAGCTGCTCCCTAGAAACCCTATACAGGATTGCTATAAGTTGGAACCTA
>NW_006408718.1:4475647-4476252 GCF_000296735.1 Chrysochloris asiatica
CCCTTTTGGTTTTCTCACTTTAGGTCTTTGCTCTGTCTAAGTCATTAAGGTCAACTCTAATTTGAGGAGGCAGCTCTTCCCCATTCATATTTTGAGTGCTTTCAAACCTGAAGAACTCATCTTCTGGCACTGTATCAGACAATTTTCTGTCACTCTTCATGAGGTTTTCAGTGGCTAACCATTCAGACGTGGTCTGCCCCTCTTCCTTGTCTATCTTAGTCTGGAAGCTCCACTGACACCTGCTTACTATGGGTGACCCTGCTGATATCTAAATACTGATGGTATAACTTCCAGAATCACAGGAACACACATGCCACTACAGTATGACAAACTGACAGATGAAAAGTGAGATTAAATAGTCCTGCTTATATTACATCTTTTAAATATGTTGTATGTGATTGTACTTTAATTCATTATTATTTTAATGTTCATAGTTCCCGTAAATATTTACAGCCTCAGAAACCCTGTACAGGGTAGCTATGAGTCAGAACCGACTCTACGGCACATAACCACCAGTGTCTTAATGTTTTAAAATTGGGAAAGGTGTGAGACAGGGTTGTATTCTTTCACCATACTTATTCAACCTGTATGCTGAGCAAATAATA
>NW_006408718.1:4490278-4491692 GCF_000296735.1 Chrysochloris asiatica
TCTTTAGGCGGTCCACGGCACTTTCAGTATTCTCCTGCAACACCACAACTCAAAGGCATCAATTCTTCTATGATCTTCTCTATTCACTGTCCAGCTTTCACATCCATATGAGGCTATTGAAAACACCATGGCCTGGATCAGGTGCACCTTAGTCCTGATCTACCATCTTTTTCTGGAATCCTTCCATGAACTTTTAAGCTCCCTTGTATTTCTTTTCAATGGCTGCTGTAACAAATGACTACAACCATAATGGCTTCAAAGAAAAAGGTATTTATTATTTTGCTGGTCTGTAAATCAGAAGTCCAACACAGGTCCAACTGATCTTATTATCAGGATGTTACAGGATTATGTGGAAATCTGTTTCATTATCTTTCCCTGCTTCTAGAGACTGCCCTTATGAGTCCTGGTGTGATGCTGTAGAACAAGCACCAGACTGCTAACCACAAGTTTGATGGTTTAAAACCACTAGCTACTACTCAGAAATCCCTTACAGGGTCACTATTAATTGGAAATGACTCATCAGTACTTAGCAAAAAAGAAGAGGCTGCCTACCCTTATAGCTCCTTCCTTTACCCTCAAAGCCAGAAAACTTTCTTTTCTTTTTAGTTTTTATTGTTAATTGAGTGATACTTTACATGGAGAAAACATCAGCTTTGCATTAATCCTATCATATTTTGCTTCCTTGCAATGATGGCAATGCCCTCCAAGAATAATCATTCAACAGCATTTGCTTCCATTCGCATTTTTTTTTTTTTTTTTTTTGGATATACACTGAAGCATTCAGGCATATCTAATCATTCAAACAAACAAAAGGCATACCGTGCAAACCTTCCTACAGTCCGCCAGCACACAGCCTCTCTTCCCCTTTGAGTTTAGAATTTCCAGCTGCTCCATTTCTCCACATCATCATCTCTGCCTCCACCTCTGGCGTCATCGCTGATTCTCTGAATAGTGTCCCACACTCTGCTCTTCTCCCTTGATGGTCCCAGGGTCCTCCGCTCCTGGACTGCAAGATCAACCACTCCTCCTTTTGTTACAAAACGTCTACCTTTACATTTACAACAATCATAATCATTCCTGATAGCAATTATTCACTAGTGAACCACAAGAGTCTTATCCTTGTCTCCTTTCACCAGCCCCATCTAGACAGGTTGGAAACCACTCAGTGGAGAGTCTACCTTCCAATGCACCCTCTGAAACTAAGCTCCCTCTTGAAAACTTGTAAGCCAGTCACTTCATGCCTTTGTAACACCCCCATTTTGAGTACCCAATGTCTAAGTTGCCATCCCTATCAACCCTGTGTGCAGAAGGGGTGGGAATAATCTTTGCTGTAAAGATTCCTTCCCTCTTTTAAGCTACTACAAACATAAGTATAGGTCAAGTTCATCATTTTGTAGTGGATTACACTTTTTTT
>NW_006408718.1:4492197-4493427 GCF_000296735.1 Chrysochloris asiatica
TTGTCTACTATTGTAAGAAAAACAATTGGGAGGGAGAGAAAGTAATCACCACAAACATCACTATAGAAAGCTTGTGAGTCCATCTTCAGCCTATAACTAATTGGAATACTTAAAATGGGGCTACATGCCCAGTGAAAGAGGCTTCCTGTGGAGTCTTTGCATTGTATAAGACCTTAGGTGGAATCCTGATCCCCATCCAGAATTTTCTGATGTGGGAAATTTCCACTTGAAAACACAAGCAGACCAGCCTGGAGCAGCTAGAGGAACAGAAGATATTTCTTGAAAGAAAGACCAGCTGGAAAAATAAAAAACAATTAATAGCAGTCTGATTCATTACTACAAGAGCCAACAAGGCAAGCAATCAAGTCTCCTCAGGGCAACCCCCTTCCAAGACTCAAACTCAAAGGGAATACACAAACAGGCATATAATCTTGTTGGTTACCATGTTGGTCTACCTATAAGGGAAAAAACAGCAATGAACCTGTGGGCTAAGTCTGATCATGTTCAATAGACTACTGTCAGCCTGGATTGAGACCTGGTTGGCCAGCAGTATAATGAGACCTGGGGACTCCTAAGCCCATGGACAGGGACATAAACTTTCTTTTTCTTTGACCATTCTGTCATTGGAGCATGGCTATTGTACTGCATTACCCATTGGACTGCTAACCATAGGCCAACAGTTCAAATCTACCAACCACTCCTCAGAAACCCTATACAGTGTCACTATGAGTCACAACCTACTTGAGGGCACTTAACAAAACATCTTCTTTCATCATCCCATCTCTTTTAGACTCTGACATGAGTCAGCAAAAGCTTTTCTAAGGGTTCATGTAATTGGATTGGTTCCATCTAGTTGATCCCCTTCTTATTGTCTTCAATTTTAATCACATCTGCAAAATCCCCCTTTTGATCTAAGGCAACATATCCACAGATTCCAGGAAGTAGGATTTGAATATGTTTGTTGTTGTTAGGTGCCAACAAGTTGGTACTGACTCATAGCAACCCTATGCACAACAGAATGAAACAGGCATTATTCTGCCTATCATTTTACATAAACTGTAAAAAAAACCAAAAAAACCTGAGACAATAAATACAAATATTTAGTGTGAATTATTGATTGTTGTTCAGTGCCATTGAATCAGTTCTGACCCACTGCAACTCTATACACAGCAGAATGAAACACTGCCCCACCAAGAGACATCATGAAAATTGCTGTTACATTTAACCCTA
>NW_006408718.1:4494022-4495054 GCF_000296735.1 Chrysochloris asiatica
TTTTATCTATATAATTCAGCTTCTCAGATTATTTGCTCAGCATGCATATTGGATAAGTATGTTCAGAGAATACAGCACTGGTGTACAGCTTTCTTGATTTTAAACCATTCAGTAGCCACTTGTTCTTTTTGAATGGCCACCTGTTGGCCTTGGCTGAAAGCAGGGAATACCAGAAAGATGTTTATTTTTGCTGTATTGACTATGAGTACAATCAAATGTTCTGGAATACACATTCTTCACAATGTTATCCATACCTTCTTACAAGGAACTCAGTCAAAAGCCTTTACAGTAAGTAAAGTACAAGTAAACATCTTTCTGATATTCTCTGCTTTCAGCCAAGATATGTTTAATGTTTGCAATGATATTCCTTGTTCCATATCCTCTTCTGAATCTATATTGTTTCCTTGATGATGTACTGTTGAAGTCATGTTTAAATTTTCTTCAACAAAATTTTAGTTGCATGTGGTATTAATGATATTATTAGATGATTAACACATTACATTGGTTCGCTTTTCTTTGGAATGGGCACAAATCAAATATGGATTTCTTCCAATTGGTTGGCCAGGTAGCTTATCTTCCAAATTTCTTGGAATAGAAGAGTGAGCACCTCCAGTGTTGCATCAATTTGTTGAAATATTTCTATTTGTATTCAGTCAATTCCTGGAGTTTTATTTATTTTTTACCAATACCTTCAGTACAGATTTAACGTCTTCCTTCAGTAGCATTGGTTCTTGATCATATAAGACCGCTTAAAATGGTTAAACTTCGACCATTTCATTTTGCTACCATTTCACTGAATATTCCTGTCATCTTCTTTGGATGTTTTCAGCATCACTCAATATTTTGCCATTGTTGTTATTTCTAACTGCCATCTAGTCAGTTCTGACTCATAACTACCATGTAAAGGGTTTCTGAGTAGCAGCTATTGGGTTTAAGCCACTAAATTTGTGGTAGCAGTCCAGTGCTTATCCTACAGCACCACACCAGGATTCCATTTTGTTGATGTTGTTGTTGTTGTTGTCAGGTGCCATC
>NW_006408718.1:4497824-4511519 GCF_000296735.1 Chrysochloris asiatica
TTTTTTTTTTTTTTTTTTTTTAATAAAGCAAGAACATAAAGAACATCAATTAATGTAATTTGAATTTTTAAACTTCTGGATGCTGACAATGTCCATTAGTCTTTTATAGATGGTTTGATCATGAAATCATGTCTTATCAATTTATTTCTATTTTGGTTAAATTGTATAATTAAAATAATAAATAAAGTTTCAAATTGGGAACAAAAGAAAAATGACTTCTTATAAGCACACTAATAATAATTACTGAAAGAAAAAAGGACTTGAAGCCCTACTGATGAATATCAAAGACTATACTTCAGTATGGATTACACCTCAAATTAAGAAAGCAAATATCCTCACAACTCAACCAATAAGCAATATTATATTATATGGAGGAATGATTGACGCTATAAAGGATTAAATTTTATTTGGGTCCACAATAAACATTCATGAAGTATAAGTCAGAAATTAACTGGTAAATTATATTGGCAAAATTTTCTGCAAAGATTTATTTAAAGTGTTAAAAAAACAAAGATACCACTTTGAGGATTAAGTTGTGCCTGACCCAACATGGCATTTCCAGACATCTTATATGTGTGCAAAAACTGGATAGTAAATAAGAAAAGTAAAATAATTGTTGCCTTTGAATTATGATAATGGCTAAGTATTGAATGCTATGGAGTGCTAGAAAATGAGCAAATCTGTGTTCGAAGAAGTAAGCCAAAATTCATAGACTACATGGCATCTAGCAAATATAACAACCTTATGATGTTGTTGGGCTGTTGTGAGGATTTTTGTTTTCTTGATGCTGAGGTGTAATCTATATTGAAGATTGCAGCTTTTTATTTTCATCACTAAATCCTTCAAGCTGTCTTCACTTTCAGCAGGCAAGGTGTGTCATCTGCATATTGCAGGTTGTCAATGAGCCTTCCTTCAATCTGATGTCACATTCTTCTTCATGTAGTTCAGTTTATTATTTGCTCAACATACTGATTGGATAAGTATGGTGAAAGAATAAAACCCTGACACACACTTTCCATTATTTTATACCATGCAGTATGTTGTACTGTTCAAACGATTGCCTCTTGTTCTATGTACAGGTCCCACATGAAAACAAGTAAGTGTTTTGGAATTTGCATTCTTCACAATGTTATCCATAATTTGTTTTCATCTACACTGTTAATAAAATACTTGTAAGCACCTTTCTAGGATATTATCTGTGTTCAGCTAAGATCGATCTGGTGTCAACAGTGATGTTCCTCATTTCATATCCTTTGTTGAATCTGGTTTGCATTTCTGGCAGTTTCCTGTCCATGTACTGCTGCAAATGCTTTTAAATTATTTTCAGCAAAATTTCACTTTCATGTGATGTTAATGATATTGTTCAGTAATGCCCACATATTTTTTGGTGACCTTCCATTTAACAGAATAAAATATTACTGTTCCTGTACTGTCTTCATGATCATTGGTATATTTGAATCAATTGCTTGGCTATTATTTTAATTGAGAGTTTCATATTTTAAAAATAACAGAAGAAAAGTATAAGGATTAATCCAATTAAATGCAAGAAAGGAGTAAAAGGAGAACATTAAATGAATGTATCAAATAAAAAACAAATAAACTGGCAGATTTAAGGCAGTGTATTAGTTCTTGAATTATATTCAAATGGAGTAAATAATACAAGTAAAAAGATTAAAGGTTGTCAGAAGGTTTAAAAAAAAAAATCTCTGAAGAAAAGACATGACAATATGTTTCCTTAAAGATTACAGCCTACGAAATCCTATGGGACAGTTCTCTGGGCTATAAGGTTGCGATGAGCCAGAATCAGCTCAATGGCACTCAGAAAGAATTACATATGTTGTTTTAAAGAAAAAGACTTTAATTATATAGAGCAAAATATTGACAGTAAACTGATAAAAATGATGGAACATTCAAACACTAACAAAAAGAGAGCTGGTAGAACTATAAAAATATTTTAAAATTATACTTTAGGCAAGAAACAACTTGGCAATAAATTATTCTGTTATATATGATGTCAGTATGAGTCAGAGCCAACTCAACAGCACCTAAAAACAGACAGGAAACACTAAAAGACATATGAATAATATTTCAAACTAAAAAGGAGGTCAATTTAACAGTATGATACCATCATTGCAAATATGTCTGAAGCAATAATATAGCAAACAATTAATAAAATAGTAAAGACCTAAGACATGAATAATGAAGTGAATAAGGAAGGCCTCAGCACAGCTGATGAATTTGAATGATGGTTTTGGTGAAGAGTACATACAGAAGCACATACAGGTCTTGAGAGAAGGACAGGCAGAATGCTCCTTAGAAGCAAGGATCATGAGACTTCATTTTACAACCTTTGGACATGTTACTAGGAGGGACCAGTCCCTGAAAAGGCACTTCAAACATAGTAAAGTAGAGGGTCAGTGAAAAAAAGGAAGACTCTTAAGGTGATGGATTGGCACAATGGCTACAACAATGAGCTCAAGCATAACAATTGTGAGGATGGTGCAGGATGAGGCAGTGTTTCCTTCTGTTGTGTATAATGTTGCTATGAGTTGAAATGACTCCACAACATTTTAAAACCACAACAACAAATGAAGAAATAAAGAAATCCACAATGATAATTGAAAATTTTAACACAAAAATATCAGGACAATAAAATAACAAACACTTTGTTTTCACCACCTGTTTGTCACTTTGTCATGACTTGCATATTGCCAAGACATTGGAAGCTATGCCACTGGTATTTCAAATAACATCAGTGACACTCTTGTTGGACAGGTTCCAGCAGAAATTCTTGACTAATACTCGAAAGAAAACAAGTATTGACTTCCAAAAATTAGTCAATGATAACCCAGTGGATTGCAGAATGTTGTCTAATATAATGCTGGAAGATTAACCCACCATCTCAAGAGTATATTTTATTATTATTTTAGCTAAAATCCAGTCAATCTCTGACTGACGGCAAGCACATGCTCAAATGAACAAAATGCTGCCTGCTCTCATTCCATCACCACAGTTAATTTATGAGTTGGGATGTAACAATACTTACAATTTTCACTGATTGATTTTCTGATAAAGGCTTCATTTTGAGGTACCTTGGTTGGGAATGGAATTCATTTTGCCTGCATGTTGTTATTAGGTGCCATCAAGACGATATCGACTCATAGGAACCCTATGCACACCAGAACAAAACACTGTCCTGTCTTGGGCCAACCTCAGAATTGTTTCAACGTTTGAGCCCGTTGCTGCCAATGTGCTAATCCATCATGCTGGCGGTCTTCCACTTTTTCTTTGACCCTCTTCACCCTAACAAACATGATATCCTTCTCCAGTGACTGGTCCTTCCTGATAATATGTCTGAAGTATGAGAGACACAGTCTGGCAATTCTGGCTTCCAAGGAGCATTCTGATTGTACTTTTTCCAACATACTTTGGTTTGTTCTTTTGGCAGTCCATGGCACTTTCACTATTCTCCTCAAACACCATAACTCAAATGCATGAATTCATCTATGGGCTGCCTTATTCACTATCCAACTTTCACATGCATATGAGGTTATTGAAAATACCCTGGCTTGGCGCATGTGCACCTTAGTTCTCAAACTGATCATTCTTCAACACTTTAAAGAGATAATTTTGCCAAATGCAGTACATCATTTGATTTCCTGACTACTGCTTGCATGAGTGTTGATGGATGATCTGAACAAAATGAAGCCTTTTCTCCATTAAAATGGATGGAGTTTATTGGTCACCTGGTGAGGATTTTTGTTTTCTCTACATTGAGATGCAGCCCATATTAAAGGCGATGGCCTTTGATTTTCATCAGTAAGTCTTTTAAGTCATCTTCACTTTAAGCAAGCAAGAATGTGTCATCTATATATTACAGGTTGATAATGAGTCTTCCTCCAATCATGATGTCACATTTTTCTTCATATAATCCAGCTTCTTGGATTATTTGTTCAGTTTATAGGTTGAAAAACTATTTTGAAAGAATTCAACCCTGGTTCACACCTTTCCTAATTTTAAACCATTCTGTGTACCCTTGTTCTGTTCGAATATCTGACTCTTGGTCTATGTACAGTTTCCTCATGAGCACAATTAAGTGTTCTGGAATACTCATATTTTAAAATGTTGTCCATAGTTTGTCATGATCCACATAATCAAAAGCCTTTGCATAGTCAATAAAGTACAGGTAAATACCTTTCTAGTATTATCTGCTTTCAGTCAAGATCCATCTGATGTCAACAATGCTATCCCTCTTTCCAAGTCCTCTTCTGAATTTGGCTTGAACCTCTGAAAGTTCTCTGTCAATGTATGTTTGCAGCCATTTCTGTATTACCTTTAGTAAAACTTTACTTTCATGAGATATCAATGATATTGTCCAATGATTTCCACATTCAATTGCATCACCTCTCTTTGGTATGGCACAGGACAGATCACTTCCCGTCAGTTGGCAAGGCAATTGTCTTCCAAATTTCTTGGCATAGATGTGTGAATGCCTCCACTATCACATCACTTTATTGAAAGATTTCAATTTGAATTCCATCAATTCTTGGTGTCTTGTTCTTTGTCAATGACTTCAATGCACCTTGGACTTCTTCCCTCAGTATCATTGGCTCTAGATCATTTGCTATCTCTTGAAATGGCAGAACATCAACATTTTTTGTTGTTATTGTTTTGTGGTTTTTTTTGGTACAGTGATTCCGTTTTCTTCCATCTTCTTTTGATGCTTTCTGGATTATTCAGTATTTTGTTAATAGAATTCTTTAATACACAAGTTGAGATTTTAATTTTTCTTCTGTTCACTCAGCTTGAGAAATGCTGCGCATGTTCTTCCCTTTTAATTTTCTAATTCCAGGTCTTTGCACATTACATTATAGAATTTGACTTTGTCTCCTCAAGCTGACCTTTGAAATTTTCTGTTCAGCTCTTATACCACCTCACTTCTTCTGCTTGCTTTAGCATCTCTACATTGGAGAGCTAGTTTCGAGACTCTTCTGACACCCATTTTGGTCTCTTCCTTCTTTCTTGTCTTCTCAATGATCTTTTGCTTTCTCCCTGTATTATGTTCTTGGTGTCATCCCACAACTTTTCTGGTCTTCGGTCTTTAGTGTCTAATGATTCAAATTGATGCTTCAGATGATCTCTAAATCCAGGTGAGACAAGGTCATATTTTGGCTCTCCTTGACTTGTTTTTATTTTCTCCAACTTCAGCCTTAATTTGCATATGAGCAATTGATTGGTCTGTTCCACAGTCTATTCTTGACTTTGTTTTAACTGATGATATAGAGCTTTTCCACCATCTCTTCCCACAGATGTAGTCAAGTTGATTTCTGTGTATTCAATCTGGTGAGGTTCATGTGTATAGTCGTCTGTTATGTTGTTTACAAAAGGTATTCGTAATGAAGAAGTCATTGTTCTTGCAAAATTCTATCTTGTTATCTCCAGTATCATTTCTATCACCAAGGTCATGTTTTCCAACAACTGATCCTTTCTCTTTGTTTCCAACCCTTTCATTCCAATCATCAGCAATTATCAATACCTCTTGATTACATATTTGATCAATTTCATACTGAAGAAGCTTGTAATATTCTTCAACTTCATCTTCACATTCAATTTCATTTCAACATAGTGGGTGGTGTGTAAATTTGAAAAATACTTGTATTAACTGGTTTCTCTTGAAGACATATGGATATTATCCTATCACAGACAGTGCTGTACATTATGACTGACTGCTCTTGATATGTTGTTTTTGATGATGAATGCAAAGCCATATTTCTTCAATTTGTCATTCCCCACATAGTAAAATATGTTATTGTCAGATTCAATGGCTATTACCAGTGCATTGAAGCTCACCAATATCTAGGATTTCGATGGGCATATGTTCCATTTCATTTTTTACAATTTCCAATTTTCCTATATTTATACTTCCTATGTTCCATGTTCTGATTATTAATGGATTTTTACAGCTATTTCTCTACATTTTAAGTTGTGCCTTATCAGCAAATGAAAGTACCAAGAGCTATACTCCATTTGCATCATCACAGTCAACCCTATTTTGAGGAGTCAGCTCTTCCCAAATCAAATTTTGAGTACCTACCAACCAAAATATTATCTTCTGGCATTATATTTGACAATAGTCTTGTGCTTTTCATCATGTTTCAATACTCAATAATCTAGTGCTGACAGTATTCCGTCACTAATCATAAGGTTTTCAGTGGCTAAATAGTCCAAAGTAGTTTGTCTGTCCTTCCTAGTCTGTCTTCGTCTGGAAACTCAGCTGAAATCTGTCTACTATGCGTGAACCTCCTGGTATTTAAAATTCCCACGGCATCACAGGAACACACAAGCCACCACAGCACAACAAACTATCAGATGAGTGATGGATTTATCTGCAGAAGACAAGAATCCGTCCATTGAGCAATCAGTGCCTTGCGTTAAATATATTATTGTTGCTAGTTTCCATTAAGTTTATTTCAACTCATAGTGACCGATGTAACAAAATGAAATACAGTTTAGTCCTGTGCCTTCCTTACAATTGTTATTATGTTTGAGACCATTGTTGCTGCCACTGCTCCCACTGTATACATGTTTGTTTGTTTGTTTGTTAAGTGCCATCGAGTTGGTTCTGACTCATAGTGACCCTATTTCAGAGGAGTGGCTGGTGAGTTTGAACTGCCAACCTTGAGGTTCAAACCGATCTTGAGGTAGAGTACTAATCCTATAGCACCTTACCAGGATCCTGGTATGCAGTGCTAAGTAAATACTTATTGCTTAATTAAGGCACATATGAAAGGTTACTGAAATAAGTATCAAGTAAGAAAGGCTTTCTCTGTCAAACACAGAGAATTTCCAGGGGTTCAAGCCAGATTCAGAAGAGGATGTGGAACAAGGTATATCATTGTTGATGTCTGATAGATCTTGGCTGAAAGCAGAGCATACCAAAAAGATTCTGTGCTTTATTAACTATCAAATGCTTTCACTTGTGTGGATCATGACAAACTATGGACAACATTGTGAAGTATGAGTATTCTGGAACACTTAATTTTGCTCAGGGGAATCTGTACATAGACCAAGAGGCAGTTGTTCAAACAGAGCATGGAAACACTCAATGGTTTAAAACTAAGAAAGGTGTGTGACAGGGTTGTATTCTTTTACCATACTTATTTAACCTGCATGCTGAGCAAATAATTTGAGAAACTGGCTTATATGAAAAAAAATGTGGCATCATGATTGAAGGAGGACTCATTACCAACCTGCGATATGCAGATGATACAACCTTACTTGCTGAAAGTGAAAAGAAGTTAAAATACTGATGAAGATCAAAAGCACCAGCCTTCAGTATGAACTGCATTTCAATTCAAAGAAAACAACAATCCTCACCACTGGACCAATAAACAATATTCTTATCAATGGAGAAAGGTTGAAGTTGTCAAAGACTTCATTCTTCTTGGATCAACTATCAACATGCATGGAAGCAGCAGTCAAGAAATCAAGTGACATATTGCATTAGGCAAATCTGCTACAAAAAACCTTTTTAAAGTGTTGAAGAGCAAAGATGTCAGCTTGAGGACTAAGATGTGCCTGACTCAAGCCATTTTATTTTCAATAACCTTATTTGCATTTGAAAGCTGGACAGTGAATAAGGAATACATAGAAGTATGGATGCCTTTGAGTTTTGATATTGAAGGAGAATACTAAAAGTGGCATGGGCTGCCAAAAGAACAAACAGATCTGTGTTGGAAGAAGCACAGCCAGAGTGCTACTTAGAGGCCAGGATGGCCAAACTTCATCTCTCATACTTTGGACATATTGTCAGGAGGGACCAGTCACTGGAGATGGATATCATGTTTGGTAAGGTGGAGGGTCAGAGTAAAAGAGGAAGACCCCTAGCGAGATGGATTGGCCAAGTAGCAGCATCAATGGGCTCAACATGGCAACAATTTTGAGTTTGGCTCAGGACTGGGCAGTGTTTCATTCTGTTGTACATAGGGTTGCAATGAGTTGGTACTGACTCAATGGCACCTTACAACAACAAGAACAAAGAAAGGATTTTGAGAAATATTGTCCAAGCACAGGGCAAACTGGACAAAGGGCAAATCCAGCACATTATTTGTTACATAAATAAACATGTAGTTTTATTATATTAGTAACCACTGTAAGCATTGCACACTTTTTAAAGAAATCATTTTTCACATACTCTTTTATATATTATAAAAACTTCCTTTTATTTAAAGTTTAAGATTTATCACCACATTACCATTAATAAATATTATCCTTTGTTAGAGTGATTCAATTTTTAGCTCTTCCTGTCCAGAAAGCAAAGACCAATATGATAATAAGTGGGAACATAAGTGTATTCTCTCTTTAAGATATTTCTGATCATAGGACAGACTCATTAATGTCGTCATGGCAACCATCCCCTCACAGGTAACAGGCTTCTAAGCTTCTACTAAGATGCAAATTCTAGCTTAAACAAAGCAAGATTACTCTGAAATGGCATGTCAACTTTAAAAAAAGGAGTGTGTGTTCCCAAGGATTTCATTTTTTTCTTGTGCAATGTACTTTTTAAAGGGCTTATGTTCTAGTGTCTTATATGTTAATTCCCCCCTCCCCCAAATTCTAAAAGAGGAAGAAGATATATTCACAAGGAATAAAAATAAAAGCCATGCATGTACAGATGTCAAGTGTCTTATCTCCTGATGAGCCTATAAAGATTGGGATGCCTAGAAATCAGTCTAAAATATTCAATATAAACTATTTTTTAAAATACTCTTCTTTCCTTAGATATGTTTTTCTTTCCTTGTCTATACTAGGTCTATATTCACTGTACTTCTATTGCTACTATTAGCCAAATATATAAGGAAATTAAAATGAGAAATCCTATTTTGACTGAGTTCCTTCGTGTTAAAAATGGAATCTCTAGTCTCCAATCCATCTAAATTTTCTTTAGCTCAGTGAAATTATTGGAGGTTGTAAGAGGTGTGGACAATATTGGGGGTGGGTGCAAGGGTTGTTGTTGTTGTTAAGTGCATGGAGTCAATTCTGACCCATAGTGACCCAGTATAGGGTTTCCAAGGAGCAGCTGGGGAGTTTGAACTACCAACCTTGCAGTTTAAATGACTTTGCAGTCTGACGCATCATCCCACAGTGCCACACCAGGACTCAGGGGTAGAGGGTATCAAAAACTACCTATACAATTTTTGTGCCTAGTTTAAGCAGAAATTTAATATTTAATTAAAACATCCTAGTAGTTGTTACAAAAACAAACAAACTTTTTTTGTAAACCCGGGTAACATATATTAATATATCTACAAGGCAAAACTCTATGCTAATTTACTTTTGAACTTTCAAATATGCGAGGTCTGAGCTGTCACTATTACCCAATTACAATGAAGCTTCAAAGCATGTGACTTCATCTGCACTCATTACACACAAGCGCTGTTGTTTTCGTTGCTGTTTGTGGTGGTGTTTTTAAAAAGGTTTTATTATTAGGTGAGTGAAAATTTACAGAGAAGGTAATAATGCACAGGATTCTAATTGTGCATTCTACAAATCATAGTCTTTGTCTCAGCTCAATTATTGTAATCCCTCTCATATAACAGCAGTTTTTCCACTTCCTTGTTGTGGTGTTTATATCTATTCCACCCTCCTTGCCATCCCGTCTCAACTTTGAAAGATTGACTATTCCATGGTGAGCCTACCATACTAGTATTGTTGTCCCCACATATACCTATCAACTTCTTGCCTGAAATTGGATCACAAAAGTGAGTTCCATTCCAGACTTGAAGAATGGTCTAGGGCCACAATCTTAGGTGCCTTCAGGCTCTTTCTGACATATAAACCTGGCTTTTTGTTTTTTGTAATTTTGGGCCTTGTTCCACATTTTCTCTCACATTATCAGAGACATTCAGGAGTAGTCAATAGTGATAGTCATGCACCATCTAGTTATTCTGACCTCAGTATTGTGGTGACTGATGTTCACATGTTCCATTGATTGTTCAGTTGGGCTAGTTGATTCCAAAAGTCTTCAGATTTTCATCACTCTTCTTTCTTTCACATATTGTTGATGCTAGCTGCCATCGAGTTGCTACTGACTCACAGTGATACGATGCACAACAGAATGGAACATGTCCCTGACCTGTGCCAACCTCACAACTTTACTACACTTGAGCACACTGCTGCTGTCACTATGCCAACCAAGCTTGTTGGGGGTTTTCCTCTTTTTGTCTGGTCCTCCACTTTACCAAGCACAATGTCCTTCTCCAGGGACTGGTCCCTCTTGAGAATATGTACA
The DNA here is from genome assembly GCF_000296735.1 of Chrysochloris asiatica. Lineage (NCBI taxonomy): Eukaryota > Metazoa > Chordata > Mammalia > Afrosoricida > Chrysochloridae > Chrysochloris > Chrysochloris asiatica. Next base: position 4,508,116 of record NW_006408718.1, read on the forward strand.
AATAGAATAGAGGTAAAGTCTGCCTATCCTGGCTTTGAAGGAACTTCCTAGTTGTACTTCTTCCAACACAAATTTCTTTGTTCTTTTGGCAGTCCATGACACTTTTAATATTCTCCTCCCATAGCTTAATTCAAATGCCTCAATTTGTCTACAATAGTCTTTATTCAGTGTCCAGCTTTCAAATGCATATAAAGTTATTGAAAATACCATGGCTTGAGTCACACACATCTTACTCCTCAAACATAATTGTTCTCAAATACTTTAAAGAGATCTTGTGCAGAAGATTTGCCTAATGAAATACTTAGTTTGACTCCTTGACTGCTATTTCCATCAGTGTTCATGGTATATCCAAGCAAAACGAAGTCTTTGACAACTTCAATCATTGCTCCATTTATGTGGTTGTTCTTTATTGGTCCAGTGGTGAGGATTTTTGTTTTCTTTACACTGAGGTGCAACCCATACCAAAGGCTATGGTCTTTGATCTTCATCAGTCAGCATTTAAAATCCTTTTCACTTTCAGCAAGAAATAATTTATTATCTACATATTTCAGATTGTTAATGAGTCTTCCTCCAATCTTGTTGCCAGGTTCTTCTCATAACATCCAGCTTCTTGAATTATTGGTTTATTATGCAGACTGAATAAGTATAGTGAAAGAATAGAATGCTGATGCACACCATTCCTAATTTTAAACCATTCAGTGTTAACTTGTTCTGTTCTTGGTCTATGTACAGGTTCCTCATGAGCACAAATAAGAGTTCTGGAATACTCATTCTCTGTAATGTTGTCATGATCTATAAAACTGAAAGCCTTTGTATAGTCAATAAAATACAGGCAAAAAACTTTCCAATATACTCGGCTTTCAGCCAAAATCCATCTGACATCAGCAATTATATCCCTCATTCCATATCATCATATGCATCTGGCATAAACTTCTGGAAGTTCTCTGTCTATGTGTCGTTACAGCCTGCTTTGAATTATATTTAGCAAAATTTTGCAGTAATAATGACATTGTCGGATGATTTCCACATTTGTTTGGGTCAGGTCTCTATGGAATGCTTACATGCATGGTTCTCTTCCAATCAGTTACCAGGTTGTTGTGGTTAAGTGCCATCGAGTTGGTTCCAACCCATAGCGACCCTGTATAGTGTTTCTGAGAAGTGACTGGTGACCAGGTAGTGGTCTTCAAATTTCTTGGTAAAGATGAGTGAGTGGCTCCAGTGCTGCATCAGGTTGTTGAAAGATTTCAGCTTATATGCCATCAATTCCCAGAGTCTCGTTCTTTGCCAATGCCTTCAATGTACTGTGGCCTTCTTTTTTCAGTATTATAATTGACTGTTGATCATATACCTCTTGATATGGTTGACCATCGACCACTTTTTGGTACAGTGACTCTGTATTTCTTTTCTCTTCTTTTGATGCATTCTGGACCATTCAATATTTTGCCCCTAGAATCCTTCAGTACCACAAGTAGAGGCTTGATTTTTTCCTTCATTTCCCTAAGCTAGAGAAATGCTGATCAGGTTCTTACCTTTTGGTTTTCTAACTTCAGGTCTTTCAACATTTCATTATAATATTTGACTTTGCTTAGGTATCTCTATGATCAAGAACAAGTTTCAGAGTCTCTTCTGACATTCATTTTGATTTTTTTTGCCTTCTTAATGACCTTTTCCTTTTCATGTATGTTGTTCTTGATGTCACCCACAACTCTTCTGGAATTTGGTCATTAGTGTCTAATGCATCAAATCTGTTCTTGAGATGATATCTAAATTCTGGTGTGATATGCTCAAGATCATATATTGACTCTTCTAGACTTGTTTTAACTTTTTTCAGGTTCAGTCTGAACTTGTATATGAACAATTGATGGTCTGTTTCACAGTCTGTCCCTGGCCTTGTTTTTGCTGATGATATGAAGCTTTTCCACCATCTCTTTCCACATATATAGTTAGTTTGATTTCTGTGTATTCCATCTGGTGAGCACCATCTGTGTACAAGGCACTTTCTAGATAAAAAGATAAATGTGATATGGATCAATTTCTCAAAAAGCTTATAGGTCACTCTACACACAAACTCATTCCTTTCTAGAAATAGTTGAAGTACAGTACTATTTTTAATTCTATTTTGATGTATAAAATCTAGAGTGATGGAGAGATGGGACTTTCACTGACTACCATGCAAATAAAGTGTTCAAAACACTATCTTTATTTGATGAAAATAATGAAATCTTCCATAATTAAATGCTCCAAGTGACCTACTTTTATATGACTTCTCTTTACTCCTTTTAGTATAAAATGTTGTCAAACATAAGTTGTGTGGAAGTGCTAAATTCAACGTGTGACCTTTGGCAAAAGTATTCTCTCTGATTGATTTTCTCTCTTTAATTTATATAGAGCCTTTCCTATATCTGACACATTGTATGATAATGGGAGAAAATGTTAATGATTGGAGTTGTTTTGGAAAATCTTGTGTGTAGTATAGTTTTCCTAGAGAAACATGTTGGTTTTGTAGGATAAACACAGGACTTATGGTCAGTGGTTAAACCCCAGAATTTTCATTATAGAAAACATTCCAAGGACACATTCCCTGGACTTGTTCTCATCAATGTAGTTTTCAATATTCATTGAATGTCTTTCAAATAACACCTCGAGATTGTCCTTTGAAAAAAATCTTTGAAAATTGCCCTGTTAGAATCCCAAAAAAGCTGACATTATAACCATCTAAGCTAACTTCTTTGTCTTTAATTTAACTGGCCAAGCAGTTCCCCTCAGAACTTAACTTTTTGATGGGACTTTTTGAGGGCACTCTAATGAGACTTTGACAAGGAAATTATTGGTAGAACTGTCTACAACCATTCACTAATAACAAAGAAATGTTTAAACATGTATTGTTTGTAATAAACCTGTGCATGCATGAATTGGAAAATTATTAGCAATACTAGATGAGGTATCATCTTCTATGAGGATTTACCATCTTGGAAAACCTTATATTAGGTCACTATGAGTCTGGACCACCACTCTCGTTTGTCAGTTTGGTGTACAATGATGACTTGCATGTTGCTGTGATTCTGGAAGCGATGCTGCTAGTATTTTAAATACAAGCAGGATCATTCATGGTGGATGGATTTCAGCTGAACTTCCAACTAAGACAGACTAGGAAGAATGAGATGGACTACTTTGAAAATTTAGTCACTGAAAACCTCATAAGTAGCAGTGGAAGACTATCAAACAACACACGAATATTGTCAGAAGAGTGTCAAAAGATGAAGCCCTCAGGTTTGAAGGCACTCAGAATACTACTGGGCAGGAGCTGCTTCATCAAAGTAGAGTTGACCGAGATGATGCAAATGGAATAAACCCATTGGGACCCTCAATTGCTGATGGGGATCAACTCAAAATGAAGAGAAACA
>NW_006408718.1:4542520-4544007 GCF_000296735.1 Chrysochloris asiatica
TAAATATTTTAAGGCCTCTTAACTTTCAGCAAGCATGTTGTATCATCTGCATATCTCAGGTTGTTATTCATGAGTCTCCCTCCAAACTTGATATCACATGTTTGTTCATATAACCCAGTTTCTCAGATTATTTGCTCAGCATACAGGTTGAATAAGTATGGTGAAAGAATAGAACTCTCTTGCACACCTTTCTTAATTTTAAACCATTCAGTGTTCCCATGTTCTATTAGAACAACTGTCTCTTTGGTCCGTGTACAGATTCCTCATGAGCACAATTAAGTGTTCCGGAATACTCATACTTGTAATGTTGTCCATAGCTTGTCATGATTCACATAATCGACAGCCTTTGTGCAGTCAATAAAGCACAAGTAAACATCTTTCTGATATTCTCTGCTTTCAACCAAGATCTATCAGACATTAACAATGATATCCCTCATTCCATGTCTTCTTCTGAATCCAGCTTGAACCTCTGGAAGTTCTCTGTCAATGTATGATTGTTCTGTATTACCTTTAGTCAAACTTTACTTGCGTGGGATAGCAATGATATTGTCTGATGATATCCGCATTCCTTTGGGTCACCTCTCTTTGGAATAGACACATATACGGATCTCTTCCAATCAGTTGCCCAGATAGTTGTCTTCCAAACTTCATGGGATAGATGAGTGAGTGCCTTCTGTGCCGCCTCACTTTCTTGAAAGATTTCAAAATGTATTCCTTCAATTCCTGGTGACTTGTTCTTTGCCAATTTCTTCAGTGCACCTTGGACTTCCTCCTACAGTATCATTGGCTCTTGATCCTATGCTATCTCTTGAAATTTTTGAACATCAACCATTTTCGTTTGGTACAGTGACTCTGTGTATTCCTTCCATCTTCTTTTGATGCTTTCTGCATCATTCAATAATTTTCCCAAAGAATCCTTCAATGACAAAAGTCGATGCTTGAATTTTTTCTTCAGTACCCCAGCTTGAGAAATGCTGACAGTGTTCTTCCTTTTTGGTTTTCTGACTCCAGATCTTTGCACATTTTGTTGTAATATTTGGCTTTATCTTCTTCTTGAGCTGATCTTTGAAATTTTCTGTTCAGCTCTTGGACCTCCTCATTTCTTCCTTTTGCATTAGCATCTCTACACTGGAGAGCAAGTTTCAGTGTCTCTTCTGACATTTATTTTTATCTTTTCCTGCTTTCTTGTCTTCTTAATGACTTTTTGCTTTCTTTCTGTATGATGTTGATGTCATCCCACAACTCTTCTGGTCTTCGGTATTTAGTGTTTAATATATCAAATCTGTTCTTCAGATGATCTCTAAATTCAGGTGGGATAAATTCAAGGTCATATTTTGGTTCTGTGAACTTGTTTTCATTTTCTTCAGCTTTTGTTTTTATTTATATATGAACAATTAATGTTCTGTTCCACAATCTGCCCTGGCCTTTTTTTTGACTGAGGATATAGAGCTTTTCCATCATCTGTTTGCACAGACGTAGTCGATTTG
>NW_006408718.1:4544548-4545650 GCF_000296735.1 Chrysochloris asiatica
GACTCGATGGCACCTGACAACAACAACATACCTCATGACAGATCTTGATATGTTCTTTTTGACAATGAATGCAACACCATTCCCCTTCAATTTGTCATTCCTGGCATAGTAAACCATGTGGTTATCAGATTCAAAATGGCTAATACCAATCCATTTCAGCTCACCGATGCCTAAGATATTGATGTTTATGCGTTCCATTTCATTTTTGACAATTTCTCATTTTCCTAGATTCATATTTTGTACATTCCATGTGCTGATTATTAATGTATGTTTACAGCTGTTTTTCATCATATTCAGTTGTGCCCCATCAGCAAATGAAGGACCTGTGAGCTTTTCTCCCACAGGGTTTACTCCATTTGCATCATCACAGTCAAATCTATTTTGAGGAGACAACTCTTCCCCAGTCACATTTTGAGTGCCTTCCAACCTGAGGGGCTCATTTTCCAGCACTATATCTGACATTTTTCTCTGTTATACATAAGGTTATCCGTGACTAAATATTTGAAAGTAGTTCGTCACTCCTTCTTCCTAGTCTGTATTCATCTGGAAGCTCATCTGAAACCTGTCCACCTTGGGTGACCCTGCTGTTATTTAAAATACCAGTGGCATAGCTTTCAGAATCACAGTAACTCACAAGCCACCACAGTATGACATGTATAATTGTTTTTTATGTTATTTCAAAAGAAATTTGTAATGAACAAGTCACTGGTCTTGCAAAATTATATCATTCAATCTCTAGCATTATTTCTATTACCAATACTGTATTTTCCTCTACTGATCCTTGTTTGCAACCTTTGCATTCCAACTGTCCGTAAATATCGATACATCTTGATTACATGTTTCATCAATTTCAGACTGAAAAACTGGGTAGAATTCTTCAATTTCATCATCACCGGCTATAGTAGGTGGTGCATAAATATCAATAATAGTGTTCTTCATTGTAGGCATATGGATGTTGTTGTTGTTGTTAGGTGGGATCGAGTCAGTACTGACTCATAACGATCTTATGCACAGTAGAATGAAACACTGCCCTATACTGGGCCAACCTCACTATTGTTGCCACGCTTGACCCTAATGATGCTCCCACTTTGCCAATCCATCT
>NW_006408718.1:4553835-4558466 GCF_000296735.1 Chrysochloris asiatica
TTTGAAACATTTATAATCATTTTTCTGAATTCCTTCTCAGGAATTTCCAAGGCCTGCTCTCCTTCCAGAATGGAGTTCAAGTCTACCTCTAGGTCATTTATCTCAGAAATTTTATTTTGTTTCTGGATGTGTGCTTATATGGTCTTCCATTTTTGCTTCTTGGACATGTTTTGTGTTTAGTTGTGGCCTTAATACTTAATTGATTGTGTGTTTTGGTATTTTTTTATGCTTTTGATTCCCTATTGGTAGATGTAATCAGGGGGTTTGTTTCCCTTTATACTCTTCTAATTTATTTACTCAGAGTAGCTTTTGCATGTGTTGTCTGCCTCCCTGGTGTATGGCAGTTGATATTGGTTCTTGCCTGGATTGTAGGTCTTTATAGGTTGTGATTGTATCTTGACTATATGGCAGTAATTGCTGTCTCTTCCTGGGTAGTATTGGGAGAGAATGAGCCCCCTGTGGTAAAAGGGGGAACAAAATAAATAAATAAATAAAACAGAATAGAACAACAACAAAAACAGCAACAAAGCAAGGGGGAACACAACAACAAAAACCCCAAAACAAAAAACAGATTAGACACTGTGGACTATAATCGCAGAAAAAGGAGAAGAGAGAGAGAAGAAGAAAAAAAAAAAAAAACATCTGTTGACTAATATGAGTATGACTTTAATGTACTCTTTTTGCTTCTTGCCTTCAAAGCTGTCTGATAAATTTCAAGATGCCACTGTTCATTGTTATGCTGTACCTCAGGAATTTATTTTTGGCCTGTTTTTTTCTTTAAACTCTCTTCTTCTCCACACCCCCTGTTCTGACCTTTTCCATATTAATAAGCAGTTCAGGACCGCCTGTGGCCATGTTGAGCTGCCTGTTTTAGTGTAGTGATTATAAATCAGGCTTCCAACCTTAAGGTCAGCAGCTTGAAACCACCAGCTGTTCTGCAGAAGAAAGACAAGGTCCTCTGCTCCCATGAAGATTCATAGCTTCTGAAACCCTGTGCAGGATCGCTATGAGTTGGAACTGACTTCAAGGCACTCAACAAGCAATCAGGCAAGTCCCTCTAAATGCTGAGAGAATCTGTGCACATGCATAGTGGAAGAACCCTCCAGTGGTGGTGGTGGGAGGTGTCCACTCACTCAGGCACCCCCTCTAGTCACCAGAATGAAGATGCACAGACATCTAGAGGCCAATGGACAGATACCAAAACAAATCAAAACAAAGCAAAACTAAACAGAGAATATTGTCACTTTGCTCCGAGATTCCTGCAGTCATTAGTTCATGGCAGGTCTGCTTGTTCCTCTGATTGGTCTTGCCATTTAGTCTCACTCCTAGCCGCTGAGCCCAGCAGATTCTAAAGTATGAGATTTCTTACTTCCACTACAAGTTGCACTAGTCATAAACCTTCAAACTTTTAAAATATTCCTACCTATGTGGTTCAGAATTTTGGAGCTCTCTCCTGAACCCACTTCATATAGTATTTTGTGGTATTGCTGACTTTAATGATGTTTTGCTTCATTCTTTTCCTGTCTGATGTTCTTGATGTCATCCCACAACTTGATTAAATGAGAGAAGTTATTTGGGGGAACTGAGACAGAGGGAGCCTGAGGTCTCAATTTCAAATGGGAGTTGAAATTCTCATATTTGGTGTACATATGAGTGAGCAGAATCATAAGAATAGGTGGTGGTAGTAACTTGGTTTTCATTGAAAAGTTGGAGATTCACGTCTATACAGAGTGGAAACCTCATTGTAAAGACCTGGTAATGTATACATAAAAACCAGCCATTGAAAACACTGTAGAGAACCATCTGTTCTGACTCATGATATTGGCAAGATTCAGAGTCTGCTCTATAATGATTGCTTTTATGTGATTGAACAGTGTGTTTTGTACTGTACATGCAATGTCTTATCTTTTTAAGCCTCAAATATGGGTAATACCATCATCATTTTGAAATGCAGCAAATGAGGCTCAGAGAGTTTTATGAAGTATCTTTCCAAAGGTCAAGATTTCTCAACCACAAAACTATTGCTATTTTGTTGTTGTTTGGTACCACTGAGTTGGTTCTGACTTATAGCAACCCTCTATAGGGTTTCACAGGCTATAATGCTTTATGGCAACAAAATGCCTTATCTTTCTGCCTCAGAGCAGCCTGTAGGTTTGAACCTGACAGTGTTTCCGTTAGTACTCCAGTGCTTCATTCACAGCATCACTAGGGCCTCTGAGAACATCTAGACAGTGGCCCTGCCTTCCAAAACTCTGGATATTTTTGTTATGTTGTCTGGATTCTGCTCCCATATTCCTTATCTCTTCTGCTTCTGATTCCTGGTTCCTTGATCTCTAAGAGGTTAGCCTGGTCTCTGCTCTGCTTGCACAAGTGTTAACAAAGCTGTTTTGCTCTACTAAGTGCCCATTATACCAGTAAGCCTTTATTTGACAGTCCTCATCTCTTTAGCTCCAAGGGTCACAGGGCTGAACTTGGTGGTCTCTTACAGGAAGATGCTGCGCTATCTTGCTACAATGTTTGTTTCCTGTGCTGCCTGTCAGCTTCTTTGTTCTATTGTTGCCATTTCTCTGTCACTTCTTCTCACTGTCTATGTTACAGCTCTCATCGCTTTCTTCTGTTTCTTCCTCAGAATTGCCTGTGACTTCCATAATACCATCAACAGTCTCTTCCAGGCAATGCGTGTTTTTAGTCATCACCACCTCAGTATTCTTCCAGTCTCTAATCATTATCTGATTCTAAACTACTTCCATATTTAAGTTTTCTTTTAAAGCAGCACTCAATTCTTGATACCAAATTCTGTCTTAGTTGTCTAGTGCTGCTATAACAGAAATATCACAAGCATATAAATTTAATAAACAGAAATTCATTTTCTCACAGTTTTGGGGGCAAGAAGTCCAAATTCATAGTGCCGGCTCAAAGGGAAGGCTTTCTCTCTTTGTTCTCTATGAAGAAAAGGCTTTGACTCATTTCAGCATTTCTAGGTCCAGCATTCCTTGGGGTTCTCCATGTGTATTGGCATCAGTCTTCTTCAGGATCTAGGAGATTCATAGTGTAAGGACCCCAGGTAAAACAGAAAAGAAACAATAGTTGGAAATTTATAAAACTTTTAAAAACACCCCAAAACTTAAAATTCCTTGTAGACTAAGTACCCTAATGTAACTACAATTAAATTTTCATAGGGTTTTATTACACAAATTATGTACAAAATTAGGGTGATATTAAATGGTGCTTAATATTTTAATATTTCGCTTAAAATTGTATCTAGAGTTTTATTTTATTAGTATTTGAAAACATTACATTTAAAATGGCTTAACAAAATTCCATAAAGATCTATACTATTGTGTATTTAACATTGATGTCTTTCACACTTCAGCTAGAAACATTTTCTCCTGCTATTATAATCATTATTAATTAAGTTATACTACATTGAGCATCCTTCTGGAAAAAAAAAAAATCTATGTATAAATATTTGATTGTTTCTTCAGGATAGATTTTTAGCAATTAGATTACTGATACCATAGATATAAACTTTCTAAAAACCCTCAACTCATATTGCCAAATTGCATTTCAGTAAACTTGTGCCAACTTACCCCTTAATATAATAATTGGTGAGTGTCTGTCTAATGTATCCTAACTATCACAAAGGTTATCTTTGGAAAATCTGGCTACTTTAGTGTTTGAAAACTGTTAGTATATCTGCTGATATACATGAACTTTTTTAAGTGTTGAAGAGCAAATGTGTCATCTTGAGGACTAAGGTGCAGCTGACCCAAGCCATAGTATTTTCAATAATCTCATATGCATGCGAAAGCTGTACAAAGTAAAAGGAAGACCATAGAAGAATTGATGGTTTTGAAAGTGCCATGGGCTTCCAAAATAATCAACAGATTGTGTTGCAAGAAATACAGTCAGAGAGCTCCTTGGATGCCAGGATGGCCAAGCTTTTTCTCTCATACTTTGGACATATTGTCAGGAGGGACCAGCCACTGGAGAAGGATATCATGTTTGGTAGGGTGGAAGATCAGAGAAAAAGAGGAAGACCCCCAATGGGATGGACTGGCAAAACTGCAGCATCAATGGGCTCAAGTGTGGCAACAATTGTGAGGTTGGCCCAGGACCAGGAAGTGTTTTGCTCTGTTTTGTATAGGGTTGCTATGAGTTGGTACCTACTTGATGGCACCTAATAACAACAACAAACACTGAGCATCCTTCTGAAAAAAATCTATGTATTAGTATTTGATTATTTCTTCAGGATAGATTTTTTGAAATTAGATTACTGAATCCACAAATACAAACTTTCTAAAAACTCTGAACTCATATTGCCAAATTGGATTTCAGTCAACTTGTGCCAATTTAACCTTTTCTAGAATAATTACTGAGTGCCTGTCTAAAGCATCCTATCACTAAGGTTATCTTTGTAAAATCTGGCTACTTTTAGTATGTGAAAAATGTTAGTATATTAAATTTGCATTTGTTGATCCCTGTTGTTGTTGCTGTTGTTAGGTGCCATCGAGTTGGAGCTGACTCATAATAACCTTATGCACAGCAGAACGAAAACACTAACTGCTCCTTGGCCAACCTCACTATTGTTGCCAAGCTTGAGCCTATTGATGCTGCCACATTGTCAATCC
>NW_006408718.1:4558566-4563597 GCF_000296735.1 Chrysochloris asiatica
CCACTTTGCCAATCCATCTCGCTGTGGGTTTTCCTCTTTTTCTCTGATCCTCCACCCTACCAAACATGATATTCTTCTCCCACAATAAATATCCTACAATAAAGGCATATGGATAATATGTTCTTTATTGTATACATAATGATATTATGCTATCACAAACAGCATTATTCTTCAAGATAGATGTTGAAATGTACTTTTAAATGATGAATGTGACACCATTGTTCTTCAATTTGTCATTCTAGGCATAGTAAACCATGTGATTGCCATTTTCAAAAATGAACAATACCAGTCTATTTCAGCTCACAAAAGTCTAAGATATTGATATTTATGTATTCTGTTTCATTTTTGACAACTTACAATTCTCCTACATTCATGCATTCCATGGTCTGATAAGTAATGGGTGTTTGCAGCTGTTTCTCCTCTTTTTGAATTGTGCCCTATCAGCAAATTCAGGTCCTGAAAGCTTTTCTTCATTCACACTATCACGATCAACTCTTATTTTGATAAGACAACTCTTCTGTATTCATATTTTCAGTGCTTTCCAACCTGTGGGGCTCATATTCTGGCACTTTATATGACAATATTCTTGTGCTCTTTGTCATGTTTTAGTAGTCAATATTCTGGTGCTATTTGACAGTTAGAAGAATTAATGCATTTGAGTTATGGTGTTGGAGGAGAATATTGAAAGTACCATGGGCTGCCAAAAGAACGAACAGATCTGTGTTGGAAGAAGTACAGCCAGAGTGATCCTTGGAGGCAAGGATGGCCAGACTTCATCTCTCATACTTCAGACATATTGTCAGGAGAGGGATATCATGTTTGGTAAGGTGGAGGGTTAGAGAAAAAGAGGAAGACCCCCAGTGAGATGGATTGGCAAAGTAGCAGAATCAGTGGGCTCAAGTGTGGCAACAATTGTGAGGTTAGCTCAGGACTGAGTAGTGTTTCATTCTTTGTTCATAGGGTCACTATGAGTCAGAACTAACCTAACAACAACAACAACAATCTGACATTGTTTCACTGTTATTCTTATGGTTTTTAGTGGTTTGTAGTTCGAAAGTAATCTGTCTCCCTTTCTTCTGAGTCTGTCTTAGTCTGAAAGCTCAGCTCAAACCTGTCCACTAGGGGTGACCCTGTTAGTGTTTAAAATGCCAGTAGCATAAATTCCATTGTCACAGCAACACACAGCCACGGCTTTTCGGTAAACAGATACAAGAGTGGTGGAGTGTCTGATATAATTAGGTGTTAATAATACATCTTCAACAATTACTTGACAAATTTGTTCACACATTTCCCTTACAAATTCAAATTAATGAGGATAAGACAGACACATATACACACTGCAGAACAACTCGGGAATTACTGCGGGAATGCACACAATTTAGAACGAAGAAACTCTCCTCTTAATTATGTTAGCTTACACAAGTCCTTTTGCATATGATTATATAATTTTTTTGTGTTCAATGGATAATTTAATAAAACAGAAAAGTAACTAAAAAGTATTTCAATGGTATGGATTTGAGGCTTTAACTTGATTTGGCCCTGTCAAATTCTATTCTATTTTGTTTACTGCTGTTGCTGTTGTGAAGAGTCACTGAGTCAATTTTGATTCCTACTGACCCTGTATAGGGTTTCAGAGAAGTATCTGATAGGTTTAAACTGCTGACCTTGAGGTTAGCATCCAAGTGCTTGTCCTACAGTGTCATACCAGGTCTATTCTCCATTCTGTTTTGCTTAGAATCTTGCAATGTCTTCTTTCTTCTCTACAAGGTATGTAAAGATTTACTCTTGTGTTACTATCTTTGAATTGTCATCTCAAATAAAGTTATTAGAGACACAATCTTTCAGGTAATGTACAATGGCATTTCATCATTTTCTTGCTAAAATTTAGCAGAGTTTCTGCACAGAGGATGGTACAATACATCAATGTTTCTTTCTAGAGCAGAAGAGCAGGAAATATATCATCAGAGTCTTGAGAAAAGAAGTATTCAAATTTTAATTTTGGAAAGAACTAAGCCAGGTTTCACTGCCCAGTAACTGTAATTCTCACTTGAACTACAAAGAAAGAGTTCAGCATTTGGTGCTGATCAGTGTTTGGCAAGGACTTCTATGATACCAGACTTGAATAGTTTTCAGACTCTGGAAAATCTCTACTCTGTTCATAATCTTTGGAGAGCTGTTTTCTCTGGCACACACTTTCTGTATATTGCTTTTCTCACCAAACGAGACTAGTGGTATTTTCTATACTTTCAATATGAAATACAGTGAAGAAAGGAAGGAAAACTGTAAACATCACTGTGAGCTAGCACAGGGGCTAATGAAGCTAGAAGTTTCCAGAAGTCAATGCATAATCAAGTCCCAACGTGTTGTAGTTACTACACTTCACTCGCCTCTCTACTATCCAAAACACATTCACACTTCTAGGCCCCATTCTAATTTCTCCTTCCTCAAGTGTGTCAACAGTAATGAGGTTGGCCCAGGATCAGGAAATGTCTCATTCTGCTGTGTATACGGTAGATATGAGTTGGTACCAACTTGATGGCCCCTAACAACAACAACTAGCATCAAACCCGCTTACCTCTGTTTTATCTGCATTTCTATAGCACTTAATAATGATGACATAAACTCTAACAATTTAAAAATCTCTTCTGTAAAAGCAATTTTGTCTGTGTTGCACTATACTTTTGAAATGTTTTAACATGGTTTATCTCATGTGATTCCTGCACTTGCTGAGACAGTTAAGTATTGTTAATACATCAACTTTACAAATGAGTATCAAAAATCTTCAAGGACATAGAAAAGATTATTTAAATAAGAAATTGGTTTTCTGAATACAACCCTGTTATTCCATATTGTTTTTGTGTGTGAACCTTCTCTTCTAGTTCTTCCTCTTGATTCTCTTATATCCTTTCATAGAACCATTGGAGTACAAGGCACAAAGCAATTTATCAGACAATTCCTATTTGTTTACCTCATAGTATATGATCTAATTCTGAAAATTCAGGCATTGAAAACACTGTAGCACACAGTTGTACTCTATCACAAACAGAGCTACCATGAGTAATAGTTGACTTAATGTCAACCGATTCAGATACTTATAGGTAATCAGGTTAAAAAATTAGAATATGTTGATTGTTGTTGTTAGATGCTGTTAAGACTGTACCGACTCATAGTGACCTTATATGCAACAACATGAAACACTGCCCAGTCCTGTGCCAACATCACATTCATTGCTATGTGTGAGCATGTTACTGCTGAGACTGTGTCAATCCAACTCCTTGGGGGTCTTCCTCTTTTTTTTTGCCAACCCTACAAAATTATTGAATGATGAAGAAAGCATCAAAATAAGATGGAGGGAATACACAGAGTCACTGTAATGAAAGGAAATGGTTGATGTTCAATCGTTTCAAGAGGTAGCCTCTGATCAAGAGCCAATGATACTGAAGGAACAAATCCAAGGTACATTGAAGGAATTGCTGAAGAATAAGGCACCAGGAATAGATGGAATAAAAATTGAAACCTTTCAAGAAAGTGAGGGGGCACTGGAGGCACTCACTCATCCATGCTAAGTAATTTGGAAGACAACTACCTTGCCAACTGATTGGAAGAGATTTATATTTGTGCCCATTCCAAAGAGAGGTGACCCAATGGAATGCAGAAATCATCAGACAGTATCATTGATATCCTATGTGAGTAAAGTTTTACTAAAGGTAATACAGAAATGGCTGAAACATACATCGACAGAGAACTTCCAGAGGTTCAAACTGGATTCAGAAAAGGACGTGGAATGAGGGATATCTTTGCGGATATCCAATGGATCTTGGCCAAAAGAAGAGAACGTCAGAAAGGTGTTTACCTGTGCTTTATTGACTACACAAAGGTTTTCAATTGTGTGGATCATGGCAAGCTATGGACAACATTACAAAATATGAATATTCTGGAACACTTACTTGTACTCATGAAGAATCTGTACATGGACCACGAGCCAGTTGTTAGAACAGAACATGAGAACACTGAATGATTTAAAATTAGGAAAAGTGTGTGACAGGTTGTATTTTTTCACCATACTTATTCAACATATATACTGAGCAAATAATCTGAGAAGCTGGGTTATATGAAGACAAATGTGACATCAGGAGTGGAAGAAGACTCATTAACAACTTGTAATATGCAGATGATTTAACCTTGCTTGCTGAAAGTGAAGAGGAATTAAATATTTACTTCATACATACAGCCTTCAGTATGGATTGCATCTCAATGTAAAGAAAACAAAAATCCTGGATTGCATCTCAATGTAAAGAAAACAAAAATCCTTACCACTGGATCAGTAAACAACATTCCTATCAACAAAGAAAAGATTGAAGTTGCCAAGGACCTCAATCTTCTTGGATCAACGATCAACACTCATAGAAACAGCTGTCAAGAAATCAAATGACGTGTTGCATTAGCCAAATCTGTTGCACATGACCTTTTTAAAGTGTAGAAGAGGTAAGATATCAGCTTTAGGACTAAGGTGCACCTGACCCAAGCCATGGTATTTTCAGTAACCTCATATACATGCGATAGCAGTACAGTGAATAAGGAAGACCATAGATGAATTGATGCTTTTGAGTTATTATGTTGGAGGAGAATATTGAAACTCCCATGGTCTGTCAAAGAACCAACAGATCTGTGTTGGAAGAAGTGCAGCCAGAGTGCTCCTCGGAGGCCAGGATGGTCCAGTGGTGAGGATTTTTATTTTCTTTGCATTAAGATGTAATCCATACTGAAGGCTGTGCTCTTTGATTTCATCAGTAAATGTTTTAAGTCCTCTTCACTTTCAGCAAACAAGGTTGTATCATCTGCATATTGCAGGTTGTTAATGAATCTTCCTTTCAATCCTGATGCCACATTTTTCTTCATAGAATCCAGCTTCTCTTATTATTTTTTCAGCATATGGTTGAATAAGTATGGTGAAAGAATACAACCTTGTCACACACCTTTCTTAATTTTAAACCATTCAGTGTTCCCATGTTCTGTTCAAACAACTGCCTC
>NW_006408718.1:4571441-4573120 GCF_000296735.1 Chrysochloris asiatica
TGAGGTTATTGAAAATACCACGGCTTGGGTCAGGCACACCTTAGTCTTCAAACTGACATCTTTGCTCTTCAACAGGATTTGATGATAGAAAAAGCAGTGCTCAAGGAAGATTTTTTTTTTAAGTTTATGTTGCTTGAGTGAGTGAATATTTACAGGGAAGATCATCAGTTTTAAAATCAGCAAACCATTGCAATGATTATAATAATCTCTATGTACCATCAGTGTACAGTATTTACCTCTATTACTTTTTTTTTTTTATGTACACATACCACATTGAAAATATATGTTCATTTAAGCATCCTGTCCAAAAGACACATTTTATGAGCCAGCCTTCTGACCACAAGCACACTGCCTTTCTCAGTCCATGGGCCTGTAGTACTATGCTCCTCTGTATCTCTATGGCATCGCCTCTTCCACCATCTCTGATGTTGTAACTTTTCCCTCACTCTTCTCATGCTCTTCCTTCTTGATGGTTCTAGGGTACTCTGTGCCTGAAAATCTTTCTAAGGAGAATTGTTTTAAGCCAAGATCTAAAGAATAAGAAGGATCTAATTACACAATACGGTCACTATGAGTCAGTACTGACACTGACTTGATGGCACCCAACAACAACAAGTCACCCCAAAAGGAGCTCTGATGTTGTGGTGAGCTACATTGCTGATTGCAAGGACAGCAGTTCTAATCCACCAGCTGCTTTTCAGTAGAATTATGAAGCTTTCTGCTTATATAAAGATTTACAGTATCAGATACCCTATAGAGATCCTGTGAGTCAGAACTAATTCAATAATACACAACCCCAACTAATCACCTAAAAAGCAAGAAGGAAGAGCATGAAAGGCAGCCAGAAGTAAAGGCCCTGATGTAAGAATAACTCAACATTTTTGAAAGTCAGTATGAATAATCTCAAGCACAGGATAGAGGCAGAAGTTGATGCTGAATAGGATGGCAGGAGAGATGTGCCAAGGTTATGAGTCTGGATTTTGTTTAAGATGCAATAAGTTTGGAAACAAAGGTTGGAAACAAAGAGGAAGAATCAGTATTTGGAAAACATGGCCTTGGTAAAAGAAATGATGCCAGAGATACCATGATAGAATTTTTTAAGACCAATTAAATAGTTACTGTAAATACTTTTTCTAAACAACATAAATGAAAGCTATACACATGCACCTTACCAGATGGAATATACAACAATCAAATTGAATACACCTGTGAAAAAAGAAAAAAGGGGAGGGGGGAGCTCCCTATCATCAGACAAAACAAAGCCAAGGGCAGACTTTGGAGAAGATTATCTATTGCACATATGCATGTTCAGGCTAAAGCCAAAGAAAATAAAAACCAGTCTACGAGAGCCAAAATTTTACCTTGACCACATTTCACCTGGATTTAGAGATTATCTCAAAACAGGCTTGATGCATTAACACTAATGGTCCAAAAAACAGAAAAGTTAAGGGTGACATCAAGAACATCATACAGGAAGAAAGCAAAAAGTCATTAAGAAGACAAGAAAGAAGGAAGAAAAAAAACAAAACAAAATGAATGTTAGAAGAGACTCTGAAACTTGTTTTCTAGTATTTGTTGTTGTTTTTAAGTACCATAGAGCTGGTTCCAACTCATATGATCCTGTACCGTGTTTCCGAGGCTGTAAAACTTTATAAGAGCAGAAAGCCTCATCTTTCTTC
>NW_006408718.1:4573481-4574686 GCF_000296735.1 Chrysochloris asiatica
CATTCCTGATAAAAACACTCAACAAAGTAGGAACTGAAGGGAAATTCTTTAACATTATCAAGAACCTATATATAAAACCAACAGCCTACATCACTCTCAATGGAGAGAAACTGAAAGCCTTCCCTCTGAGAACAGGAACCAGACAAGGATGCCCTTTGTCACCACTCCTATTCAATACTGTGCTGGAAGTTTTATCCAGAGCTATACAGCATGATAGAGAAATTAAAGGCATCCAAATTGGAAAAGATGAAGGAAAACTCTCTTTATTTGTAGATGATATGAGGGGAGGATGGGAAAGGTGGAGCGCAGGGTAGGGAACAGACACAGGATAGTTTGGGTGCTAACAAGGGGGGCAACACACTTGAAGGGAGAGGGGAATGGAAGAACAAGGCAGATGGGAAAACAATTGGGCAGGTTTGCATGGGCTAAGTGGAAGAAACAATTAATAATGCATGCACAACCTTGGAACAACAGGGCTCTGGGATGCAGGGATTGAGACATGGTTGGAATGGGCAAAAGGGGGAAAATAATGTTAAGATGCTTGGCTGTCTTTTGAATCTTGGTTTCCCTGGCATACCATTATAAAATAGATACTTGGGAGAGAAAGGAATAGCCAGAAATATCATGATAGTCCGTCTTCTGCCTAGAACTGATTGGAATACCTAAAATGGGCCTACAATGTGTCCAGTGAAGAAGGCTTCCTGCAAAGCCTCTGCATTACACAAGACCATAGATGGAATCCTGAACAGCATCCAGAATCTTCTGAGGGGAAAGTTCCACTTGAAAGGGTAAGCAGACCAGCCTGGAGCAGCCAGAAGAACAGAAGGTATTTCTTGAAAGAAAGACTAACAGGAAAAATTCAAAACAATATAGGCAGAGCGACTGATTACTACAAGAACAAACAAGTGGCTCACTCAGGAGACATCAAGGCAAGTGGTTGGGTCCCCTCAGGGCAAAC
The DNA here is from genome assembly GCF_000296735.1 of Chrysochloris asiatica. Taxonomy (NCBI): domain Eukaryota; kingdom Metazoa; phylum Chordata; class Mammalia; order Afrosoricida; family Chrysochloridae; genus Chrysochloris; species Chrysochloris asiatica. The sequence continues at coordinate 4,574,440 of NW_006408718.1, forward strand.
TTCTTTCTAAGACTAGGACTCAATGGGAATACACACTCTGATTGGTGCCCACGTGTGTCACCGATAAAGGGAAGTGAGGGAAAATAGCAATGAAGTTGTGAGCTAAGCCCTACAACACTCAATAGACTCCTGTGAATCTGGCTGGAGACCTGGTTGGCCAGCAGTATGGCAAGTTCAGGGGACTCTTGTACCCAGAGTCAGTGACATAGCCACAGAGGAGTAGAGTGGAGAATGAAGTGTCCAGCTG
>NW_006408718.1:4574786-4575624 GCF_000296735.1 Chrysochloris asiatica
AAAAGAGGAAGACCCCCAACAAGATGGATTGGCCAAGTGACAGCATCCATTGACTCATCCATGGCAACAATAGTGAGGTTAACCAGGATCAGGCAGTGTTTAGTTCTGCTGTGCATAAGGTCGCTATGGGTCGGTACTGACTCAATGGCACCTAACAACAACATACTACCAGAACTCCTTAGAGATGCTAAAACAAATGTAAGAAATGATGAAGCAAAATAACTGGATAGAAAATTTCAAAATACAGTTCAAGAAGACAAAGTCTAATATTATAATAAAATGTGCAATCCTGGAATTATAAACTCAAAAGGAAATAAAATGCTTACCATTTCTCAATCTGAAAGAACTAAAGAAAAAATTCAAGCCTCGGCTTGAATATTGAAGAATTTTATGGACAAAATATAGAATGATGGAGAAAGCATCAAAAGAATCTGAAAGGAATATACTGAATTATTGTAGCAAAAAGAAATGGTTGATGCTCAACCATTTAAAGAGATAGTATAAGATCAAGTCAATGTTACTGAAGAAAGAAGTCCAAGATGCACCGAGGCATTAGCAAAGTAAAAGGCTCTGGGTATTGGTGGAATGCAAATTGAAATCATTCATTAAACTGATACAGAACAGGAGGAACTCACTGTACACAAAGAAATTTAGAAGAGAGCTATCTGGCCAACTGATTGGAAGATATCCATATTTGTGCCTATACCAACCAGAGATGATATAAGAGAATGTAGAAATCATCAGACAATAACATAATATCACATGAAAGTAAATATTCCTAAAGATAGCTCATGAAGAGATATAGCAGTATATTGACAAGGAATGCCAAAACTTCAAA
>NW_006408718.1:4575751-4577115 GCF_000296735.1 Chrysochloris asiatica
GTGTGAAGTTGGACTAAGAAAAAAGAACGTAGGAGAATTGATTCTTTTGATTTACAGTGTTGGAGAAGATTATTAGGTGTCATGGATTGTCAGAAGAATGAACAAATCTATGTTGGAAGAATTGCAATCAGAATGCTACTTAAATGCCAGGATGAGGAAACTTTGTCTCTCACACTTACAGCATGTCACCAGGAAGGACCGTCCCCTGGTGAACAAACTGGATTAATCGCACCTAACAACAATCATGATTTTTTAAACTAATACTATTTTTAAACTTTTAATTTTGTATTGAGAGGTTTATAGAATAGATCATCAGTTTCCCATTCAACAAATCATACATTTTGTTTTATCTCAATTGATACTATTTTCTCCTCGTCACATCAACATTTTAAGGTATTTATTGCTATCATCGACACTTTACAGAAGACACATGTGCAAATTAAAAATATGAATAAATAACCAGTCCACAAGTTCACAGCACTGGAGTTAAAATGGCACCCAGTTCTATCTGGATTCAGCTTGAACCCCTTAGTCAAGTTCCCCTCCTTGATGAGAGACTACACTTTTAAAATTGCATAATTTCATAATATTTTGGTGACAGAAAGGAAGTTTTATGTCTTCCTTAATTCTCAGCCTGTCAGATGCTTTTATAATCCAGTTCCTTACCATACTATGTCAGGAACACAATGACTTTTCAGGATCCTTAAAGTTTCAATTACAATTCAAGTGCCAGTTAACATAGACTTTTCTCATTTAGTTATGTTGCTGTTGTTAAGTGCCATCAAGTTGATATCAACTCAGTGTGACCCTGAATGGAGTTTCAGAGGAGCAGCTGGTGAGACTGAACCAATGACTCTGTGGTTCAAACTGAACTTGTGGTCCAACGCATTATCCTGAAGTACCAGGAGGCATGGTAGGTGATGGGATAGTCTATCGGGTTCAAAGTTACGGTCCTTAACCAATTAACTGTAGTACTTTCAGGAACTGGTTCTGAAGGTGTTTTCTATTATTGCTGCTGTTACACATCAGCCCTGATTCTTACGCTCTGCGTTCTTGTTCCCTGGAAGCTAGGACAAACTAGGAGATGAGGGTTCTGAGATGGAATTTGCTAATATCACATCTTCACATGCTGGGACTAGTCTCAAGATTTGCTAGTGTTTGAACCTGACCTTGTCTTTCTGTCCCATCCCTTAATCCTTTATTTCCCCCTGTGTCTTACTATGTTACTTCACTGCTTGTGATCCAGAAAAGCTCCCTAGAATCTCCAATGTGGTATTCAGCCTTTTTGATGCATTCAACTTCCCCAGTGATGAAGCTAACTCCATGTGCTCATCCTTATCACCCGCTGCTTTTTAAGCAGTTTA
>NW_006408718.1:4577215-4579245 GCF_000296735.1 Chrysochloris asiatica
TAAATGAAGAAAATATTGAAGTTGTCAAATACTTCATTTTGTTTGGATCCACTATGAATATTCAGGGAAATCACAATCAAGAAATCAAACTTTGAGCTTCCAGATTGGGTGGCAGTAGAGAAAGCCAAGTAGGGAAGTCTCCATGGTGGACAGACAGGGAACTCAAGGAAGAAGCACTCACAGAACAACTCCAGAGTTCTGGATCTACCATAAGATACAGGACATCAGTTTCCTGAACTTGCAAGTGAGCACATCATAATACTAAGGAAAATACTGTGAGTTAGGAATCTGGATACAGCAGTCCCTCTGTGGCCACCCCACCCTGGCAGAGTTTAGAGGGCAGGGCTACAGCTAGACTGGCTCAGGGAACCAACGCTAAAAGTGGTGCAGGGACATTGGCAAAAAGAGACACCAGAGACTCTTCACATTTCTCCCTCTTCTTCCCTGTCACATCTGCTTTGCTCAGCCTGGACACCATTAGGTGGGTGGGTGGACACTCCCCCCCAAAAAAAGAGGTTCAGTGCTGACCCCACAGTTCTCCCATGGTGCAGAGAGAAGGAGCTTGGTGGCTACTTATGACATGAGCAGTAGAGACACAGTCCTAAAATTGACTTGTACAGGACCCTTCACTGTGCGCCGTGGAGTTGGTTCTCATTCCAGGTGACCCTGTACAGGGTTTCTGAGACAGTGGGTCTTTGCAGCAATGGAAAGCCTCACCTTTCTACCGTGGTGTGGCTAGTGGCTTCGAGCTACTAACCTTGCAATTTGCAGCCCCTTCACGGTCGCTGCACTACCTGAGCTCCGTGAACATTACCATTAAAAAACAGTCTGTAAAATACTAACATAAAAGGACTCAACCATTTTGAGAATTGTGCTGTGCACATGCAGATACCTAATTGACCTTCAGAGACAAAAATAGTGGACAATCTTTCTCACATTAACTTCTTAATATCTACCTGTGCACCTCTACTGTAGTGACTAGTGGAAGGGCATGAGTGAACGTACACCCACACCCACTACTGGAGGCTTCTAACTTGCACACACACTGCCTGTGTAGCATGGGGCAGTCAACCACAGCTTTATTTCTGTTCCAAAGAGTTGGTTTTTGTCTCTGCGTTTATATTACTTCAGCTTTTGGTCCTTTGGATCACACATCTTTCCTGGAGGTGAGAGCTTTTTCTCCCTACATTACCCAAGAAGAGACAGCAACCATGGCCATATAGCCAAGCTATAAGCATACCCCATAATATTCCACCACTGAGACAAAAGCCATCAACACCTGCTAAGCATTGCATGTGAAAAGGGAAGCCTATCTCTTGATCATATTCACCAGGAGACCCCCATTAATTAATAATAAACAACAATAAACATCCACGTAAGCATTTAAAAAACTGCATAACTATTGGAAATGATGAAGAAAAAACAACAAAAGATATCAAAACATTCCCAAACACAGAAAAAAGTAGCTGAGACAAATGATCTGGAGACAGATAAAGGCTTTGTAGAAGAGGAACAGAAGGTTTTGGGTATGCCTGCGAAAGAATTCAGAAGAATGATATGGAAACAAATTCAAATGCTCTGAAAAGGAGTGGAGGAAAACAAGAAAGTCAGGAAAGTACTACAGGAGCAATCAGATAAGATTGATACAGCATTGGAAACAATTCAAAACCTGCAAAAAGAGGTCCTGATGATTAACAATAAGGTATCGGAAATGGACAATACACTGAAAGAGGAAAGGAGCAGAATAGAAGATATGGAAGCCAGAATTAGCAATCTGGAAGACTAATCTCTCAATACTGCCAAGATAGAAGAGCAAGCTGAAAAAAAGGATAAAAAATATCTGAAGAGAGTCTAAGATTCATAATGGATAACATGAAGAGGAACAACTGAAGAATTATTGGCATTCCAGAAAAGGAAAGTCCACAGAGGAGGTAGTTTAAGAGCTTCTGGAAGAAAATTTTACCTAACATCTTGAAAGATCAGAAGATAAAAATTCAAAAATCTGAAAGTACCCCAGGAAGGATAGACCC
>NW_006408718.1:4584226-4587435 GCF_000296735.1 Chrysochloris asiatica
ATGAATTGGAACTGACTCCACGGCACATAACAACAACAACAACAATTCTGTTTCTGAGCCTTGTGTTTCCGTGAACACCTAAGCCCTTTCCTTCTAGGTGTCTTTAACATTCCATTGCTTTTGTTATGACAAAATTCCCCTATGATTCCTGATCAAGATAGACTTGTCTACTCGTATTCCATTTCTGATTACCATGGCTTTAATGGATTCCTGGTGTGGTGCTGTGGGTTAATGCCCGGACTACAAGGACGACAGTTCAAGCTCACCAGTCACTCCTCAGAAGCCCTATAAAGAGACACTATAGGTCAGACTTGACTCTAAGACACTTAACAACAACAATAACAATATAAGTGTGCTATTCAATAGCACATGTGGCATAGTACTGTAATTGTTGGTGTTGTTTTGACTCAGAGCAGTTCTATGCAAAAGAGAATGAAATACTGCCTGGTTCTGCACTGTTCTCACAATTGTTGTTACATTTAAGTCCTTCACTGCTACCACTGTCAGTCCATCTTTTGGGGGGTCTTCTTTTTTTGCTGACCCTCTACTTCACCCTGTTGATCATATTCTGTAATTAGTTGTTTACAATTATGTTTCTTTATCGCCATCTCTGCTTTATCAGCTCACTGGGTGCAGTAACCACTGTTTGGCAAACTTCTGAAGAGACAGTGTGGGAGAGTGGAGGCAGCAGAAACTGTGCAGACAGAACTCTTGGATTTGAATTCTGAGCAAGCCAGGCCTTAGTTTCCTTGTAGGAAATTTTGGGATAATAATAGTAATGATCTTATAAGATTTTTGTGAGAATAATATAAATTGATATATGCAAAACACATAGAAAAATAATATTGTATATTGAGTTAGAACTGACTTGATGGCACCTAACAACAACAATAACAAAGAAGACAGAATGCAGTTCAGTGGATTGTATTGAAGTATTTGGAACCTCAAAATGGTGTCTGAGGGGTAAAGTCCTAAAACTTCAGCAAAGCCTGAACATCTCATCTCTGCTCCAAACACTCCTGCATCCCAGCTTCATTAGGGGCATTCACTACCTGATGATCACTTCTCTCATACATCCATACTTGTTTCTGCCATTACTTCTGTTTAAAATGTGTTTCACCTTATTTTGTTTCTAGAAAGATCTTAACTGTTCTTGTAAGTTGCATTTTTTAGATTTCTAGTAATTTGTGAAGCTTTCTCCAATGTTGTGACATCCTTTCACTCTTCTACCTTTATACCTTTGTTTCTGCCCAGAGAAAAATGACTCTCTCCTTTGGTGTCCATATAAATCAGAGAGTTGTATATGTTAGGAAGTTCATTCAGTTTTGAATAATGGAAATTCCCCCACTCTATAGCGTCCATGGAGAAGAATGTCCTGTTTCTGTAAAGTGGAGGGTAAGAGAAGAAGTGGAAGAACCCCAATGAGATGGATTGGTACAGTGGCGACAGCAATGGGGTCAAGGTAGCAATGATTGTGATATTAGTCCAGGAATGGGCAGGGTCGCTATGGGTTGGTACTGGCTCAATGGCACCTAACAACATAACAACATGGAGTCATGACTGGAGCAAAAGGTTAAATGTTTGGCTGCTACGGAAAAATTGGTGATTAGACAGAACCAACCCAGAGGCACCAGGGAAAAAAAGGTTTGGAAATCTGCTCTCCAAAGTCGCAGCCATGAAAATCACACAGAGTATATTATAGCTCTATTCTGAAGCACATGAGGTCACTATCAGTTAGAATTAACATGAAGGCAACTAGCATTGCCCACCCCACAATGTTGTCGTTGTTTTAAGTGCTATTGAGTTGGTTCTGATGCAAAGCTACATTTTTTTATAGGGTTCCCAAGGAGCAGCTGGGTTGAGCTGCCAACCTTGACACTAGCAGTCCATTGCTTATCTGACAATACCACATTTGGCCTACCCCCACACCAAATAGCTTAAAACAATTACAAGTTTTATTTTTCTACTTAAATGTGTTGTCTGGAAGTTTATGTTCTAGAACTGGTATTATGTCTCTGCCAGGTTATTGAAGTTTGTTGTTGTTGTTAAGTGCTGTTGAGCTGGTTTGGATTCATAGAGTTTTCAAGGACAGGCTGGTGGGTCTGTACCACCAACTTTGTGGTTAGCAGTCCATTACTCTTCCATTTTTCTGATGAGCTACTCTTAGCATAGCATCTTGACCCAGGGGATGTTTATTTCTGGGAGATCTTCAAAGGCAGGGCTGCATCATTAATTCATTCAGTATTTGCATTTTTTTCTTTGTTCATACTCCCCATGTTCATAGAAAAGTGCCTAGTACAAGCTGCCTATACAACAGATGTTTGTTGAATGAATGAATGATAAATAAATCACTAGTAAGATAATTTATCCTTTAGAGAAAATACATATTTGATCATAATAAACACAGCCTCAAAGCCCAAACCTAGAAAATTCAGGAGGAACATTTAATGCTTTCCCCTGTTTGCCTAAGATATTCCACATTAATTATAGACCTGGGGGAGCACCCATTTTTCAGGGTGTTAGTCCCTTGGGCTGAAATATGAGCTCAAAATGTATGCAATCTAATTTAGAGTGCAACGTTGTGAAGTTTTTTTCTTATAGAAACAATATTACAATTGACAAAATTTTAGACGAGGATTTTTCAACAAATGAATCATAGATCTGATGATTTGTATGTTATGAAAACAGATCCACAGTAATAATTTAAAATATAACCCAGAAAATGAACATTCACTTGTGTTCTAGAAAATGAACATTCATTTGCGAGAAATATTTTTGAAATAATGAATCCAAATGTACATAAATTGTATATATTATACTTAAAGCACAAGTCTATTGTGTCATAAATATGGTCCTAATCTAAAAACATGGCAATAGCAATATTTTAAAGCTCCAGACTATAACCCATTGATCTTGTAGCCTCAGGACTTAACACAGTCCCTTTTAAATAAAAGTCACTCAAAAAAATCAAATTAAATGACACATGCATAGTTCACAGGGCACTTTCACAGTTATCATGCATTTTATCCTTGGAACAATCATTCTGTGTATTCAGTTGTGTAGGGAGTATTTCTGTTTACACAGAAACCAAGGCTAAAAAGAATTTAGTGACGGATTTTGCCAAACTCACAAAGTTACTAAGTACAAGTACTTAACCACCTAGGGTCATTTATCCTACATCTAAATCTGTCCATGTTACTTCATACAAA
>NW_006408718.1:4587535-4589102 GCF_000296735.1 Chrysochloris asiatica
TCAAAACCAACCCAGTGCCAGGGACCAGCCTCTACAAAAGTTTAGGAGCCTCTTGAGGGAGGATGTGGAGTCGGCGGAATGAATTACACGGAGTCAATGGGTTGTTTTGAGTCTCAGGCACATGATGGTAATGATGACTCTCTCTTTACATCAAAATTGTTGCTTCTTATACCCCATTTAGAATATACTATGATCTCACAATAGTCACATACAAGCAGTTACAAATCAATCAAATATTGTATTCTTACATCAAAGGTACAAGAGGAACACAAGGTCATCAAACATTCCTGCATTTCTACACTCCCTAGCCACTCTGATAATGTCTGTCCTCTGTAAGCAACTCTGTTTCTCTATAATCCTCCCTAAAATGTCTAGTTTGGCCTTGATTAGTTTTTCTCGAATCCTCTTTAAATGTCAGGTTAATTTTAAACAAAGTTCTACATCTTAACTTCTAACTTTACCAACATCTATTATTTACTATAGATTCATTAATTACAACTCACAATCAAAAATAATTTTTACTATAACTGGTCATGCATATAATTGATTTAACAATAAAAACAAAAACATAAAAGTACCCTAAAGTTTCATAGTTAAGAACAAAGCAGTAATTATCTTATACTAACAATTTCTCAAACCCTCTAATCAAATTTTTACTTCTGTTCTTAAGCTCCCACTGTCCCTGACTGTTTCTAAGCTGCTTTCTAAAGGCCTTAATGTCCTTGACTGAAACTACATGGAATGTTGCTTACAATCTTAAGCTTGAATTGCTAAAACTTTAGCTAGCGTGGTTATCTCTAATGTTAAAACTTATTGTTAATGTAAAAAACAATTTTTATAACTGCATAAGATTGAATATGGTGTGAAAGTTAGTAGGCAACTATTATAATGTGAGGTTTGTTTAAAATATATTTTATATTTTGTTACTACTAAAAAGTATCTAATGATTATGCAAGATTTTCTAAAATTTCTTATAAGGAAATCAGAAATAAATTATTTTTCCAAGGAAAAGCTAGAAACCATAAGGTCCCTGCATGAATTACCCCTTGTGGCTTTGCCAACCAAGGGGACATTGATTGTCACTTTGCTAAACAATGAACTTTTCGTGCATAAGGCTTCTTGCTGTTCCGTCCCTTGGCAGGTTTCTGTCTGCCAACCCAGCACTTCAAAACATCCTAAAGGGAGTTCTGTGGACTGAAAACCAACAAGAACATACAACAAACAGAGATTGACAGGTGCAGCAACACCACCTGGAACTCAGTTAACAGATAGCAGAGTCCAGAACAGAACAAGACTATAACAACAAGCTTAAAGAAGCTGGGAGGAAAAGTGAAGATTAAAATTATATCTATTTCAAAGAATGGACAAATGTAGCAACAGAGATCCAGGTGGTGAGGAGGTCAGGTAAATTACAGGATACAATGGATTCTCTTAAATGGAGAGAAAAGTTAGTAGACTATAAGGTAACCCCAAAGAAAGTTAATACTTCACAACTTACCATAAAAATGAACTTCCAAAGCAGAACAAGCAAACATGAAAACTGACAAGAAATAGCACAAAAAACACA